>NC_059134.1:105395888-105725663 GCF_020740605.2 Lemur catta | reverse complement strand
CTCCACACCCAGCCTCCCTCCTGGGGCAGGAAGTGCCCCGCCCTGCTCTGTCCCTCGCTGCTGTCCCGCCTCTCCTCCACGGGCTCTCTCCCACCCGCGTGCAGACATGCAGAGCAGCTCCCATGTTGAAGGCAAAAGACTCCCGGGGCCCAGATTCCCTCCAGCTGCCACATGCGTCTGCTCCCCTGAGAGCTAAACCCCAGAAGAGCTGTTTGTGTTCCCACCCCACTTCCTCCCACTCCACGATCCCACCAAATGTTCCCTTACCAAGGTCACCAGTGACCCCGGCTGCCAGATCCTATCAGCAACATCCGGTGCAAATAATCACCCGCTCCTGGAATCTTTCTCCGCTTGGCCTGTGGACAAAGCTCTGTTCCCCCAGCTGCCCAGCCTCCTCTGCCCACGCACAGCGGAGCGCGACGTCTGCTCCTCCCGTGGACGCGACCCCCAGTGCGGCGAAGCTCCCTTTAGCTGCTGAGGCCAAAATCTTCGGGATCCTCCTGGCTTCCCTTTCTCCCACACCCAGCACCCAACTGGCAGGTCCCGCCCTCCTCGCCACTGCTGGCGTTTCTCCTCCCTCCTCTGGACATTGCAGTAGCCTAGTTACCTCTCTCCTTCCCTCCCCACCCCCTCGGGCTCTCCCTGCGGTGTTCTCCGCACATAGCCAGAGAGGGCTTTCTAAAATGTTGACCAGACCATGTTACATTGCTGATCCAAACTGTCCGGTGCTTCCCATCTCACTAAGAATATAATCCAAAGCCCTCGGTAACCTGTGAGGCCTAGCTGATCCGACTTCCCTCTAGTACCTGGTCTTACCTCCTCTTACTCTTCCCCTCCCCACGGCCCCTGGACATGCCTCGACTCCCCAGCACAGCCTGCCTCAGGGCCTTTGCACAGCTGTGGGGCCTGCCTGCCTGCCTGCCTGTGCCTGCCCCCAGTTCACGCAGCTGCTCCTCATTACAGTCTCAGCTGAAACCTCACCCCGGGAGGCCTGCCCTTGTCTCACCCTGCTTTTTCTTACTAGCACCTCTCCTTGGCACGAATAACTTCTCTCCCACTAGAATGTGAGCTCCAAGCAAAGAGGGACTATTTTTGCCCTGCAACATCCAGGACACCCAGCATATGCCTGGCCCCACCACAGGGGCACAGTAAATACTTGTTGGCAGTGAAGATCCCTCTTGCTGCTGGCACGGGGTCCCTCATCCATGTGTGCTACCTGAGGCGCTTGAGCGGCTGCCTCAGCAAATGACACCTGAGTTTTCTTGCAGGCCCTGGAGCAAGAAGAGGGACTCCCAGCCTGAGCAAGGGGAGGAGAGGCTTGTGTGGGACGGTTTGCAGGACTCCAAGCAGGAGGCCACTGCGGGGGGAGGTGCTGACTTCGACCTTGAGGCGGCTCTGCCCAATCACCAGGACTGCCCACGGCCGCCAGAGGCAGTGTCTAAAGGCAAGGGGGTGGCATTTTGGTGCAGAAGGTGGAAGACCCTGTGTAAGTGGCACATGGCTCCAGGCTGGCTTTATTAAGTCAACTTTTATTTTAGAACAGATTTACAGAAAAGTTGCAAAGACACTGCAGAGCAGCTGTGCAGTCCCCGCCAGTTTCCCTTGTTGTGAACAGGTTACGTCCGTGTGGTACGTTTGTCACCACTAAGTAGCCAGCAGGGCACATCATTCACTAGAGTCCATATTTTATGCAGATGTCCTTCGTTTTTCCCTAAAGTCATTTCTCTACTCCAGAACCCCATGCAGGACACCGCCCTGCCTTACTCATTCTGTCTCCTGGGCTCCTAGGGCAAGGAGACATTTTCTCAGACTTTTTCTAATCTTTTTTTTGAGACAGAATCTTTTTTTTAATCTTTTTTTTTATCTTTTTTTTTGAGACAGAATCTTTTTTTTAATCTTTTTTTTTTTTATCTTTTTTTTTTTTTGAGACAGAATCTTGCTCTGTCGCCCAACCTAGAGTGCAGTGGCCTCATCACAGCCTCAAGCTCCCGGGCTCAACGATCCTCCCACCTCAGCCTCCGAGTCACCGGGATGACAGGCACAAGTGTCACAGACCTTTCAATCTCTAGATTTGATGACCTTGACAGTTTTGAAGCATCCTGGTCAGGCACTTTGTAGAATGTCCCTCGACTGGGGTTTGTCTGATGTCCTTGTGGCTAAACCGAGGTTGCGGGTTTCGGGAGGGAGACCTAGCAGGGAAGCGCCATTCTCAGGGCATCCTACCAAGGCACATGCCAGCAACGTGACCTCACTGGTGTTGACCTGGATCACCTGGCTACGGCAGTGGTGCCAGGGCTCCTCACTGTGGAGTCACAGCCCCCTTCCACACTGTCCTCTTCCGAAAAAGTCCCAAGCGCAGCCCACACTCGGGGGCGAGGAGTGATCCCCAACATGCATCAGTTGAAATTCTTCTATACAGGAGATTTGAGACTCATGTTTGAAATGACGTCTTTCATCACCTCACTGCTGTGTCCCAGGACGGACGGCACTAACACTCTCACTGTCACCCGCTGGGCGTTTCAGCCGGGCTGCTGTGGGTGTTTCATGTTTCACAGGGTGTATTTCACTGAGTCCTCAGAACCACCCTTTGAAACCATTCTCCTTTCCACAAAGGAGACAGCTACAGGCAGAGCCTCCCTCCCAACTCCAGACCCTGTACCTAACCACTCCCCTGGCAGCCTGGACACCCTCAGACACCCCGAACCTCGTGTGGCTAAATAGGACCCTGCGTTCCCTCGGTCCTCCCCGTCTGGGCACAGGGCACCAGCATCCATCCTGTTACTCAGGCCAGAAACCAAGGAGTCATCCTGTGTCACCCCCACTCCCTGCCCGTCAGTGACGCCTGTCCATGCTGCCTCCTAACCCCACTCCCAAACGTAGACCAGCGCCCCTGCCCGGTGCCGCCCCAATGCCCTGCGAACACAGACCCGCGTATGCCAGGCCGGTGCGCTGGCTGACCCCGCCGCTCCACCTTCCCCTCCAGTTGCCTTCTGCCCCCCTCGTCACCCTCGAGCCACACCTGACCTTGCAGTAATCAGGTCCCTCTCTCCCACCGCGCGGAGCAACTCCTCCTTTAGGACGCGTCTACACACCACCCGCCCCACGCCCGCCCGGCTGTTGGTCTCTATCTCAACCCTCCCCCATGGAGTTCACCGTCATGGCAGGAAACTTCTTTGGGCCACATTCGCCTGAGGCTGCAGGAGGCTGGGCTGGGCTGACGTGCTCCTAGCTGCGGCTCTAGCACCCGGCACCCCGCATGTGCAAACCCTCGATCAGGGCTAAACAAATGAGTGTGGGGTTAAGTCACTTGTCGCGTGCACACAGATCGGCTGAGAGGCCAGGTTTCTACCCAGACAGTCGTCTGACTCCAGGCCGCCTCTCCAGGGCCTGCTCCAGAGGACCCCACCCACCCAACCGTCCATACAACGGGCATTTATTAAGTTCCTACTATGGGTCAGTTCCTGTCCTGGGTGTGCTGATGCCAGGACAAACACACGGTGGGGTCCTAACCTATATGGCTAGCCAGGGAGACAGAAAAACAGACCACTGCCACACGCAGGCCGGGCTGCACGGCGCACACAGAAGGGGCATCTCCTCCAGCCTGGGGGAAAAGGTGTCCAGGAAGATGTCCCAAAGGAAATGACACCTGAGCAGCATCTTAAAGACATATGACAGGACAGGTATGCTGAGCGTAGGAAACAGCATGTGTCAAAACCAGAGATACAAGAGTGTGGCCTGTCCCATAAACCACACAGGCCTCGGGGCGCTGATGAGGATGGTGAGGGATGGGTGGGGCGGGGCGGGAAGCAGAGCCCAGGGTGCTGAGAAGCCCTGTGGCTGTTGTCACTGCTCTGCCAGAGCAAGGACTGCTGCTGTATCCTGAGATAATGGGGCGCTGATAACGGGTCTTAGGCAGAGAAGTGAGACAATGGAATTTAGAAAGGTCATTTTGCTACAGATGGGAGGAAACCAGACCTGGTCTGCAAACCAGATGGGTTTGAAGGCTGCTGCAGCACTTTAGAAAAGATGTGATGAGGACGTAGCCCAAGGGACGGTAGAGGGTGGGAGAGGAATAGGCGAGCCTGAGAGTGGTTGGATTTATAAGGTAGAATTAACAGGTTTTGGTGGCTGCTTAGAAAATGGGGTTGTGACCGGGCACGGTGGCTCACGCCTATAATCCTAACACTCTGGGAGGCCGAGGCGGGAGGATCGCTCGAGGTAAGGAGTTCGAGACCAGCCTGAGCAAGAGCGAGACCCCGTCTCAACTAAAAAAATAGCAATTAGCCAGATAACTGAAATATATATATAGAAAAAATTAGCTAGGCATGGTGATGCATGCCTGTAGTCCCAGCTACTCGGGAGGCTGAGGCAGTAGGATTGCTGAAGCCCAGGAGTTTGAGGTTGCTGTGAGCTAGGCTGACGCCACAGCACTCCAGCCTGGGCAACAGAGTGAGACTCTGTCTCGGAAAAAAAAAAAAAGAAAGAAAGAAAATAGGGTTGAGAAGTGTTACAGCTCCTTTAGAATTTGTCTAGCAGGTTTGCCTGTCCTCACTGGAAGACCCCCACCCACCCACAGAGGAAAAAAAAAAAAGAAAATGGGGTTGAGGCTGGGCGTGGTGGCTCACACCTGTAATCCTAGCACTCTGGGAGGCCGAGGCAGGAAGACTGCTTGAGGTCAGGAGTTCGAGACCAGCCTGAGCAAGAGTGAGACCCTGTCTCTACTAAAAATAGAAAAAATTAGCTGGGCTTAGTGGTGCACACCTGTAGTTCCAGCTTCTCGGGAGGCCGAGGTAGGACGATGGCTTGAGCCCAGGAGTTGGAGGCTGCAGTGAGCTATGATCTGGCCACTGCACTCCAGCCTGGGCGACAGAGTGAGACCCTGTCTCAAAAAACTAAAAAGTCAAGGACAAAGGCTGACTGCTCTGCATGAACAGGCAGGCGGCACGACCTCCCCACAGATTTGGACAGGAGGGGTGAGATGGGTTTAGTGTAAGGAGGTTGAACTAGGACTCAGGGGAGTGACCTGGCTGGAGATGGGGGATTGGGGCCTCCTTCTCGGGCGGGGGAGCTGCCACTGGGTGGAGGTGAGCGGGCTGATCTCCCCCGTCCTGGCCGCGTGGGCACCTCCTGTGAGCACCAAACAGCACTTGGCTGTGCTCAGACACCTTTCTGTTTGCTCCCTCGCTGCGGCCCACTTTCCTTCTGACGTGTCTTCTCTCCAGCCACCTGCAAGCAGAGCTGCCCCTAGGTCGCGTCCTTTCTCCCCACCTCCACTCACCAGCGTGGGGCCTGCCAGCACCAAGCTCGATGGTGAGGGTGAAGAGGAAGAGAGTCCGCGACGTCCACAGCGGAGTGTTAAGACTTCACACCACTTTATTCTGTTCTCTCGATGACCCAACCATGTGGCCATTTACAGACGAGGAAGCAGATAAAATAGCAGCAGACCGTGCCTAAACCACAGCACTGGCAAATGCAGACACGCGGCTCTGAACCTAGCTGGGTGTGACCCAAGGCCCGCGTCCTTGCCGCTGAGCAGGACAGGGCCCCTCTGGCCTGGCCGTGAGGCCAACAGAAAGGCACGGCTTCCCGCATGCTGCCAGGACTGCACAGGAGCCTCTCAGGAGAGTTTTCAGCAGCTCGGTCCTTGCTCGGTGCCATAAAGAACAACCCCCAGAGGTGTCCAAGGTGGAATAAACCGGCTCCTCGGGAAGGGGGGAGACGTGGTCTCCATGGAGCCTCCAATCTTGATCACTTACAGGTTAATCTGCTGACATTCCAAGCGGGATGACGTCCTCGGTGGAGGTGCCCCCAACCACTTCAAAGAACAGGAGGGAAGCCAGCCAAAGGACAAGAAGAATTTAAGAAAGCAGATTTCAGTGGGACGAGTGCATCCGAGGACCCAAAGGGTGGGGCAGGCACAGTAGGAGTGATTTTCAGGGAGAAAACAATAACATTAAAAGGAGCAAGAACAACTTCCCAGGCATCAGATGGGGGACGGGGGCACTGCTGAGCTCTGCAGAAAATGGGGTAAGGCTGTGGTCCCCAACCCCGGGCTTCAGCCTGTTAGGGACCAGCCACAGAGCTCTGCCACCGTGCCCCCGTCCCCCAATCCATGGAAAAATTGTCTTCCATGAAACCAGTCCCTGGTGCGAAAAAGACTGGGGACCACTGGCATAAGGAGGTGAATCACCACTGGGCATGGATCCGTCCCTTTATTCTCCAGTGACTGAGAAGCCTTCAGCAGCCTGGCACATGGCCAGCAGCCATGGGGGGAGTGCAGGACAGTGCAGCACGAAGTAACTGTCCCTTCCCTTGGGAGACACAAAGGACAATCCTCAGAAACAAGATAAAAAGCCAAGTGGCTGCAAAGGCTGAACACATGCAAGGTTGAGCTCCGAAAGCAAGATAAGAGATGAGGCCGGCGGGGGACGCATCCCTCCCCGGCACACAGGGAGGAGCCAGCCAGCCGCCTAGAGAGACCACACAAGCCACCAAAGCCGGCAGCTGCAGGAGTCATAAAGGGAAGTTGAAAAATGTTCTGTTTATCTAGGAAAAGGTGGTAAAAGAAATGTGCTCCTTAATTAGCGAGAAAGCAGAGCAGTGGATGTGTGCTCACCCCTGCGCAGCACGTGGGCCTGCACACACACATGTGCACACACACGTGCACACACACATACATGGAGGTGGGTCAGGGCACCAGGTTCTCTGCCTCTGGGTGACCCTGTCTCAGGCTGTACGTAGAGGGTGTGTGGACTGTGCTTTGTGTGGGTGTGAACAAGCGTCTCCCCTACACACTGCGACACAATGACTTGGACTCTAGGTTCATGAAAGACACAGCAGACAGGTGCGGTGGCTCACGCCTGTAATCCTAGTACTCTGGGAGGCCAAGGCAGGAGGATCATTTGAGCTCAGGAGTTCGAAACCAGCCTGAGCAAAAGCGAGACCCCATCTCTGCTAAAAATAGAAATTAGCTGGACAACTAAAAATATATAGAATAAATTAGCTGGGCATGGTGGTGCATGCCTGCAGTCCCAGCTACTCGGGAGGCTGAGGCAGGAGAATCCCTTGAGCCCAGGAGTCTGGGGTTGCTGTGAGCAAGGCTGACGCCACAGCACTCCAGCCCAGGCAACAGAGTGAGACTCTGTCTCAAAAAACAAAACAAAACAAAACAAAACAAAAAAGGACGCAGCAGTCACCAGGAGCCTGCTCTCTCACGGGGCGCAGCCGCCCCTCTCTAAGCCTCAGTTTCTTCCCTGTAAAACACAGATGTCAGAACAGCAGCTTTCAATCCCAGGTGCACATTGCAGGCGCTGCTGAAGCGTTCTAATCACAGGGGGTGCCCAGGACACACCCTGGCACCACAGAATCCCAATCTCCAGAGAGACAGCCTTCTAATGAAGTTCTTCCCCCAGACTGTTTGGAACCCAGCCTCATCAAGAACAAAGCTGCCCTGGGCTCCAGCTGTCGTTTCCCCCTGTGACCGGGACGTGCTGGCAAGTTGGGCGTGGAGCGAGGGCTAATGGGCTCTGCGGACTGGGGCAGGCCCGCCAAACTGCGGCCAGTGCTTCTCTCTGCAGGTAGGGCCAATGTGAGGACTGAAGGACAACAGACCCCGAATGCAAAAGACCCCAACCTTCAGGGGCCCTGGAGAAAAGCTGATGAGCTGACATCGACAGGGATAAACACAGCTCAGCACTGACGCTGGGAACGGCAGGTGCCTCTGGGGAGGGGAGCTGGACGGCTGAGGACAGTGGTTGGGGGAGAAGTACGTTTCATTTTAACTTGTTTGTAAGCTTCTTGAATGTTGTACCACATGGAAATATTAGCTATCTGGGGAAAAATCACCGGCAGAAACACAGGATTGAGAAGAACCCAGGCAGATGTAACTGAGATGTACATGATCTGGGGTCTTAGCTGCCACAAGCCGCACTGTAGTAGCTGTCAGCCTCATGGGTGGACAGGTGGCATGCTCCTTGGGGGACTGGCCCTCTGTGATCTGTGCAGTCAACTCCTTGTCCGGGCCATTGGGCTGAGCACTACTTTGTGAGCAGGGTCTGTACTGATACACTGGACTACACCTGGAAGGGAGAAGTCGCGTTTGGGAAGGGTCAGGAAACCGCAGCAGGGCTAGGCAGAGAGAGGACAGGGTGGGCCCGCTGCTGTCTCCAGCTATCTGCACTGGCACCACGAGCGGACTTCGTCCTGAAGGCAGAGCTGCAGCTGTGGGTGAGCTCTGTAGGAAGGCGCTCTAGGGCATAAGGGGAAACTTTCTAACCTCGAGAGTTGTCTAACATCACAATGCAGCAAGCTCAGTCACGGGATGTGCTTGAGCTGAGGGTGCCAGACTGTCCCTCTGTCAGAGACGGTGCTGAGAAGACTGTCCCCCACCAGCATGCTGAACTGGTGAATTCTTAGCCTGAACCCTCTTGACCCATGAGGAATGTCCTAGATCCTTGGGGTGCCAGCACCAGACCTCGCTGTGCAGCTTTTGTCCCTAGGGTGGTCATCTTCTGTCACCTCCTAGTGCCATCAACCCAGAAATGGTGGGAACAGTGCCAGGTGGCCACCAACCCAAGGCTGCAGGGAACCAGACCAGAATCCGGGCTTTGGAGGGACTTGGCAAGGCCAACAGGTGTGTTCTTCTGCTTTTTAAAAAAACTAACATTTACTGGCCAGGTGTGGTGGCTCACGCTTGTAATCCCAGCACTTTGGGAGGCCAACTTGGGAGGATCACTTGAGAACAGGAGTTCAAGACCAGCCTGGGCAACACAGTGAGACCCCATCTCTACAAAAGATAAAAAAAAATTAGCTGAGCATGGGAGCTCGCGCCTGTAGTCCCAGCCACTCGGGAGGCCAAGGCAGGAGGATCGCTTGAGCCCAGGAGTTAGAGGCTGCAGTAAGCTGTGATCACTCCATTCACTTGGACCTACGCGACAGAGTGAGATCCTGTCTCTAAAACGAAGAAACCCTAACATTTCCTGAGTGCCGCTGTGTACCCCACCAGAAGCTACTCTGGGAGAGAACAAGACAGGCAGGCCTTGGCCCGCACTGCAGGGGCAGAGAAAGCAAACCAACAAGAAGGGCTAATGCCGCAGAGAGAATGACATGGGTGTGAGGCAGGGAATGCAGGGCTGCTCTAGGTGGAAGCCCAGGAATCAAGGAAGGCCTCCCTGAGGGGGGACATTCATCTGAGCCCGAATGACATGACTGCAGACCAAAGGGGCCCCACCTTGTCTGGATCCTCTGGTCAACCGCATTGCTGTGGCGTGCGTCCTCTGGGCGCCAGCGGCTGTCTCCGCGAGGCCAGACTGCCCCTGGGCTCCCCTTTCTCCCTTACAGCCAGAAGTGCCACGAGTTCCCCACAGGGACACGGAAGGCTCAGAAGGGAGTGCGGGACACGCGTCTAAACACAAATGAGCCGGGGGCAGACCTGCGAGGCACCCACTCCAGCGGTGTTTGTGAGCGCTAAGTCGGTGCACGTAGCGCCCAAGCACCCGACACACAGTAAGCCTCGGTGCGCGGCCACTGCCCCATCAGTGTGGACTGTCTCGCTCGGACGCAGAGCGGGCCGGGCCTCTCCTGCGCCTCAGTTTCTCCTGCCGCCCTCGGGGGCCGCCACCCGCGGTGCGTTGGGCTCACAGCCTCCGGGGACCTCCGGCGGAGGAAATCCCGGCGGGAGGCGCGTGGGAGGCGGCGGCTGGGAACCCATCCAGGTGGCCCCGCCCCGCCCCGTGCCCGGTCCCCGCCCCCGGAGCCGGCCGGCGGGCGCGCTCCTTTAAGGCAGCCCGCGGGCCGCGAGGCGAGCGTTTCGCCCCCTCCGACGCTGCCAAGGTAGCGGCTTCACCTTTAAGGCGGCGCGGGGGCTGCTGGGAAGGCCGGCGGGATGGAGGCGGCGGGACCGGCTCTCGGCTGCGGGTCCGGGTGAGGCGGGCGGCGGCCGGAGCCGGAGCGGGAGCCGGGCCCGAGCCGAAGGCGCAGGTCGGCGCGGGCCGATCGGGCCGGACAGGGGGTCAGGCCCTCAAGGGAATGGGGCTCCGGGTCGGCCCGGGAGGGGTCGTCGTGGGCGCGGCCTGCGGGAGGACCGGGCAGCCCGCGGGGAGGGGGCGCGGCCCTGGGCGGCCGGGGCGGGGGCTGCAGGGCGTCGCGCCGGCCCGTGGAGGGGTCGCCGTGGGCGCGGCCCGGAGGGACCCGGACGCGAGCTCTCAGCCCCTCTCGGGGGAGGGTCCGCGCAGGGTCGGCCTGCGGGGGGAGGGGCCGTGCGCTCGGCCTGCCGGTTGGGGAGGGGCTGTCTGAGGGCCCGGGGTCTCCTGCACGGGAGCGAGCCCAGGCCCCCCACACCTGCCCCCGTTAGCGGAGTCCCGGGGAGGCCCGAGACTGTGCCGCCGAGCCGGTCCGAGCTGGTGGGCTGGGGCCGAGTCAGGGTCCGGCCTCAGCGGCCGCACCGCATTGCGTCTCCCCGGCCAAGGCGAGCCCGGCGCGCCCCCTGCAGGCCGAGCGTGCGGGCATGGTGCGGGCTGCGCCCGGGGGACCGGGCACCCGGGGACCGCCGTGTTTACCTGCTCGGGGCGGACGGCGGTGTGGCCCCAGGCCCGGCGCCCGCTGCTCGCCCCCTCGCCTTCGCAGGCGGCACGACCATGGCCATGATGGTGCTTCCGCGGGAGGAGAAGCTGAGCCAGGACGAGATCGTGCTGGGCACCAAGGCCGTCATCCAGGGCCTGGAGACCCTGCGCGGGGAGCATCGTGCCCTGCTGGCGCCTCTGGTCGCGCATGAGGCTGGTGAAGCTGAGCCTGGCTCGCAGGAGCGCTGTGTCCTCCTGCGCCGCTCCCTGGAGGCCATTGAGCTGGGACTGGGGGAAGCCCAGGTAGGTCTGGGTCACTGCGGTGGGAGGTCACGGGAGGGCGTGAGCCTTCCAGAGGAATCCCAGGAGCGAAAGAACAGAACCTGAGCAGAGAACCATCTGTTCCCTGGAGCTCCACGTGAGGACCCCAGCAAATATCTTTTGAAGAGATGAATGCACTTTGGAGACCCGGCCCTGCCCCAGGAGATCCTGACCACCCTCAACCCCACACGGAACCCTGTTCCTGGCCCCCTCTACCTAACAGAGACTGAGTGGCCTAGAGCAGAAAGGGAATCCTTACCGAGTCACAGCCCCCCTTCAATTCATTCTTTATTCATTCATTAACAAGTAAGCTATCAAGGCAATGTGTTAGGGGAGAGTGATACAGGGTCCAACAAGACAGACAAGATCACTGTCCTAGTATGTAGGAAAAGAGACAGAAACACACATACAGAAATAACTGTTACAAATTGTAATAAGTTCGCCAAAGAAAAGAAGGAGATCTTGCAATAGCTTATAGCAGGGAATCTTGTCTGTTGGTCAGGCAAGACTTCTCTGAGGAAATGACAAACTAAAACCTGAAGGGAAAGATGAACCAGCCTCCAGAAAAGAGAAATGGGGAAGACACTGCATGTGTAAAGGTCCTGAGGTAGGAAAGAGCTTGTTGTGGGGGAATCCAGAGAACTGTGTGACTAGAGCTTGATGGGGAAGGAGAGAGGGACAGAAGAGGCCTGTGGAGAAGCCAGGAGCCAGACTATGGCCTTGTTAGTTTCGGTTTCAGTCTCAGGAAATCAGAAAGCCTTTGGAGGGCTTTAAGCAGGCAGGGGACACAGTGTGACTTAGGTTTTTAAAATCCCTTATGGCTGAGTTTTAAAATGGAGAATAAACCTTAGTGGGTAAAGGCTGGAAGCAGGTAGCACTTGGTTAGGAAACCACTGCTGGAACCCAAATGAGAGATGGCGTTTGGACTAAAGGGGTGGCTATGGGGGCGACAAGAAGGGACTAGTTCTGGATGTTCTGGAGGTAGATCCAGCAGGACCTGGGGAGGGAGTAAGGGAGGGAGAGGAGGGCACATCACTCCCAGGTTGGGGTTTAAGCAAGTTAAGGGACGAGAGAGCCTGGTTGCAGCAGGAGTTCTGGCTCCGCCTCTGAAGCTGGGGCTCTGGGACCACATGCAGATGGAGATGTCCAGGAGGTGCTGGATGTACAAGGAGACACTACAGGAAAAGGTTTTGTTCCCCTCGGATCTTGGCTGAGCTACTGCCTGGCACAGTGAATCCTGGGCATGTTGTATCATCTTCGTTTCCTTGTCTTTAAAATAGGGATCATGCCATCTGCTGTATATACTGCCATGCTGTTTAGGGAATTTTTTTTAAAGCTAGTGGTTATGAAAGCACCTGTCACTGGGTGTTTGCTCACCAGCCAGAAAGCACAGGCCCTAGAGAGCCTGGACTCTGGAAGAGCAGTCACTTCTCTGCCGCTTGCTTCAGGGGCAGCGAAGACCACACAGGCCCCCAGTGGGGCACGCTGCCCTCACGCGGGAACAGAGTGCTCGGAGGGCCCGTCAGTGCGGCCGTGTGTGGAGGGGCAGGCACCACTGCAGAAATGACCCTAGACCACAAAGGATGGAGGAAAGAGGGTGGAGCCTCTGCCAAGGCCCCTAGGCAAGGAGAGCCTGGAGTCCTACAGGTTGGGGGGTGGGGGCGCTGAGGCGGAGGCCCCTTTCCTGGCCCTGTGGTCCCCCAGACCATCTGGGGGTTTGGGACACATGCCCTGCTCTATCTTGGAGCTGCAGAAAGGCAGGGGGTACCATGGATCCTCAGCAGAAGTGGGATTGGGGTCTCTTGGTGGCCTTTCAGCCACCTATGAGGGTTCTTTGGGCAGGTGCTAGACTGGGGGCAGGGAGCAATGGTCTCGTGGCTGCTGTCACAGGGGCTTGAGTGCAACCCTAGGGAGAGACAAAGGAAGGGTCGGTAGCTCAGGGAAGACACAGCACCCTAGCTAGCCCTCTTCCAGGGTCCTCCTGATCCCAGAAGGAAGGAATCAGGGACCTCCAAGCCTCCTGGGTTTGGGCCTTGGACTGTGTGGTCTGCTTGTGGCCTTGGAGGGAGTCTCCCTTGAGGAGGAGAGAACGTCAAGGCCCGAGGCTGCAGCTCTTCCCAGGAAGGGCCAGGCCTGGCTCTTCAGTGGGTCCCAGAGCCCCCAGAGGCCCAGGCTAGCGGTGGACAGGGCTTGGACCCTTACCCTGGCTGGCTGCACAGGTGATCCTGGCGCTGTCTAGCCACCTGGGGGCCGTGGAGTCAGAGAAGCAGAAGCTTCGGGCGCAGGTGCGGCGCCTGGTACAGGAGAACCAGTGGCTGCGTGAGGAGCTGGCGGGGACGCAGCAGAAGCTACAGCGCAGTGAGCAGGCCGTGGCCCAGCTGGAGGAGGAGAAGCAGCACCTGCTGTTCATGAGCCAGATCCGCAAGCTGGACGACGACGCCTCCCCCAGCGTGAGCCCCCACCTTGGCCGCTGCTGCCACCAGGCAGGGGGCCTGGGAGCAGGGAGGGGCAGCATGGAGCATCCAGCCCAGCCCACTGACACCCCCGCCACCCCCTGCCTCCTTCCCTCATGCTTGTCCTGTCTTCCTCGCCAGGAGGAGAAGGGGGACGTCCCCAAAGACTCCCTGGACGACCTGTTCCCCAATGAGGATGAGCAGAGCCCAGGTGCGGATGGACACTTGGTTCTGGAATGGGGGGAAGAAGGCTTGTGTGAACCCTTGGTCCTTGGGACTCAGAGACCCCACAGTCCGAGTGGCTGCCATGTTCCCTCCTGCCCCAGTTCTGACCATAACCTCCCCCGAGTGTCAGAGCTTCCAGGCAGGTCTTAACTCTGCTTCTCGCATCCCATGAGCTCTGTGAGGAGCAGACATCACAGTTAAGAGCTTTGGCACTGCCAGTCCTGGCTTCAAGTCCTGCTTCTCTGCAACCCCTGGGAGAGTTTCCTTCCTCTCTGGGCCTCTCCTAGGGTGACAGGAACTGCACACGTGCACAGTGCCAAGTGGGGGCCGGTGCCCCCAGCCCGTAGGGTGAGCACACGTCTCCACACCGCAGGGGAGGAAGCTGAGGCTCTGAGGTTAGGTGACACACAGCTCTAGGACACACAGCCTATAGTATTGGCGGTGGGACTCTACCCACTCTTTCTATGGGGTAACTAGACCCACTCTGTAAATGAGAGAACTGAGGCAGAGTGATTAGTGACCTGCCCAGGGCCACACTGTCAGGTGGGTCAAAGGCACAGTGGGCACATGGTACATCTGACCTCCTGCCCTTGGCCCGCAGCCCCCAGCCCAGGAGGAGGGGATGTGGCTGCTCAGCACGGAGGCTATGAGATCCCCGCGCGGCTGCGCACCCTGCACAACTTGGTGATTCAGTACGCCTCGCAGGGCCGCTATGAGGTGGCCGTGCCACTCTGCAAGCAGGCACTCGAGGACCTGGAGAAAACGTCGGGCCATGACCATCCTGACGTGGCCACCATGCTCAACATCCTGGCACTGGTGTATCGGTGAGGGCTCCTCTGGCCATCGTCATCCCGGGAAGGCCCGGATCACTAACTCGGGGCCTGCTGTGGGCCAGGACTTGGGCTGCACCAGGCAGCTGGGTGGCAGGGAGAGAAGGGCCTGCATGGAACTCAGAGTCGGAGTGCAGGAGGGAGGCTGAGACAGAACCAGGGAGGGGCCGCAGGTGTGAACTCCAGGGGTTCTGGGGAGTTGGCGCGGTTTCTCGAGGCACTAAGCTTGAGTTGGTGCTTTGGTGAAAAGTGAGTTTGCCCAGAACACAAGAAGGGTTGAGGCCAGGTGTGGTTGCTCACGCCTTAATCCTAGCACTCTGGGAGGCTGAGGCAGATGGATAGCTCGAGGTCAGGAGTTCGAGACCAGCCTGAGCAAGAGTGAGACCCCCCGTCTCTACTAAGAAATGGAAAGAAATTATCTGGCCAACTAAAAATATATATAGAAAAAAAAAAATTAGCTGGGCATGGTGGTGCATGCCTGTAGTCCCAGCTACTCGGGAGGCTGAGGCAGTAGGATTGCTTGAGCCCAGGAGTTTGAGGTTGCTGTGAGCTAGGCTGACGCCACGGCACTCACTCTAGCCCGGGCAACAGAGTGAGACTCTGTCTCAGAAAAAAAAAAAAAAAAAAAAAAGGAAGAAGGGTTGGAAAGATTCCTATGGCAGAAAGCCAGCATGAGCAAATGCCGGGGGACTAGAGGGCAAGGCACGTGGCAGGAAAGTTGCATGGGGCCCAGGAGCACTAGGCGTGGGTGGTAGCTGGGACCCCAGCACTGCATGTCCCAGCCAGCTGTGAGCCCCTGGAGGGCAGGGGCTGACCAGGTCTCCCCATGCTCTGGATCACACTCCATCATGCCTACTCCCCAGTGAATACAGGAGTGACCATGGGGATCACAGGCCCCTGGGGTAGGGCCTCAGGCTGGAGGATAACCTTGACCATGCTCCCACCTGCTCACAGGGACCAGAACAAGTACAAGGAGGCTGCCCACCTGCTCAATGATGCCCTGGCCATCCGGGAGAAGACACTGGGGAAAGACCACCCGGCCGTGAGTGGGGGTGGGTGGGGGCTGCCTTCTATCCCCTGCAGCTCTCAGGCTCCAGAGTTCCCTGCCTGGCGGGGCCTGGGTCAGGAGTTTCCATTCTCTGCCCCTTAGGTGGCCGCAACACTGAACAACCTGGCGGTCCTGTACGGCAAGCGGGGCAAGTACAAGGAGGCCGAACCGCTGTGCAAGCGGGCGCTGGAGATCCGGGAGAAGGTGGGAGCTGGGGGCGCTGGGCAGACGGTGGTGCTGGCCAGCGGGGGCCCCGGACAGCCCTGAACCCAGCCCCTGGCTCCTTCTCCCATCTCAGGTCCTGGGCAGGTTTCACCCAGATGTGGCCAAGCAGCTCAGCAACCTGGCCTTGCTGTGTCAGAACCAGGGCAAAGCGGAGGAGGTGGAGCACTACTACCGGCGTGCGCTGGAGATCTACGCCACGCGCCTCGGGCCTGACGACCCCAACGTGGCCAAGACCAAGAACAACCTGGTGCCTGGAGTGGGAAGGGCTGGAAGATGGGAAGGGGGTGAGGGAGGAAGGAGAGGAAGAGGCTCAGCTCTCTGCGTCCTGCTCACCCTCTGGGACCCGCCTCTCCAGGCTTCCTGCTACCTGAAGCAGGGCAAGTACCAGGATGCAGAGACCCTGTACAAGGAGATCCTCACCCGCGCTCACGAGAAGGAGTTTGGCTCTGTCGATGGTGAGTCCATGGCCGCCACATGCCTCGGGGCATCCAGCATGGGCCACTCTGCCGTCAGTACCCAGGACAAATGCAGCTGGCCAGGCCCTGGGGCCAGGCTCTGGCTGGTCCCCAACCTCGCTTTTGGGTGGTGCCAGCCACTTGTGCTCACGATTGCAACCCACACAGCCTCCCTGGCCTGCCTGTGCCATGCACAGCTTTGTCTACCCCATGCTCTGGACCCAGAGGCTTCCCCCTTCTCTACCGGGAATTCCTGCTGGCCTGGAGGGCCTAGCCCCATGTCTCCCACTCTGGGAGACCAACTTCTGGCCCCGATTCCTACTCCTGGATCCCCAGAGCCTGGCCCATCGCTCAGGCCTAGCATACATCCTGCGCTGTGGGCCTGAGGTGGGCAAGGGTCTGTCCTTCCCTGCCCCCCCCACCTCAGTCACAAGTCCCGCACTGCAGCCTGTGCCATGCTCACCTCTGTCCAGAGGTCAGCAATGTTTGGGGTCTGTTTCTTGTTCATTCAGTGAAACCCAACCCTGGGCCCCCTCCCCAGTCCTGTGTCCAGCCCAGCCAGGAGGCCTATATGGCAGACTGGTGACCATCCCCTTTCTTCTGCCAGGGGACAACAAGCCCATCTGGATGCACGCAGAGGAACGGGAGGAGAGCAAGGTAGCTCCATGGGGTGGGTGTCCGGAGTGGGGAGGGGCACGCGCAGAGCAAGTGCGGTGCCACATGCCACCGTGCTTTCCCCCAGGATAAGCGCCGGGACAGTGTCCCCTATGGGGAATATGGCAGCTGGTACAAGGCCTGTAAAGTAGACAGGTGAGAGCAGCAGTGCTGGGCTGCAGGTAAGAGCAGGTGGCCAGGCACCTCCCGGGCTCCACATTCCACTCACCACGGACACACCTCTCCTCTGCCAGCTCCTCTTTCAAGGCCCAGGTCACAGGCCACCTGCCCCAAGAAAGCTCCCTACACTGGGACAGCCTAATTCTCTTGCTCCTAGTTTTTAGTCCTGGTGGCCCTGGGGTGATTTTCCCCAGGACAGGCGGGCCTAGGACAGGGCTTGACACAGGGGCGGGGCTGGGTTCTGGTTGGCGAGATGGTTCCTCAGGGCCTAGTGTGGGCTGGGGGAACATGGAGTGTGAGACTGTCCTGTCTGCAGCCCTACGGTCAACACCACCCTGCGCAGCCTGGGGGCCTTGTACCGGCGCCAGGGCAAGCTGGAAGCTGCGCACACACTGGAAGACTGTGCTGGTCGCAGCCGGAAGCAGGTGGGGCTCCAGGCAGGAGGTGGGTGGCAGGGCCTGTGTGGCCTGTGTGTGTTCCAGGGCCTGACGCCCTTGCCCCTCCCTCAGGGCCTGGACCCCGCGAGCCAGACCAAGGTGGTGGAGCTGCTGAAAGACGGCAGTGGCGGGCGGGGAGACCGCCATAGCAGCCGGGACATCGCCGGGGGTGCCGGGCCTCGGGCTGAGTCCGACCTGGAGGAGGCAGGGCCTGCAGCCGAGTGGAGTGGGGTGAGTCTAGGGGCTGGGATGGGCTGGGAACCTGTGTGGCCAATGTGGCCTAGAGACAAGCCTGTCCACCCCCAGGACGGCAGTGGCTTGTTGCGGCGCAGCGGCTCCTTTGGGAAGCTCCGGGATGCCCTGAGGCGCAGCAGTGAGATGCTGGTGAAGAAGCTGCAGGGGGGTGGCCCCCAAGAGCCCCCTAACCCCAGGTACGCCCCTCCCCCACTGAGACTCCCACCAAGGTGAGCCTCTCAAAAACCATCCAGCAACCCCAGATGAGCCCCTACCCCAGATCTAGGGTGACCTTCCATCCCTCTTAGGCTCCACCACCCACCACTTCCACTCCCACCCCAGCCCCAGCCCCAGCCTCAGCCTGACCCCTTCCCCCATCCTCCCCCAGTTCCACCTTGGCAAATCCCAGCCATCCCTTTCCCTCAGGATGAAGCGGGCCAGTTCTCTCAACTTCCTCAACAAGAGTGTGGAAGAGCCGGTCCAGGTAGGGGTGGGCGGGGGTCTGGGCACGGGGCAGCTGAGGCCAGGCCCGCCTGCGTTCCCGCCGAGCTTCCCAAGCATGTGTGTTCATCCAGCAACAGTTCCTGTCTCCGTCCAGGCCTAGTCTGGGCTCAACAGCAGGGAGACAGCTGGGGGGGACCCAGCCTCTGCCACGGGTGGACATGAAAGCAGCCAGTGCCAACACAATGGCGTGGAGGTGGGCAGGAGTGCCAGGGCACCAGGGCATGGCCTTGGGCCAGACCTGCCTCTGCTCTTCTGGCCTGGGAAGCACAGACTAGCACAGGCATGAGGCTGAGCCACCTGCCCCCTCTGCCCGCAGCCTGGAGGCCCAGGTCTCTCTGACAGCCGCACTCTCAGCTCCAGCTCCATGGACCTCTCCCGACGAAGCTCCCTCGTGGGCTAATCCCGAAGGGAAAGCCAGTTGCCAGAGCCTCCGCCGGTGTTCCCCCACCCCAGCCCTGCGCATGGGCTCCCTGCTTGTCCCGCCTGTCTTCCCCAAGGCCCCTGTCTTTTCTGTTCAATCTCAGGGTAACCTCCTCCCTTGTCATCTCTGCCTGAACCCCCGAGGCTGGGCCAGCCCGCTCTAGCTCTGTCCCTTATTTATTCCTTCCAGCCGGGCCCCCTTTCCCCTAAGGTCCCAGCCTGCCGGAGGAGCTGGCTGGAGTCTCCAAGATACTCAGTGGCCCACCAGCCCCAGACCCCAGAGCCAAGAACACTAAGCACCTGCCGCCCCTTCAGCGCCCTGCCCTCTCCCCACCCCACCCGGCCGTTGCTTCTGTATATAGAGAAATAAGTTATTGGCCGCGCCCCTCCCTTCAGTCCGCGTACTGCCCGGGCCTCCCCTCGCCCCGCCCTTCTCTGTGGTACCGCCCAGGCCTTAATCACCCCCATTCCGCGCGGTGGTATCTCCCAGGCTCCGCGTTCTCGCAGCGGCGCTTTCTCCGAGGGGTTCCCTGGGCCTGTTAGCGCCCCTCCCGGCCTCCGAGGGACGAGCCCCACCCCACCGCGGCCGCGGGACCGAGGGCCTGCCCCGCGTCCTCCCGCCGGCCCCCGGCCGCGCCACCTCCGCGCCTGCAGCTCCCGCGAGGGGCAGTGGTGGCCCGCGGCAGGGGGAGCTGCCCCGGATGGGGCCGAGGCGGTCGCTCTTTATTTTCAGATGTTGCTGTAGAAATAAAGACGGTTTGAATCTGAGCCGGTCTTGTTTTGAGGCGGAGGTCGAGGACCCCAGCGTGTCCGGATGGGGTTGGAGCGGGAGTGGGGTGTGCGTGTGTGTCGCTCGCGTCCTGTCACGCGCAGCCGAAGCCGGGACACGGCCCCTGCCCCGCAATTGTTCGGGGCTCCACAGGCTCAGGATTTCTTCCCAAACCTTCGCTCCTGGGGTGCTAGAGGGCGCGGGCGTGTCTGCTCCTTGCTCAGTGGTGTGCCTTGAGCGAGTTTCCTGAGACTCGATGTTTTCATCTTTAGAACGTGGGTGATAACATCCTGCTCGGATGAGTTAAGAGTGCCCAGCACATGAAGAACCCTTGACAAGGACTTTTACTAGTCTGTTATTGGCACCCACCTTCTGGTTTAATGCTGGCAAGCTGGGCGGGGAAGGATGACTGCCTCCGTCAGACTGAAGCGCCGCCCGCCCCAGCGCGGTCCTGGAGCCGGGTCCGTTTGGGGAGCAAACTACAAGCCCCAGAAGGCACTGCGCCGGCGGTGAAGGGCGAGAAGGCACAGGCCTCCGGGCTACGCCTGCGCAGCGCGGTGAGTTGGGCGGCGAGGGAGACTACAAGTCCCGAGAAGCAGCGCGACGAGGCCCCAGTCGGAGTCATTTGCGCCTGCGCGGCGCGGGCGGGGCCTCGGGGCGGAGCGGCCACCATCTTGGAACGGGAGGCGGAGCAGAGCCGACTGGGAGCGACCGAGCGGGCCGCCGCCGCCGCCATGAACCCCGAATAGTGAGTGAGCCCCGCCCGCGCCGTGCGGCGCAGCCTCGATCCCGAGTACGGGGCTGTACGCTTACCGGGGTTGTTTGGCCCGGATCAGGGCTGCGCGGCGCCCCCACATCCGGGTCCGTCTTCCGCTGCCCCCCCTCACATCCGGGTCCTGCCCCTCCCCCCGGGGGCCCTAGGACCCTGGCTAGACACCCCGACTTCTCGTACCCCGGGCTCAGACACGGCGACCCCGAGAGATAGCACTTGGAGCCCAAGGCACTGGCCCCACAAGGCATTATCGGTCAGGTGACCCTGCAGCTCCAGTCACTCCGGGCCTCAGTTTCCCCACCTGCTGCTTGACCACGGTCCCGGCGTTTTGGAGCCCGTCACGATAGTTTCTGTTCGTGGATTCAGACTTGGGCCCTTTAGGTTGGTCAGTGAATCCATCTGCCCTTATCTTCCTCCTGGAGCCTGGTTTTTGGGGTTGGGCTGAAGGAACACTTGGGCCACATCTCCCGCAGGTCCTCCCCTCCAGGGCTGCTTCCTGCCCCTTGCCTGGGCCATGCCGTCCTGCCACCCTGGCGTTCTGTCCTTTCCCGCTCTCACCTTTGCTCAGGCCCCAGCACCACCGTCACACACACTAACCTTTGCTGTCACACTGCCGATGAAGTTCACGTGAACGTGGAATTTGCTTTCCACCTTCCAGTGGGATTCTTTGGTCCTCAAACTTTCCTCACTTCTTGGTTACTCCCCCTGCGGGTAGGTGGCCCACGTCTCATGCCCAGGGCTTGCAGTTTTCCCCAAGTATCAGTTATCTTCTTCCTCTTCAGCCACTTCCTTTTTCTCCCCAGATCCGGGCCTCAGGTTTCCTTGGGGAAGGGGAAGGTCTGAGCTGGATTAGAAGGGGAACAAAGGAGGGCATCAGCGGCTCCCACAGAGTCCTCGGAGTCTGACAGACTTGGTCTGAAAGTTATCTCTGGGCAAGTCGCTTCCCTTCTCTGACCTGTGGTTTCCTCATTAGTTGGAAATAACAACACTCACTTCATCGGACTGTTGTGAGGATTAAATGAGTTGCATTTGGAGTGCTTCATCACAAGTAGGAACTCAATAAATATTAAATGTGATTATCATCCCCACTTGCTGACCACCTCTTCTTGGTGACTTCATATCAGGCTCTTTATGTAGTTTTTTCACTTAATAGGTCTGGGACTGGGCCCTGCTTTCCACTGGCCTCCCCTGCCACGCCAGGCACACCACAGGGTGTGCAGTGGGGGTTGTCTGAATAGCCCATCCTGGACAGACCCAGGGAATCTATCAGGAATCAGGGTAGGATACCCAGCTTCGTCACCTTGGCAGGTCATGTCCTTCTCTGTGCCCTGGTTTCTTTCTCCATAAAGTGGAACTTCAGACTTGGCAAGCTGAGAGCCCTTTGAGCCAGCTGTGCTATGTGAGGGGTCAGCCCCCCCCCAACCCAGAACCTGGATGAGGATCTGGTGAGCACCATTGTGCTCTAAACCGAGGCATGCCTCATGGTATGGGGGGATGCTGGAATTGTGACCCTAGGATGATGCTAGTGGGCTCCTGCCTTCATGCCTTCTGATCCTCTCTCTCCAGTGACTACCTGTTTAAGCTGCTTTTGATTGGTGACTCGGGCGTGGGCAAGTCATGCCTGCTCCTGCGGTTTGCTGTGAGTAAGAAGCCTCCCATACCATCCATCTGGGGTCCTGGCTGGTGGCTGGGGGGCAAGGGGCAACCCGGAGCACAGCAGTTACAAGCCCTGGGAACCAAGGATGAAGTTGCAGGACCTGCCAGCAACACATCTGACTGAACAGTGGCCCAGGGCGGGCAAGTAGGGGTGCTGAGAACTGGGGCTTGGCAGTGAGGAGCCCACCTGGGACAGGGAGCTGGAGGGAGGCTGTCCCAGTGGGCCTTGGGCTCATTTACTCAGGCCATTTCACTGGCCCTTGACCTTCCAGGATGATACATACACAGAGAGCTACATTAGCACCATCGGGGTGGACTTCAAGATCCGAACCATTGAGCTGGATGGCAAAACCATCAAACTTCAGATTGTGAGTGTCACTCTTCCCAAAACCCCTGGTACAGAGGCATTGCCTTGGGAGGGAAGGGGCTCTGGACACGAAGCCTGGGACTGACCTGCCCTCTGCCTAATGTCTTATAGTGGGACACAGCTGGTCAGGAGCGGTTCCGGACCATCACTTCCAGCTACTACCGGGGGGCTCATGGCATCATCGTGGTGTATGACGTCACTGACCAGGTACTCGTGGACGCTGTCCTCAGCTTTGCCTCCTCAGCCTGAGGCCTTTGACTGAGGCCTGAGGGTGCTGCCCTCCCTCTTTCCTGACGCCTTCTGGAAAGGAGGCTGTTTGGCCGTATGTCACAGGGAGAGAAACGCACAGAAATGGATCTTCCCGAGGTCCTGCTAAGGGTCTTGGCAGAACCAGGCCTCACACCTCCCTGCCAACCTTGCCACCGTGTTGTCAACCTTCCGCACACCTGTGTGTTGTGGGGGTTTAGTCAGGTGGTTGGCGGCTGTGCTGGGCTGTGGCTTCCTGTGTGAAGACACTGGAGGAACAATTGGAGGGCCAGACGAGGAAGGGAGGGAGCCCTGAGCGCTGGGCCCAGCGTGAGCAGAGGTCTAGCAGCCCTGTGTCTCCCGAAGCAGCTTTAGTCACATGTCACTGGCAGCAGTGGTGACAGCAACAGCCAGAAATGCTCCCATCGAACCTTATAATTTATAGAACCTGTCACACAGCCTTCAAGTTGCCTTTTGATGCTCCTAAGAGGCCTGCGTTACGTCCCTATGTTATGGATGAGAAATCGGGTTCAGCATGGTGAGGTGACGTGCTGAGGGTTCAGTGGTGGAGGCAGAAAGCCTGGTCTGCTGATTCCACCTGCTTTGTTTTTTCTACCAAACCTTGTTGCTTAACAGGGGCCAGGCTCTGGGGACGTGGAGAACCTTACGTCAGCGCTGGGCTGGGAGGAGTCCCTGTCTGAGGGGCAGCTGGGCTCCAGCTCATGATGCCTCCACCCCGCTCCCCGCAGCTCTGCACAGGCTGTGGGTGAGCTGTGCACCACCCAGACAGAGGTCACCAGGGCCCTCCTGACTGCCAAATCCAGTGACCTCATTTCAGCTCTTGACCTGAGTGACCTCTTGTGGCTTTTAACTCCATTGTCTTTTCTCTCCTTGAAAAGTTCACTATCCCCAGCTCCCAACCTTCTCCAGCCTTCGGTTCTGTTTTCGCAATGTCCTTTTACTGGTTTAGCCTGTACTGCCCCCCACAACCCCCTATTTTGTACCTCCTGACTCTGCCCCAAGTGTCTTCCTTACTCCCCTTGCACGGTTCTGGTCGTTCTCATGCTTTGGCTTCTGCCCTATGTTCTGTGAGCCCAGAGTCCAAATAGCTGTCACTGTGGACTCGCTCCCTGTGTCCGTGTCTGTGCTGGTACTTTGTGTCTGTGTGATTTCTCGTCCTCCAGTCTTACCCAGGGGACTAAATGGTGGGCTCCGTGTTCTCCAGAGGAGGAAGCTGTTCAGTAACTCGCCCTCGTCTCAGTTAGGAAGGGCAAAGTCAGTGTTGGGACCCAGGGCTCCTGGCCCTTTCCTGTCCTCAGGCAGCCTCTCCCGAGCTCCAGACTGTCTGCAGTTCTCAGAGGTTCAGCACTGGCCTCACTTTCTCTCCCCAAACTGGTGCCTGCACCCCCATCTTTGTAACAGGGTCCCTGTCAGCCTGACCAGAAAACTCTTCCTCCCCAATCCAGTCAGTCTCAAGGTTCTCTTCTCTCCCCATCCTCTCTCAAATCTGTCCCCTCGTGATAATAGCAGTGATGAGGATAATAGCAGCTCTTGCTAATTAAGCACTTGTTAGGAGACAGGCCTGCATTCATTCTCATGCTCACAGCAGCCCTGCCAGGAGCTACGGTTTTATAGAAATGAGGAAACTGAGGCCGAGAGACATCAGGTGACATGCCTAAGGTGACACGCACAGTAAATGGCTGAGCAAGGGCTTAGCCTAGGATGGTCTGATGCTAGGTCCTGTGTGCTTCCCTGGCTCAGGGCACGTCCTCTCTTCCCCTGATTATTCCCGTCACCTCCCACTTGGTCTCCATCTTGCTGCTCTCGTCTGGTCTGCAGACGCCTGCTGGGACTGTCTTCACAGACCATAGGTGTGATCCTGCCGCCTCTTGCCTGAGAAAACCTCTGTCCCACCCAGGATCCTAGCCCCTGGCCTCTGGCACAGCTGCCTCCTGCCAGGCTAAGACACTGTGCTCTGGCCCGCCCGCTCCCTTGCCTTCCCTAAGGGTCTGCAGCCCAGCAGTGGGCCACTTCTTCCCCCTCCCCTCCTGTGACCTGGCACACACTGTCCCCTCAACTGGCACCTGTCCTGCACAAGGCCAGTTCCTGCCTGCAGGCTTAGGTCAGCTGTAGCCCCTCAAGGTAGAGATGGTCCTGGGGCTCCCCAGCCTCCACCTTCTGTCTTGTCTTGCCATATGTGTCCTGCTCGGTTCCTCCAGTGTCCTCTGAATGCCTTAGGGCAGGGCCCAGGCACGATTCCCTTCTTTGTCCCCAGCGCCCTGCAGAGGGCCTAGCTTGGCACAGGGCAGAGGTCTAAGTTTGAGCCTAGTATGGTATCACCTGGCTGCTAAGAATGAAAGGTGGCTCTAGCTTCAGTACTTTCCTAGAAGTCTTGTCACCTGTCTGGGGGTGGGGGGAAGTGGGGCCCCCAGTGATTAGACTGTTGGTGCCAAAAGTAGGGTGAACGTGGGCTCTGTTCTCAGGAGACCTGTCTCCCTTGTAGGCCGAGGCCTTTGAAAGGACCCTCCACCCCCCACTGGGTTCCAAGGCTTCAAACTTTAAAGGGATTTTAAGGCCCCTGTGGGAACTTTGAGAGTCTTGTGGACCCATTACTCTCTGTTCCTGTCTCCCCTCTGGCCCTTTGATGCCATTGTTCCCCATGTGTGGTTCAGCCTATAGGTGTCTCAGGGAGAGAGAGCTGCAGGAAGCGGATCTGGCTGGCCTGTAGGCCTAGGCAGCTGCGGAAGTGTTAGGGCCGCTGGCAGGCAGCTGGGGCTGTGCTGGGCCTGGCTTTTGAGGTCCAGATGGAGGAGGTCAGGAAGGAATGCTAAGCCTGGAAGAGAGGGTTTCCTCCACACCCCTGAACCCCTGCCTCTCTCAGGGGCCCCAGGCAGCTCACTTCCCCTCAAAGAAGCCCCTGTTCTCCAGGCCTTGGGTGGAGGTGGGAGTTAGGAAGAAAATAACTTTTGACCCTGGTCCCCTCTAGGAGTCTTACGCCAACGTGAAGCAGTGGCTGCAGGAGATCGACCGCTACGCCAGTGAGAACGTCAATAAACTCCTGGTGGGCAACAAGAGTGACCTCACCACCAAGAAGGTGGTGGACAACACCACGGCCAAGGTGAGCGGGGCCTGGGCCAGGCTGCCCATGGGGGCCTGGGGCCTACTGCCCCTCACCCTTCTCTCCCCTCTTTTCTCTCCTCTCCCCTTGTCAGGAGTTTGCAGACTCTCTGGGCATCCCCTTCCTGGAGACAAGTGCCAAGAACGCTACCAATGTCGAGCAGGCATTCATGACTATGGCTGCTGAGATCAAAAAGCGGATGGGGCCTGGGGCAGCCTCGGGGGGTGAACGGCCCAACCTCAAGATCGACAGTACCCCTGTAAAGCCAGCTGGTGGTGGCTGTTGCTAGAAGGGGCATGTGGAGTGGGACAGGAGGGGGCATCTTCTCCAGATGATGCCCCTGGAGGGGGCAGGAGGTGCCTCCCACTCCCTCTCTTGGGGCATTTGAGTCTGTGGCTTTGGGGTGTCCTGGGCTCCCCATCTCCCTCTGGCCCATCTGTCTGCTGCCCTGAGCCCTGATTCTGTCAGGGCCCCCCAGGGAAGACACCCAGGACCTGTGGCTAGGGTGGGGCTTGCTCTGCTGCTGCCTCTAGGTAACTTTAAAAGATGCCCCACCACACACTTTTCTTTGGAACGAGGGTTCCTCTGTCTGTCTCCCTCCTGCCCCCCATGTATGCTGCACTGGGTTTTTCTCCTTCCCCTTCTTCCCTCTCTCCCTCCTTCCCTAGAGCTGAGGGCCTCCCTGCAGTCAGTGGCTGGGGCCAGGAGTGTGGCCAGGAGATCCAGGATCTGGGATCCAGGGTCCTGGGCCGGACCTCAGGATGAGTGTGGGGATCACAGGGGCTCAGCAGCTCACCCTTTCCTCCTCCCACCCCTCCCACGCTCCCAGCTCAAGCCGTCCAGCTGTGGGGGGTCTGAGAGCACATCGAAGGCAGGTGGGCGGGCAACCTTGCTGGGCCTGTGTCTTGAGCCCAGAGGGAGCCTGTTTCTGCCGCCCCCTGCCCTGCCAGAGCCAGGTCCATGTACTGCCTGCCCACCGTGCCCCTTTGTCCCCACGGCAGGCAGAGGCGGAAGGCCCACCGTGCCCAAGGCTGGGCACCAGCCTTAACCCTCACTCTGCCAGCACCTCCTCCCTCCCCGAGGCAGCACATCTGGCTTATTCTCCCTTTCCAGCCCTCAGAGCCTAGTAGGGCAGGTCCTCAGCCCCTGCGGCTACTACTCTGGGGAATGTGGGTTCAACCCAGGGTTGGGGGGCCTCTACTCACCCCCTTCCCACCGAGGATCCTAGCCCCCTGCCCTCTGGCACAGCTGCTTCCTGCGGAAAAACAAATGTTTGGTCTCTACGTAAGAAGCCATGTCCCTTGTGCTGTCTCTTGCCTGTCCCACCCGTGCCCTGCCCTCCAGCTTGTATTTAAGTCCCTGGGCTGCCCCTTGGGGCATCCTCCACTCCCAGGTTCCCCTCTGGTGTCATGTCAGGCATTTTGCAAGGAAAAGCCACTTGGGGAAAAGATGGAAAAGGACAAAATAAAAATCAATAAATTTCCACTGGCCCTCAGGTGAGCCGAGGGTTTTTGCAAGGAAGTTGTGGTGGCTGAGCGTGGTCTGTGGGCTGAGCCCAGCCTTTGGGTGCAGGATGGATTTGGGGCCCAGGGCTTGGTGGGACGCCCTGGGTCCTGGCTTGGGCTTTGTGTGGTGGGGTCGCTGGCGAAAGCCCTTGACCCATTTCCTGGGGCTAGGAGAGCAGCCTGCTTGTGCTTCTGTGGTCTGTCCCCAAGGGCCCAGCACCGTTCTGTCAGGGAGAGACGCAGGCGGCCATCAGCGAGTACCTGGCGAGCCGCTGCCAACACCCACGCAGGCCCACGGCCAAGATGTGGAGTCGGGCAGCAGCCAGAGCCCGAGCCAGGCGCACCTGGCCCACACCCTCACGACCCCCAGTTCAGCCTCCACTCCCTGCTTCGCTCCGGCTTCCAGCCAGGAGTTTCTGCCCTCTGGGACAGTGACAGTGAACAAGTGCTTCCCACTTAAGGCCTCGTAGTGCGGGCTGTCGTGGGGAGGGCGACGCGATGTGTGAGGGTAGGGGCGTGTGCCCGTCCGCGTGGCCGAATGTGCCTGCGGTGGGTTTGTGGCGGAGTAGGAGAAGGGGTGCCGGGGGTGCGCGACCGTGACAGCGTGTCCCCGAGGGTGCGTGGCCACGGGCTCGCCGGGCGGGGGGCGGCGGCCGAGCGCGCGGGCGGAGGGGCGCGCGGAGACCTGGCCCCGCCCGAGGCCGTTCGCACGGCGGCCCCGCCCCTGGCTCCGCCCCGCCGGCTTCGCGGGCTGGAGAGCGAGGGAGCCGCGGGCGAGGGATCGCAGGATGAGCGATCGGGGCCCGGGCAGCCGGCAGCGGACGCGCCCCCCGAGCCCACCGGCCCGCGCTCCGCGCCCCCCACGGCCCCGCGGCCCCGGTCCCGGCCGCGCCGCCCGCGTCCCCCGAGCCCCGCAGGCCATGCCCGGCCGGCCCTAAGCGCGGGCCGGGGGGCGTCCCCTTGCGCCCGGGCCCCGCGCTGGCGCCCCCCGGGCCGCCGCCAGGCGCCGGGGCCATGGCGTTCACCTTCGCCGCGTTCTGCTACATGCTCACCCTGGTGCTGTGCGCCTCCCTCATCTTCTTTGTCATCTGGCACGTAAGGCCGGGCTGGGGCTGGGGCTGGGGCTGGGGCTGGGGGCGGGGGGCGCACGGAGCGGGAGGGGGCTGGGGCGGGGGGCTCAGCGCCCCGGGGAAACTTGGAGCCTCCGCTCTGCTATCCTCCGTGGTCGGCTTCTGTTCGCCCCCATTAGCACCCCCCATGGTCGGCTTCCTTCCCGGGGCCCCCCTTCCTCCGCCGCCCCCGCCTGCCTGTGTGTGTGTTAGTCGGCCCCTGACTCCCCTCCTCTGCCCCATCCAGCCTGGGGTAGGGGGCAAATTCTGGAATTTTTGTTCCTTTACCTTCTAAATGCCCCCCCATCCAGCCGCCCCCGTTTGTCTGTGGGGCAGTTTGTCTGTCTGCTGCCCCCCCCCCTTTGTGGGTTTTTCCAGCCCAGAGATGGAGCCGGTTGCTATGGCAACTGCATCTGTTTACAGGACCCACGTATCTCAGAGCCTGTTAACCCTTTCCCTTCCCAGCCCCCTCCCTGATCAAGCAGCCCCCAGAGACCTACCCCCCCCCCACTGGCTCACCTTGTCTTACTACCCCTTGTTGGGGCTTGCAGCCCCCCAGCTTTGCTCCTGACTTTCCAGCTTCCCTCCTGTTCTGGGTGCACTTCCCCTTTGTCTGGCATCCCCCTTGGTCTGTCCCCCAACCTGGCCCAGCCTCACACCTGCCTCTTCAAATGTCCATTTCTCTTCACATCAGCTCAAATCGCTTCCCCAGGGGCTCCCCCTCCTCGAGGGCCTCCTCTGCCTGGCTTCCTTCCCCTCACTACAGAGCTATCAACCAGCCTCCAGCTCATTACTGGGGGCCCTGGCCCCCCTTTACTGCCCTCTTTCCTCCCCCCACCAGCTGCCCTCCAGGCCTCTGTCTCTGTAGCAGCCTGCCCAGCTCAACCCTGGCTGGCTCACACCTCCCTGGCGTCACCCCGTTTGAGGGATCCTCTTACCCTCTCTAGTCTCTCTCCCATTCCCCTGTCCCCCCTTCCTCCCAGCGCCTCACCTGCCTCTTTCCTGGTCTCCCCATTTCCTCTTTCTCTTCCTGGGACCTGCTGCCGGCTCCATGGTTCTCCCTCACTCCCTTTGCCATCCCTTCTGCCTCTCTCTTGGACATCAGGAGTCATACACTGTCACTGCAC
This sequence comes from Lemur catta, assembly GCF_020740605.2. Classification (NCBI taxonomy): domain Eukaryota; kingdom Metazoa; phylum Chordata; class Mammalia; order Primates; family Lemuridae; genus Lemur; species Lemur catta. The sequence goes on along the minus strand of NC_059134.1, from coordinate 105,696,449 downwards.
CCCTGCCACGTGAGGAGAGAGCCCCACAGGCACCCCACACACCACAGCTCCAGCCCTGTCGCACCCTGGCCTTGCTCCTCTCTCTGTCTCTCTGTCTCTCTCTCTCTGGGCTTCTCAGTTGCTTTTTCTTCCTCCCCTCCCCCCACTGTTTCTCTGACCCTCCATGCCCTGGGCCCATCTTAATCTCTTTGAGCCTCCTGTCCTATCCCCAGGGCCTTGGACAATCCTGGGGGGTAGGGACAGGAGGGCTAGGGTCCTAAGGACTAGAGGGAATTGGGGGCCACAGGCTGGGAAACAGAGCTAACCGGCTCCCGGGAGAAAGGATCCTGGAATTCAAGAAGCCCCTTTTCAGGCCCCTCCCCAACCAGGGGCCTCCCACAGCCCCTATGGCGTCCTTGATCTCAGGGGGTTCTCAGAGCAGTTTTGCACCCAGCACACTTGCACTGGTGTTTCTTGAGGACCAGGCGCTGGGTGATTTTGAGGGAGTCAAGGATGAGTAAGACTCAGACTTGCCCTTGTGCAGCACCCAGGCTGGGGGAAAAGGCCCAGGCTTTGAGTAAGGCCTCTGTCCATTCAACAGATACTTATGGACACCTACTACCCGTGAGGCCCTATGTTTGCACAGCCATTTAACTGGGTGATCTTAGCAAGTCATTTGTCCTCAGTCTGTCTCCTCATTGGTAAAGTGCCCAGAGTGAGGCCTCCTAGGGGATAGGAGGTGTGGTCCTCAATCCAAGGCTGGTAAGAACTAGAATCTTCCAGGGCAGGACCCTAGATCCCACTCCAGACCCTGAGCCCAGGCCCCAATGGTTGCTAAGCAACCCTGGTGGTGAGTGACGCGTGTCAGCTGTCACCGTGGGGGATTGTTTGTTCCAGGGGGCTGAGTCAGCGCCAGGCAGCCTGGGGGGTGGGAGGCGCGACACCCGCCGCCTGCTGGTGGTGCCAGCTCTGGGGCAGACAGACGGCACCCTTCCTCTCCCTGCTGGACCCTGCTGCTGTGCCTGTCAGGCGGGCGGCTGCCCAGAGTCAGTGGCGAGCTGGGGGGGTTCCAGATGGTCCCAGCTCCCTCCAGGAAGCCCATGTTCTTTCCCTCTGAGCTGTCTGGGGTCTGGGATGCTTGGGAGTGGTGGGCCTGCTGCCTCATCCTAGGGCTGGAGCTGAGGGGGGACCCTAGCAGGCCCCTCTGCCAGCCCACCTCCCCCAAGTCACCTGCCAGCTCCCCTAGATTCGTCCCATCATCCCCTCAAACACCTGCTCCCCTCAACAGTACCCCACCTGTGAGGACACTGCCATCCGCCAAACGTCCCCAACACCTGAAGGCACCTTGGGCCACTCTGCCTTCACCTCACCTCCGTTGGAGCCCTCTGGAGTCTGGCTCCTAAAGAGCTCTAGGATCCAGCCACGCCTCTTCACCTCCACTGCCATTCTTCTCACTCACACCACCGGCACCCTCCCCTAACACTCCAGCAGGCCCTGCGCTGGTCTAGGACAAAGTGGTTAGGAATGTCAACCTGGAGTCAGACTGGGTGAGAATCCTGGCTAACCACTAACTAGCTGTGTGGCCTTGGGCAAATCACTTAACCTCTCTGTCCTAGCTTCCTCATCTGCAAAACAGAAATGAAAATAGTACTAGTGCCTATGTCATTAGGTTGTCTCAAGCATTAAATGAGTTAATAAACAGCCTGCAGGCGGAGCGGAAGCACTGTGGATGTCTTGGCCAGGACCCTTAGCCAGCTCCTACCTCCTGCCCTGCCAGCCCTAAGACTCTGCTGCTTTCTGCCCTCAATGGCTCCCCATTATTTTTGCGTTAAAGTCCAAACTCCTGGGCTGGCCTCACAGGGCACCCGTGTCTGGCTCTGCTGACTGCTCCACCGCCTCTCACCATTTCCTCCTTTCTTCCTGCAATCCTCACTCACTCCAGCCCCAGGAACCCCACAGCTTCCTGAATGTTCCTTGTTCTTTCCACCCTCCGTGCCGCTGTAGCTGTGTTTCTGCTGCGTGGACTGCTCTTCTCCATTGTTCACCAGACAAACGCCTCCTCGGAATCGAGCCTGAGCCCTGTCACCCGGACACGGGACTCGACGCCCACCCCGGGTGCCCCCGTACCCCCAGTCCTGATCACCTGGAATGTAGCTCGGAGTTCTCCTCTCCCTAAGCCTGGGTTCCTCCCAGGCAGGGGCTGGCTGCATCCCAGTGCTCCGCACAGGGCCGAAGCGGCCAGGTCTTTGGATGTTTTGGAAGGGTGCGCACTGGACATGCGCCTGCTTTAGGCTCAGGACGCGAGGGTTCCATTCTAGTCTGTTGTGTGACCAGGCCCTGCCCCTCCTTGGGCCTCAGTTTCTCCACTTTTGCAACAAGCCCCATCTGGCTTGGTCCCCTTGTATAAATTCCTGTCCTATGGAAGGACGGGTTGCAGAGGCCACAGCTGCTACCCCAACCCTGACGGGCATGCGCCCTTCCCCCAGATCATAGCCTTTGACGAGCTGCGGACCGACTTCAAGAACCCCATCGACCAGGGGAACCCAGCGCGGGCAGTAAGTGATACATGTGCTGTGCCGAGGTGTGTTCGTCCGTCTGTCTTTCCATCTGGGGGGCGGGGGCGCATGGGAAGGGGAGCGCGGTGCGGGGGCCGGGGGCCGTGCCCCTTCCTCTCTGTCCCCGCCCCCAGCAAACACCTGGCGCGGGCTCAGGGCTCCAGTTCCTTCTCACGGGGCAGTCGTTGCCAGGCTCTGGGCCGTTGTCGTGGAGACGCGGGTGAAGGCCCCTCCATGGTGACGGTCGCCATGGGGACGGCGAGGCTGCTTCCGTGCCGCAGAGACTCCTCTGGCGCCCCCTGGCGGCCACATGCAGGGCGGAGGGGGGCGCCCCGGTGCCCGCTCCTGCGCCTCCCGCATCGCGGCCTTTTCCTTCCCCTACAGCGCGAGCGTTTAAAAAACATCGAACGCATCTGCTGCCTCCTGCGGAAGGTCAGTGTCCGATCTGGGGGCAGGCGCGCTGCCCCCACTCCCTGTGGCCCAGAGCCAGGCCTTCCTCCTCTCTGGGCCTGTTTGATCCACTCAGCCATTTGGAGGGAGTGGGAGGCCAGAGGCCTTTTAGTCCCCAGAGGTCATGGTGGCCAAGCACCTCTCAAACCCTAGCGCCTCTCTGTGCCCTTCAAGTTTGGGTCTGTCTTGGCACCAGGCCACTGACCTCTCGCCCTCACTCCCCCAGCTGGTGGTCCCAGAATACTCCATCCACGGCCTCTTCTGTCTGATGTTTCTGTGTGCAGCAGAGTGGGTGACCCTGGGCCTCAACATCCCCCTCCTCTTCTACCACCTCTGGAGGTGAGGGCAGCAGCTGCCTGGGGAGGCTGCGGCGGGAGCAGGGCAGGCTGGGGTGGGAGCCCTGGCAGTAGGCACTCAGACCCCTCTCTGCCCAGGTACTTCCACCGTCCTGCGGATGGCTCTGAGGTCATGTATGACGCGGTCTCCATCATGAATGCTGACATCCTCAACTACTGCCAGAAGGAGTCCTGGTGCAAACTCGCCTTCTACCTGCTCTCCTTCTTCTATTACCTGTACAGGTGAGGCCCCACCCATTGCAGTCAGAACTCAGGGAAGGGATGTTACAGGTGTCATGTTTCCAATCCCTCATTCCTGCCCTTTGCCCTTGAGGACTGAGGGCAACCCAGGCTGTGACTGAGTGGGCGGCCACTGGCTGGGTTTGCTTGGGACTTGGCTCACAGTGTCATCTTCCCACAGTATGGTTTATACGTTGGTGAGTTTCTAAAGGGGAAGCCGGCCAGGGAGCGAGCCCAGAACGGACCGGACGCCTGTGCACCCCAGCCCTGCCCCTTGGCCACAGAGGCCTCAGTCCTGGGGAAGGAGGGGGCACTGGTGCCCCCAGCCTCTCCAACCCCCAAACTGCTGCTGCGGGGACTCCCCCACCCCCGCCTTCAGGGCCCTCCCCCTTGGACCAGGGCTGAGCAGAGCTCTAAATAGGGGCAGGGGCTCCTCTGCCAGCCCACCGGCATGGCAGTCAGTCCTGGAAGGGCGGGACCTCTGGCCTTGTCCATTTCGGGGGAAACTTGGGCCCTGCCATGGGCCAGAGCTTGACCCTGGAAATTCTGGGCCACCCCCCTCCACCCCCACCCTGAGGCCCCCCTGCAGGTGGGGGGCACCCACACCCAGAATGAGCAGGCTCAGCAGGGGGCAACCCCACCCCTAGTCTGCCCTCCTCCCTCCCCCAGGCTTTTTTTCCAGCCCCCGTCTTCACTCACCCCAGCCTCAGCCCACCCTGTCTCTTGGACCTATTTTCTATGTCGCCTGGAGGAGTCCGGCACCCCCTCCCCAGCCATTTGTGACAAAATATGAATAAACTACTGCAAACACATGGGCCCCAGTTCTGCTCCTGAAAAGGCTGAAGAAGAGATGGGAGCAAGGGGGCTGTATAGGGCACAGGCCTGAGCAAAGTCCTTAGCACAGCTAGTCTGACCCCACTAGCCACAGGCCCCTCTGGGGCCCCTCCCAGATTGACCAGAGGCAGCTGCCCCTCCCATCCTCATTTTCCTGGCTGTGCCTGCTGAAGGCTTTCCATCTGCCTTCCAAGGCAGTGTCAAGGTCACCAACTCAGGAAGCCATCCCAGCATCCCCCCTCTTCCTAGACAGCCCCAAGCCTGGTCCCCTGGGCAACGCAAAGCCTCAGAGGTGTCTGCACCTCCCTCCCCGAAGGCTCCAGGAACGAGGGTCAAACAAAGTCAAGGAAATCAAATCTTCAATGTATGGAAAAATCGGTGCCATCTGGGGCCAGGGGTCACCGGACCAGGTGGAAGGTCAGCCAGTATATGATGAGAGGCTGGAAGGCTGCAGCCCCCAGAGTCAGGTAGAGCTGGAGACGCTGCCGGGGGACGGAGCTGCCCATGCCGTCGGGGCCCAGGGCTGCCGTCCGCAGAGAGCGCACCTGGAAGAAAGGGGAGCTGAGGCTGGGCCAGGAGAGGGAGGCGGGGCCCAGCTCTGCCTCCAGGTGCAGGGACGGGAGGGGCGGCCCCACACTCACGATGAAGTACATGAGCGCAGAAGAAGTCCAGGCCAGCACCACGTAGTAGCCATTGCTGCCGAACAGCAGCCCTGTGAGCACACTGAGGATCATTCTGGAGGCAGGGGGGCGTGGGGAGGAGGGGGTTAGTGATCCCTCAGGGTCCAGGCCTGAGATTGGCCCTGCCCACCAGGACCCAGAGCCCAGCTAGACCCCACTCCTAATCTGTCCCCACAGGGACCCAGACCCAAGAGGGATCTGGAAGGCCCAGGCCTCAACCCCAGGACCTAGATCTGAGACCCCGATCTCTCCCCTGTGTTCCCAGCGTGGCTCTCAACATAGCCCTAACCTCTTGCATGCACCCATGTCCTCAGGAGACTGCTGGTTCCTCTAACAGAGCAGGGCTAGAGGCCGCAGGGTGCTGAGACACGTCCAGGATCATGGCTCAGGGGGTCACAGCTCGAAGCTATACCTACGCAGGTCCAGACCCAAGGCCACAGGCTCCTCCCCAGGCCACCTCTCCCCAGCCCACAGGTGCTCACCCCACATATTTGTAGCCGCTGTAGGCCAGCAGGTGGAAGGTGCTCAGGTCACTGCGCACGGTGGCCAGGTAGAGGCCCAGGAGCAGGGCCAGCACTTCCATCACCACCCACACCAGGGCTGTGCTCGCACACAGGCCCAGCACCTCGGGGGAGAACCTGTGCCGGGGCGGGGGCAGTTCAGAGCCAGCCATCCTGTGGCAGGGATGAGGGTGAGAGACTGGGGGCATCAGCGGACCTGGCACAGGCCCCCTGGGGAGGTGGGGAGAAGAGCCAGGGTGGGGGAGAGCAGTGGGGAGGGAAGTAGAGGGGATTGGCACCAACCTTTTCTGAATGCCCAGTGCCATCCCGGCCAGCAGCACGTAGGTGATGAAGGCCATCGCTGCCAAGAGCCAGAGAGACACCATCAGACTGACTTCCTCATCCAGAGTCCTCTCCCGGCATCCAAGGCCACTACGACCCCCACCTTTTCCCCATACACCTTCCCTGCATGTCCCAACACAGCCTGACCTCCACATTCAGCTCCCCAGTGCCCGGCCTGGGTGCCTTTCTCTGATCAGCCCTCTCTCCTGTGTAAATGTCACCTGACCATTCTCACAGGACCACAAGCCACCTCCTTCCCCACCCCTGTGCTAGGAAGCTCACCAGTTTTCTGCTGTGTCTCAGAAACTACATCACAGGCCAAGGCCACTGCTCATCTTACTCAGGGACTAAACTGATCCTGGTAAGACTACAGGACCAAAATGTAGGTTCAGTGGACAACCGAGGCTGTGCCTAGTGCCTGGGGCCATGGAGATGACCTCACCTCAGCCAGCAATTCTAAGTCTGGCCATTGGCACTGGCTACAGCTCTGGCTGCCCTGACGGTGCAGAGAACTCCAAGTCTGACTTGGGGCTGTTTTCACAAAAGCCCAGGGCCAGTGGGAGCCAGGCTTTAGCAGCAGTTTTAACTCATCAGTCCTGTCCTGGTTCCGCTTTGAAGCACTAGAACTGATGTGACCACCAGAGGGTAGTGTCTAGAGTTAGGAAACCACCTCTACCACCTATAAGCTGTGTGGCCTCAAAGATCCGCAAGTCCCCTCTGAGCCTTGGCTTCAACATGTAAAACGGGGATGCCAATACTAGCCTTACACATGGCTACCAGGGACACGTGGGATGAAGGACAGAAGAACCTTTGTCCTGCCAGGATGTCTGGGATAGCTGCCTTCACTGGAGCTCCTCTGAGGGCTGGTCCCTGACACTCTAAGCGCCTCTGAAGTACCTACTATGGGCCTCGTCTTGCACAGCTGACAGGACAGAGGAGTCAGCTGCAGAGTGGGCCAGACACAGCCCATGTGGACAGGCAGTGTGGGAACCCAGAAAGCAGCCAACACTTGCTCAGGGGGTCAGGAAAGACTTCCTGGAGGAGGGGATGATGGAGCAGGCCTTGGAAGACAAGTAATGATGATAATAACAGCTAATGTTTCCTATGTGCTTGCCAGGTGCCAGGTGCTATGCTAAGCAAACATCACCTCACTAAATCTCTACAACAACCCTTAGAGGTAGGGGCAGTTATTCCTGCTTTACTAAAGAGTGCAAGTAACCAACATAAAGTCCCACAGCTGCAAGTTGCAGAGTCAAGTCTAAACCCAGGGCTCCTGGCTGGGGAAGGATATGGTCCAAGTCAAGAGGCAGGAAGGTCTCAAAAGGGTGTCCCAGGGACACCAAAGGCACATTCAGGAAGATCCTCACTGGTCACCCTGCACCACCTCACTGGTGTCTAGCAACTAACTGCCACACACAAAAAGCACCCAGAGCAGGTGCTGAGCCTCTCTCTTCCCATTCATCCCTCAAGGCACAAGTTCCCCCACGTCCTCCAGCCCAAGTCAGAGACTCACTGGGGATATAGAGGTCAGGGGCGTTGAGGTCTTGCCGAGGAGGCAGAGGCACATCACGGCTGTACTGCACTTCCCAGTTCTGGCAACGGCAGCAGCGGCCAGGGCAGGAGAAGATGAGAAAACAGAAGAGGAGTTTGAGGTCTGGGAGCCAGACTCTGGAGCAGGATGGGGGAGGCCCCCCAGCTCACCTGGTAGGAAGCTCACCTGGTGTGTGTAGGGGAAGACCAGGAGCCCCAGCTTCTTGGCCACATAGGCTGTGTCCACAGCAAAAAAATACTTGAGTTTGTTCACAGACACAAAACGGTGCAGCTGGGAGGAGAGAGAGGAGGCTGTGGGCAAGTCGCACCTGGAGCCTCAGGGTGCTTCTCTGTGTGCTCCTTCCCTGAGGAATTGGGCAGAATCCCATGATGCCCCAGCCCAAGTCAAGAATTCTGCCACCCTTGCCCTGGGGCCAAGCCACACCTCCTTGTGCACCATGTCCTTCCCATGGGATGCGATGGAGCTGCCATAGGCCATAGCCACATTGGCCATTGGGTCCCCAAGCAAGTGGTTGACATTGAAGGCCACGTCTGCTCCTGGGGCTGGGTATCCCCCGGGCTGGCTGGAATAACCACCGCTTGTGTCATCGAAGAGGGGAGGAGGGTCCGGAGCTGCCCGGGCCCTGTGCTTGGAGCCTGCGGGTTTGGAAGTATCAGAGTAGGTGACAGGATCCCAAGCATACCATACAGGAATACCAAACCACAGCCCTTTCCCTAGCCGGGCAGCCCCGTATGGGTCCTGGGGACATCAAGCAATCAGTGAGGGAAACCCAGGCTGGGTGAAGGGTAGCGAATTCAGAAAGAACTTTGATGAGGGGTCTTTGCGAGAAATCCTTTGGTAAGTGTAGGCAAAAGAAGAGCTGAGACAGCGCCTAGAATTGGTTGCCCACCTGGGGCCTCTCAAGGGAAGTGATCTCTGAACTGAGCTGAGGAGAGTGAGTACAAGTATGCCACACGTGGAGAAGATCATTGGGAGGGCACCCTTGCATGACCAAAGATGAGAAAGGCGACAGCTGACTACCCGGAAGCCCTGGACAGTGGTCAGGGACCCCACCAGGGTCTGATGGAAAAAGGAAGTTCTGGAGGCGGACCCCGTTCGTGCCTGGCTCGGGCATGGGGATCCCAGCTGTACCATCACAGCCCGGAACTGGGCCGAAAGAGCGAAGTCTGGGACGCGCTGCAGTCTCACGGGGCAGGGGCCCCAGTGACACCCTGCCCTGGGCAGCGGTCGCTCCCTCAGCGCTACTGTCCCCAGGGCGAGCGGGCCGCGCCGCCGTCTCTCCGCAGGGCCCAGCCGCGCTCCGCCCGCCCCGCACCCCACGCACCGTGGGCGCCGTAGCCCGAGTGATAAGCCATGGCCGCGACGCTCGCTCTCCCCGAGGGCCCGCTGCGCCTCCTGCTGGGTACAAATACTAATAAGGAAGCTGCTCGGCTCCCGGGACACCCACTGAAGTTACTCGGCAGCCCGACACGTCCCCTAGCCGGTGAACTGCAGACGCCATGTCCACAGCGTCATCCTCCGCCGCCTGCCATTGGCTGTTCGGCCGTGCAGGCTCGCCCCTCTCCTCTCCCCATTGGTTACTGACGCGTCGTCGCCAAGGCGGATTCGGCTGCAGTCAACATCCAGGCGAGGGATAGGCGGAGCGATTCGAGGCGCCCTCTGATTGGATAAGGGGCTTGCTAGTTCGCGGTGGGAGCAGCCAATAGATGTTGTAAGGCTTGAGGGTGTTGAGAATTATTTCCGCGCCTGCGCGGTGGGGCACTTGGCGCACCCTGCCACGACTACAGCAGGAGACGCACGACGAGAGCCGCGGCGGGCGTTCGGGGACGAAGCTTCACTCGTGCGACGTGCTCCAGGAGCGAATGGGGCCGTCGGGCTCTGACCAAGCCCTGCCCTCGGGGCCCTGCCGCCCCCTCTCTGCGCTCACTTTCGTCCCCCGTCCCCTACACTTCCCCCAATCCTGGAGCGGAGCCCGGCAGCCCAGTCCTGGTGGGAGGCTCGGCGGGGCGGCGACTGCGCGGCCGAGCGAGCCCCAGGATGCTGACTCCTCCTCCTCCCGCCTCCCACTCCTCCTCTCCGCGCGGTGCTGTCCGTCGTACGGTGCTGAAAACGCGCTCCAGCCTCTGCCTCCGTCCTGGAGACCCCTGGGGGCTTGCTGCTGCGAGGGCCTAGGGTCTCGATCCACACGCTCCTCCGCGAGCGCTCATACGAAAAACTAAGGCCCAGAAGATTCGAAGTCCTAGAGATTCGATGATAGCCGATTTGGGAGCGGAAGTGTGCTGATCCGTTTTCTGAAGCTGCAGCCGAAACTCCTGAGTCGTCGCGGGTCCTGTGGTCTTCCCAAAATGAGGCTCCCAAGCCTCACTCGCAGTTCTGGGGGTCCATTTCTCTCCACCCAGGTTCTCATCACTCCCACCCTCGCTGGAGACAGTCTTCAGGGCCCTCGCTCTCACAGACCTTCAGCCACCGCTTTCCAGAGAGCACAATCAGGTCCTTTGCGACCTGCCTCTAATTACCTAGAGTCCAGTTACACCAGGTGACCTTCCTGCTTTCCAAACTCAGCCCACGTGGTCCAATCGCAGTGCCTTTGCCCAGAGGCCACCAACCCCTGGGAAGCACCTCGCCCTCATATCCAGTTGCCCAAAGCCTAGTTATCCTTTAAGAGTCAGTTTAGCTCTGCCTCTGAGAGGGACAAAAGGAACAGAGGCCTGACCTTGGGGAGAGTGGCGCGGGGGTGGGGTGGAGACCACAAGCTGGGTTCTACCCCAATTTGCCCTGGAGGTAAGTTCCATGAGGAGAGGGCCTGTATCATTCTCTGCTCCTACCCTTGTCCACCCGGTGCCAAGCACAGTACTTGCATAGAACATCCGACTCCAACCAATAAATGATAAACAAACAGATGGAACCTTGGATCCCTTGACCCCTTTCTCTACTTCTCAGTTACCTCTCCTTAAAATGGGTAAATGTGCTTAACTGAATGGTGTTTGAGTTGCCCTTTGCCCAGACACACACACACAACACAAATGAACCCATCCAGCATTGCAGCCCCTTACGTTCCACCCACCGACTGTCCAGCTTGGGGCAAGGCCCAGCCTCTGGCCCAAGTGTGAGGATCTGATGGGCCCTGAGGGCCAGGGAGCAACGCTGGGGCCTTGTGTACCTGGGAAGGGTCATCCCATGCAGGACAGATCCCACTCCCCTGCACAGCATGATGATTGTTGGTGAATTGAATCCAAAACCTTTCTATCCCATTCCGCAGATGGGAAAACAGGTTGGGAGTGGAACGTGCCGGCCCAAGGTCACGCAGCCTGGGGTCCCCGGCATCCTGGCCTCCAGCCTGCCTGCCCTAAGAGGAGCCCAGCACCTCTGCCCAGCCAATGAGATTCATGACGCCTTTCTGTGCTGTAACTGCCCTCTTCCCCAGCTAGTGAGGCTTTAGGGGTGGGGTCTGGGCGGGCTCAGCTCTGGGCCTACTCCTTAGATAAGGGACCCCGCGGGCGCCCACCCACCTTGCAGATTCACCCTCCTTGCTTCACCGGGGAAACTCGGGCGCCAGGGAGCAAGACCAGCCAAGGTCGCGAGCGCGGGGGCTGGAGAACCCGGGAGTCCGGCCGCCCAGTCGGGGCTCCTGTTCTCGCGGCGGCGGCGGCGGGGGCTGGGGGGGCCCTGCGGTGCCAGGCGCTGCCGGCGGCGCCGGCGGCGCTGTGGGGGCGGGGTCAGCGGGGGGCGGGGCGCCGGGCACCACTGTCGCCGCCGCCGCCGCCGCGCTCGGGCTCGAGCTCCGCGCACTCCCTCCGTGGCCGCCAAGCCGAGCGGACGCCCCCGGGGCCGCGCCGCAGCCCAGCGCGCTCCCCCTATCATGCCCCGGGCCCGGGCCTGGGCCGCCCAAGCAGCCAGGACACCATGCCCGAGGGCGGCGGTGGCGACGGCGGAGAGGTGCCCGCGCTCATCCCGGACAGCGAGCTGCGGGAGGAGGTACCGGCGCTGTGCGGTGGGGCCGGACCCGGGCCTGGGAGGCGTGAGGGGGACGAGGGAGGGGAGACCCAAGGGAGAGGGGCTGAGGGGGGAAGTCCCGGAGCCCCTGCGGCCAATGACGTCATTGGGGTGGCCCGCGTCCCGCCGGGGTCCGGGGCCTAGGGGCCCGCGTGGGGGTAGGGGTGGGGCGGCTAGGCAGGAATGTGGGGGACGACTTCCGCCCCCGGCGCCCCCTTATCCGGTCTCGCCCGCCCTATGACGTCAGCGCCTGGCCCCCAGGCATCCCCATTTCTCAGCGCTGCGGGGATGCTGCCCCCACCCCCAGGGCCGCGGGGTCAGGCCCCCAGCCCGGCCCAGCCACTCACGAGGTGCCCGGGTGGTGCCTGCAATGCAGCAGCTGTAGCAGGGACTGGGGGGAGGAGGGGCAAGAGGAAGGGAGGCGGCCTTCCGCGCCCCTTCTCCTTCCCTTCAAGTGAGGGGTGAGGGCCCCCTCTGCTGCTGGGACGCCCCCAGGACGGCCCCTCCTCAGCCCTGGCCAGGAAGATCTGCAGCGCTGGGGGGCCCTGTGTGGTGTGTTGGCATGACAGGGCCTGGACGATACCTGGAGGCCAGCGAGAGTGGGTCTGTGTGTTTGGGTGAAGGTAGCCTACTTGTGTGTGTGTCGTGTGAGTGTGTGAATTCGGGTGTGTGCATTCCTCACACCTCGCGTGGAAACTCTGTGCCCTGTAGTCAGATGAGGGTCCGGAGGATGCCTTGGCTTGGGCCTTACCCAGGGGTGTGTGTGTGCATGTGAGTGCACCCTGTTGCCATGCGTCTCTCTGATGTGGATTCTGGGGGTGTGGCGTTAGGTTGCAGTAGGGGTGGGGGGTGAGGAGATGTCCTCTGTGGTCACGTGAAGGTCTGCTGTGTCTCTGGGCTTCAGTGAGTGTGTAACGTGTATGTGTGTGTCTGTCCTTGTCTGTGGTGCTGTGGTTGTAGGGGTTTGTACTCTGGGGACAGGTGAGGGTCTGGTGTTTCCTGGATGAACAGGCGGTGTGGCCCTCCATAACGGGTGGGTCTGTGATGAACATGTGGGGGTGTGGGCGAGTGGGAGTGTGCATCCGACTGGCCTGCAGGTCAGGGTGGTGGTGTGCACCTGTGGTGGGTGACGGGGGTGCAGGCTGCCCTGGGCTGGGCTGGGAGTGGGTCCTGTCCTCTTGGGCCTCTCAGGCCTGGTGGGGCTGGGGTGGGAGATGTGGCTCCTTAACCCGCCTCTGCTGTCTCCACTTCCTCCCCACCCTCTTCTCTCTCCATAGGCACCTGGGGGTGAGAAGGCCAGGCTGGCAGCCCTGCCAGGGAGGGTGTGCCAAGCCCTCTGGGACAGGGAGTGGCCCCTGCTGCCCAGCAGCTGTGTCTCCCCCAGCACAGATGGGGAGTGGAGGACGGCCCTCCATATGCTCCCCACCCCAAGACTCACACCTCCCCCGTTCCTAGCGCTCCCTCTGTCTTGCTGACTTAAAAGCCTCTCCTGAAAGTCTCCTGCCATCTCTATTGGAACAAGAGACCAGAGGGAGTCGCAGGGTAACCGTAGTAATATTTATTCCCACGGCCAGACCCTGTGCTGAGATCTTCACATACATTATCTGGTTGAGTCCTCACAGCACCCCCAGTTTGCAGATGAGGAAACTGAGGTCCAGAGAGGTTGAGGGACCTGCCCAAGTCACACAGTGAGTAATGGAGCCAGTTCTCCCCTCAGACCCCTGCCGTGCTGGCCTCCCAGACCACCACGACCAGGAATCAAGACCCAGAGAGGGCAGGGATGTGGCCAAGTTCACACAGCAAATCAGGGCAGAGGCGGGACCAGAACTTGGTTTTCTCAACAGCCAGTGGGGGGGTGGGGTGGGGTCCTTTTCTCTCCTGGCAGAGGTGAGTCTGTTGTGTCCTGGGTGCCCTTGGCTGACAACCAGCAGAGCACAGTGGAGGACAGGCTTAGGGCGGAGAGGCCTGGGTTTGAATGGTGCAGTGCCACTGTGACTTAGCCAGACAGGTGAGGCCTGGGTAAGTGGCTCAATCACTGAGAGCTTCAGTTTCCTCTTCTGCAAAGTGGGGCTTATGGATCACCTTCTTCACTGGGGTTAAACCAAGTGCCAGGCATGACTGACGGCCCCGCCCTGAAACGCGCCTCCCGTCTCTCTGCCCCCCTGCAGCAGCGGCCCCTGAAACAGTCCCTGGGAAGCTCCTTGTGCCGAGAGTCGCACTGGAAGTGCCTGCTCCTCACGCTACTCATCCACGCCTGTGGGGCTGTAGTGGCCTGGTGTCGCCTGGCCACCGTGCCTCGGCTGGTCCTGGGGCCCGAGGCAGCGTTGGCCCGCAGCGCGGGGGGCCAGCCACCCACCTACCCGGCCAGCCCCTGCTCCGATGGCTACCTATACATCCCGCTGGCCTTCGTCTCCCTCCTCTACCTCCTCTACCTGGCTGAGTGCTGGCACTGTCACGTGAGGTCCTGCCAGGCGCCGCGCACTGACGCCAACACCGTGCTGGCCCTGATCCGCCGGCTGCAGCAGGCGCCGCCCTGTGTCTGGTGGAAGGCCACCAGCTACCACTACGTGCGGCGCACGCGCCAGATCACCCGCTACCGCAACGGCGACGCCTACACCACCACGCAGGTCTACCACGAGAGGGCCGACAGCCGCACGGCCCGCGGCGAGTTCGACTACTCGGCGCACGGCGTCCGCGACGTCTCCAAGGAGCTCGTGGGCCTGGCCGAGCACGCGGCCACGCGCCTGCGCTTCACCAAGTGCTTCAGCTTCGGCAGCGCCGAGGCCGAGGCCTCGTACCTCACCCAGCGGGCGCGCTTCTTCAGCGCCAGCGAGGGCCTGGACGACTACCTGGAGGCCCGCGAGGGCATGCACCTGAAGGACGTGGACTTCCGCGAGTCCCTGATGGTCTTCGCCGACCCCCGCAGCCCGCCCTGGTACGCCCGCGCCTGGGTCTTCTGGCTCGTGTCGGCCGCCACGCTGTCCTGGCCGCTGCGCGTGGTGGCGGCCTACGGCACCGCCCACGTGCACTACCAGGTGGAGAAGCTTTTCGGCGCCAGCTCGCCCGCTCCGGGGGCCGTGCCCAGCGCGCCCCCGCTCTCCCGCGTGGCCACGGTGGACTTCACCGAGCTCGAGTGGCACATCTGCTCCAACCGGCAGCTGGTGCCCAGCTACTCGGAGGCCGTGGTCATGGGCGCGGGCTCGGGCGCCTACCTCCGCGGCTGCCAGCGCTGCCGCCGCTCTGTCAGCAGCAACTCGCTGCCCCCGGCCCGGCCCAGCGGGCCGCGCCTGCCCTTCAGCCGCAGCCGCCTCTCGCTCGGAGCCGGCGGCCGGGCCACGCCAGGGGTCTTCCGCAGCCTGAGCGGGGGGCCGCTGGGGCGCCGTGGGGAGGACACGGAGCCCCTGGAGAGCCCGCCCTGCTACGAGGACGCCCTTTACTTCCCGGTGCTCATTGTCCACGGGGACAGCGGCTGCCAGGGGGATGGGCAGGGTGTGCTCTGAGCGCCTGTGGCCCCCAGAGTGGCCCCTCCTCGCTATCCCAGCACAGGCTTAGATGCCTGAGTAATTGTCCAAAACGGGAGGGAAAACAGACCAGCCACACACGAGGGTGCGGGTGGGGGCGGGGCCTTAAACAGACTAAAATTCAGTGACCCGTGGTCATTTTGGAGGGAATGGACACCACCCAAGTTGAATCTCTGAACCGTCCCCAGCATGGCTTTCCCGCCCGCCACGTTCCACCCCCTGTGACGGCAGGTGATCTGCTTGGGGGCTTCTCACACTGAGCAGGGAAGGAAGCTTCCAGAAAGCCTGGGATGGGGAGGAGTCCTGGAGACAGCTGCTGTCTGCAGCAGAGGGCTGCCCATGGCCTCTTCCCTGCTGGGGCTGAGGCCACATTGGAGCCGTCAAGTAACCTAGAAGCACAAATTGGTGGTTTGGGCCACGCCCAGCTGGGCTGGCCTCCCTGAATCTGAGAGCTGGCTATGGTGGCACCGCGGCCTTGGCCCCACTACCACCTAAAGTTCCCGTCCTCCTCCCCAGATAGGGCCTTCCCTGCCCGCCCTCTGCCCCTGCTGAGGGCCAGCACCTGATCCGGCCCTGCCCTGGGAGCCTGTTCTCGGAGCGCAGCCGTGCCCCACGCCCATCCCTACTGTAACTCCCGGTGCCTACTGCACCCCTGCATCCTGCTCCCCTGCATCCTGGGGTGCCTTCTCAAGACTCCACCATGGCCTCCACATCCCCCAGTCTCTGCTCCTGCCTCCCAAAGTCCATGTCTGCCTCTGTCAGCCACGCACACGCCCTCGGCTTGTCCCCTCATCGCTGCACGGACTTCTCTGTTCCTCACCTTCCTGATGGTCACTGGGACCCAGGGCCGCAGAGTATCCGAGGGCTCAACCTCGGCCACAGCCTCCTGGACGATGCCCTTGCTCCACCGCGGAGGCCCCTGCCCAGGGAACGCTGTCCCTCCCCCAGGGAGGGGACAGTCCCTCTCAGGGGCCGATGGGGGAGGGAGAGGCAAAGAGGATACAGGTTAAATAAAGGTGTGAAGTGGAGGCTCTTCTCAGTGCATTCCTGAGTGCCGCACTGGCTCCGGGCACAATGATGGGTTCTGGAAGGGGACCAGAGTCATGCTCCAGTGTTCCCAGGAATGGGGTAAGCTGAGAAGAGGGAACCTCCCTGCCCAGCCTGGGGCCTCTGAGCCTCAGGCTTCAGCTGCTCTGAGCAGCCTGGATCACTTCTAAGGCCTTGTCCAGGGTGGCCCTTCATGCAGCTCAGCAGGGGTTCCATTTTCTGCTTCTGGGCATGCAAAGGACCAAGGGATGGTGGCTGGTTCCCAAGGTGGCCTGTGACTCAAATTCTCTTCCCCTGGTGGCTGTTGACATCAGTCTGCAGGACTGGGCACTGAGCAGGCTGGAGGACACAAAACCAGAAACAACCAGACCCAAATCAGGGCAGGCTGGTGTGGGGTCTGAAGACAGAACAACAGGGGCAAAGAAAGGCCTCACTCACTGAAGGAGCTCAGAAAGTTTCTTGGAAGTGGCATCTCCATGTGCACGGCTGTGCAGGGTGTTCACTGTGCAAGGACACTGAGCCGAGGGGCAAGCGTGGGTGGAGTGCAGCTACAGGCCACTCCCAAGCCCTGGCATGGAGCTGTATCCACCTAAAGAAAGGGCACCTTTTTCTAATCCACACAAAGGCACGATGAGGGCCAGCAGTGGCCCTAGAAGGGTGCTGAGAACCGGTGGGATCTCCCAAGCAAAGGCAGGGCAGAGGGTGTTCAGGCAGCAGGGCAGGGAGGAAGACATGGGGAGGCGCAGAAGCAAAGAGCCAGGGCAGAGTGGGCGAAGCCATTCATACCAAACCCCAGAATCTGTCATTAAACGGAGCAAACTGGTGCCATGGAAGGTGGCTGAGCAGGGACATGATAGGGTCAGGGCTGCCTTTAGGACATTTAGCAAAGTCCAGCTGCCTGCTGACCACCTGGGGAAGGTGCTGTCAGAGACCAGAACTTGCCCTGTGCACCTGCCCACTGCCTACTTCTTTGGGAGTGAAGTCAATTCTTTGTTCAGAAGCAACTTAGATGGAAAACCCTATGGTGCCCAAACACTGAAGAAGGCCAGAGTGGGCAGGGGGCCAATGTGCTGGTCCCAGCTCCTTCCCATGGGGAGGAATCTCTGCCATCATTCTGCCCTAACTCCCGAGCCACCAACTGCCCATTAGCCACCATCCATTCTCCTCCCTTCGTCAATAACAGAACCCTAGTCTTATAGCAGATGGCAATGAGCCCGGCCTAAAAAGCAACATTTCCAGTCTTCCGTGCATATATGGTGTGACTATGTTTCTTAATTCTAGGATATGAGATATAAACAGAAGGTGTTGGAATGGATTTCCAACAATGCTCCATGAAATGGAAACATATTGGTGAAGGCCATTGTTGTCCTCTCTGCTTCATCCTGAATTCAGCCTGGAATGCATGTGTGACACCTGGAACTCCAGCAGCTATCTTGGATCAGGAGGAGACCTGGAAAATTGTAGCCATGTGCTGAGACTGGTGGAGCAACAAGGTAACCATGTGCTGAGACTGGTGCGCTACGTCTGCTCCACGAAGGAGTCTCTGTTCAGGATATCAGCTGAGCCTAAAATCAGCTCGTTCTCAGATCCTGGGCTCCTGATGACACCACATGAGCTTCCATATCATCCCTGGGTTGCCTACTCCAGCCTCCAATGAGAAAAGAAAGAAACTTTTATTAATAGTTTGTTTAAGCCACTTTTTTTGGTCTCTGTTACCAGCAACCTTTATTAATTATCTACTGCTGCATAACTATCCTAACCTTAGTGGCTTAAAACAGCCATAATCATTATGCTCTCTCCTGGCTTCTGTGGGTCAAGAATTCAGACAGGACACAATGAGAATGGCTTATCTCTGCTGTGTGACATCTAGGGCCTCTGCTGGAAGACGCAAAAGCTGGGGCTGGAATCATCTGAAGGCTTGTTCACGCACGTGTCTGGCGGTGGATGCCGGCTGGTGGCTGAGGGCCCAAGTAGGGCTATTGGCTGGAACACCATCCAGAGCCTCTTGGCAGGGCTTGGGCTTCCTCGTAACATGGGGGCTAGGTTCCAAGGATAAGTGTACCAAGAGGGTGGAAGCTGTATTGCCCTTTCTGATCTAGCCTCAGAAGTCACACAGCACTGCTTCTGCCCTTCCCATTGGTAAAGGCTATTATGAGGGTCCACCCAGTTTCAAAGGGAAGCAGCATAAGATTTCACCGCTCCGTGGAGGCCTGTCAGTGTCACACTGTAGGAATAGCATGTGGGATGGGAGATATATTAGTGCACATCTTCAAAAATGCAATCAACCCCTGAGCCAAACACCATTTCTAACCCATCGGATTGATACCTCTGGAGTGGTCTGCAAAATGAATACCATCCTATTTATGACGCTGGTTTAAGGGAGGAGGGTGGTGACATGTCAGATGTGGGCCTACTGGAGGCAGAGACCTGCTCAGGTCATTCACTGGGGCCTTCAGGCCTGTGGTAGATTAAATACAACCATAAAGTCTTTGCAGCTCCTCTCCTCAAGAGGTGGAATCCATTTGCCTGCTCTTCAAATCTGGGCTGGCCTTGTGATTTGTTGTGATGGAAGTGACGGTGGCCAGCCAGGTCTCAAGAGACCTTGCAGTGTCTCTTTACCCTCTTGGAATCCTGAGACTGCCAGGTATAAAGATGCCCAGCTAAGCCTCCTGACAGATTTGAGGCCAAGTGAGGGAGAGCTGAGGCCTCAGCCAAGAGCCAGCGTCAGCTTCCAGACGTGGCACTAAGGCCATCTGAGCCACTCCAGCTGCAGTCGATCCACAGATGCCAGTGGCCTCAGGAGTGACTGCAGGTGAGGCCCGCCCGGCATACAAACCAAATCCCATACGTCTCTCCGTCTAAGGTCAGCTCCCTCTGCGTTCTGCCGCTAGCTAGAAGTGGCACTTTTTATTTATGTATGCATGAGTTTCTTTGTTATCTGTTTCTTCTATTAGAATTAAAGCCATGGGAGGCAGATGGCCACAGGTGCAGACTCTTGAGTCAGATATTGTCCTGACTCTGCCACTACAACCTGAGGGGCCCTGGGCAAGTCATTTAGTCTCTCTCTGCCACAGTCTTCTCATATGCAAA
Organism: Lemur catta; assembly: GCF_020740605.2. NCBI lineage: Eukaryota > Metazoa > Chordata > Mammalia > Primates > Lemuridae > Lemur > Lemur catta. Next base: position 105,677,331 of record NC_059134.1, on the reverse strand, counting down.
ACGGAAGATGACAATAGAACCTACTTACTTAAGAGGGCTGTCATAAGGGTTAAATAAGGCCCTATGCGGCCATGCTTAGTCTCAAACATAGGACGTGCTCAATAAACGCAGCTATCAACATCATTTGCACAAATGGCAAATGGGCACACACACACATTTCACCGGCAGCCAGCACACGGCACAGTGCCTGGCACATAATAGATATCCAGTCAATATGTGTTCAGTGAAGGATTCCGGAGCTCCTACAGACACCTCCACCATCGTGTGGGGTCAGCTGGGTCCTCAGGGCCAAGTAGTGGCACTGCCTTGACCAGCCAAAGGAGTTTTCATTGCTCAGCCACACTTGACATGGAGCTTTTCGGATCTTTGGTTAATGGGCGTGAGAACTCAGGGCACCCAGGGGAGTATATGCTGCCCCCCCCAAGCCAGCCAACTATGAAGTTTCACATTTCCTCCTTTGATCTGGGCTCAGGCCACGGGGCCTCTAGAGCTTCCCCAAGGTGACAGGCCCCTGAATTTTTTGCGAGTTTCATCTTCCCTCTTATGACATACCCGCAGCTGACATATCTGTTCTCTAGGGCCCATCAGCATGAAGTCACTGCTGAAGTGGCCTGGGATGTATCTGGAAGGGGCAAGGGGGACACGGCCTCCAGGCAAAAGCCTGACAGGCGCCTGTCCGAGCGAGGACAGTAGGGTGCTCTGCTGCCCCTGCGGGCAGCCGGCGAGAACTCCGGCAAGCCAGGTTCAGCAGGAACCAAGAAAAACAGATCGGCTAGAGGGAAGCCTGCACGGCACACGCAGCTGCACTACGTCTGCTCCACGGAGGAGTCTCTGTTCAGGATATCAGCTGAGCCTAAAATCAGCTCGTTCTCAGGAACCCATGGTCATGCTCCAAAAGCCAGATGTATTTTTTTTCTCTTTGACTGCTTTTTTTAAAAACTTATAAAATGAAACCGACCAAAATAAAAATACTGACTTTTTTCAGGAGAACAGTTTCAATTTTTGTGTTATAAAAGCAAATATGTTGTAAAAGACGATAACAATGTGCGATAAAAGACTGTAAAACTATAAAGACTGAATATCTTAGGGCCGGGCACGGTGGCTCACGCCTGTAATCCTAGCACTCTGGGAGGCCGAGGAGCGTGGATCGCTTGAGGTCAGGAGTTCAAGACCAGCCTGAGCAAGAGTGAGACCCCCCCCACCCCCGCACCATCTCTACTAAAAATAGAAAGAAATTATCTGGCCAACTAAAATATATATAGAAAAAATTAGCCGGGCTTGGTGGCACATGCCTGTAGTCCCAGCTACTCGGGAGGCTGAGGCAGTAGGATTGCTTAAGCCCAGGAGTTTGATGTTGCCGTGAGCTAGGCTGACGCCATGGCACTCTAGGCCAGGCAACAGAGTGAGACTCTGTCTCAAAAAAAAAAAAAACTGAATATCTTAATAAAGATCAAGTTCAAACCTCTAAGAAAAATTTCTGAAATGAATACATGATCATTTAGAAAGTTGCTGTGGACATATATATGGGTAGAGAGTCCCCTTCTCCAACGCTGGTTCCCCAGCCACACTGGAAAAACTCGGGTGGGGGGGTGTTAGGACTCACCATGCTTAAGGTGGGGGCGCTGGTGGTTTCTGGGTCTCTCCCAGCAGCGGGGGGTCTCACAACTGACCTCTGTTGTGGGCTCCAGATTCGGGTAGGGAGGTGCCATCTTGAGCAGTCCACTTGGATGACTCCAAACACTTCCAACTCAACATACGCCAAACCGACTGCATCATCTATCTCCCCGACGTGCCACCTTCTCCCACGTCTCCATGTCTGAGTGGCACCGCCCAGGACATGAGCAAAACCCCGCGGCTGTCGTCGGTCCTTTCCTCCCCTTCCATTCAGCCGGTCACTCGGTCCTTTGCAAATCTACCTGCCAGCCACTTCTCAGCTGTGTGCTCTCTTCATCCCAACTCTGTCTCTGCCTAAGTTCAGGTCACCATCTCCTCTTGCCTGGACGGTGCCCTAAGTGGTCTCACCGTGTGTATTTTTGCTGTTCTCCTGTCTAGTTACTTTTGAATCCTTGATCCCTAAGTGGAGTCTCGGATGCATAGTAGGGTCTCAATAAATATTGGATAAATGAATGAACCATTTATTATTTTAGTGTGCAGAGGGGTCCAGTGTCCTCTACTTGTAATGGCCCTTGGGTCAGGAGCCAATGTGGGAACTCTATGTGTGCAAAAGTGTCCTAGGTGTGCTCACTTCGGCAGCACATCTACTGAAAGTGTCCTAAGTTACACACCTAGGAACCAGGAAATAGTCCTAGGCAGGTGCTTTGTGAGTAAGTCCTGCAGGAGAGCACCTAGGAGGGCAGAAAATGAAATTGATTTTTCATTATTTGCCTGTTAGTGAGAGGAACTACCACTTAAAAGTTGCCTGCTCCTTTATACTCAGCTGGTATTAGGGCACAAGTACTTCTTATGTCATTTAGACCTAACTATTTATTTATTTAGTTTTGGAGACAGGGTCTCTCTCTGTCACCCAAGCTAGAGTGCAGTGGTGCAATCATAGCTCACTGCAGCCTCCAACTCAACCGATCCTCCTGCCTCAGCCTCCAGAGCAGCCTGGCCTATAGGTGCACACCACCACACCTGGCTAATTTAAAAAAAAAAAAATTTTTTAGAAATAGGTTTCACTATGTTGCCCAGGCTGGTCTCAAACTCCTGGGCTCAAGCAATCCTCTCACCTCACCCTCCCACAGTGCTGGGATTACAGGCTTGAGCCACTGCACCTGGCCAGACCTAATTATCTATTAAATGAAACTGTTAGGTAATTTTTTTTTTTTTTTGAGACAGAGTCTCACTCTGTTGCCCAGGCTAGAGTGAGTGCCGTGGCATCATCCTAGCTCACAGCAACCTCAAACTCCTGGACTCAAGCAATCCTCCTGCCTCAGCCTCCCGAGTAGCTGGGACTACAGGCATGCGCCACCATGCCCGGCTAATTTTTTCTATATATACTTTTAGCTGTCCATAAAATTTCTTTCTATTTTTAGTAGAGACGGGGGTCTCGCTCTTGCTCAGGCTGGTCTCGAACTCCTGAGCTCAAACAATCCGCCCGCCTCGGCCTCCCAGAGTGCTAGGATTACAGGTGTGAGCCACCGCGCCGGCCTGTTAGGTATTTTTTGGCCTACAGGCATCACAAACAATTACTGCCAGGCTCAGGACAGGTGAAGGACAATGTTCGGAACCTCTGCTGTAGGGATGAGGCAGGCTTGGGAGTCCGTTTCTGCCAGTTCAGCTCTCCCATGGTCAGTTTCTGGACTCTGTCTTCAGGGCTCCCCGGAGCCAGCTGACACAGCGTGCCTTGCAGCACGTTCCCCTGCACCACCCTGCAGGTCCTCGTTGGCTTCCAGCAGGAAACCTTGCCTCTTCTCATATGGAGCCCTTCCTCCTCTCTGACAGATTATTGTGGGTATAGCAGGTACTGTAGTTGCCTGAGGTTTCCCAGCCAGTGAGCAGTAGAGCTGGAACCCAAACAAGGCTGTCGGTGCAGTGCCAGCTCTTACCGCTGTGCCAGTTGGCCTCCCAGAAAAAATCATTGAACCCACTGAAACCACACTGAAGCATGGGCTGCAGGTGCCCAAACTTGCACCTGGTCTGGGCACATGGTCCAGATCTATGGTCACAGGAAATGCCTTAATTATCAGCATCACCCTCCAAAGCCACGGACAACTAACTATTCCTGGGCGAGGAAGGCTTCACTCCTCCCTGCTCAATCCCAGTGCCACCAGCCTCTCTTAGAGTCCACATCTTGCAGCCTCACCCCTAAAAGTGAGTTTCCCAGGATGTGGGCGTTTTTGGATCAGAGACATACATGGCTGTCACGTGTGGACCGGCTTCACTGCAGGGGTGAAGAGCACAGGATCTGCCTGGGTTCAAGCCTCCACTTACTGCCTGGGTCAACTAAAACAGGTGGCTTAACAAGCTTAGGCAAGTGCCTTCGGCTTCGGCTTCTGTAAATTGGATACGAATGGCACTCACTTCGTGGGGGTTGTTATGAATCTTAAATGAGCTAAGACAAGTAAAGCCAAGTTAAGACAAGTGCTTCAAGCATTCATCATTATTTTCACTAGATTTGGCGCCAACCCTCACCCCCATTTGTAGCTGCTAGAGCACCAGAGCTGCGGCCGGAAAGGAATCCCCCTCCCGGGGCCTGAATTGCCCAGAGGTTGGCCCTGGCTCCACCACGCGCCTGACGCAGGAAGTGAAAGAGCCCGGCTGGCTCGTAGTAGGTGCTAGTTCCCTTCCTCCTCAAGGGCAGCTCCCAGGCTGTCCCAATAAAGTTCAAATCCATTTTGTTGAGCTCCTAGCAAGTCTCCTAGGCTCCGGGGGAGTGAGGAGCTGAGTATTCTCCGCTGTAGCCGTGAGCACTGAGAGAGGTTTCCTCGGGGACACCGTCTCTAGAAACCATGACCTTCAGGTCCCACGCGGGGCTTCGGAGCCCAAAACCCCCGCAGACACACCCTAGGGAGAGTGTCCGCCCTGGAGCTCACAGGGGAGCTCGGCCTAGGAGTTCTGGGCCCCTAGGAGGGTGGCTGTGCTTCGGTCCCTGAGAACAGGATTCATGGGAGGGACGGCGGGAGTCGGACCAGCCACTTCAGAGACTATCAGGGCCGCCTCAGGGTGGCTTGAGGGCCCGTGTGAAGCCCCCTTGGGGACGGACTTCCAAATATGACCAAGGGCACCTGCGAGGGGGCCTGCTGTCCCGCCAGCGGCGGGGGGAGTCGGCAGATACTTAAATAACACAAACATTTGCTACTTACTGAGCGATTAGTGTGCTCTGGGAGCGGAGCCCTACTAAGGCTTCCACGGTGCCGAAGCCAGGTGGCGCCAAAGGGCCACTGACACCCCCTGCCCGGCTCTCGACGCCTTCCCTCCGGGCCCATCCGACGACCCGGACTCCGGACGGACGGAAACCGCAGGTAGGGAAGGAGAGGGCGCCAGGGCCAGGTTCAGGGGTACTGGTCAGGGATCAGGGGCTCTGAGGACTCCTGAAGGCCATAGGGCACTCAGGCCAGGGTGGGCGGGGCTTGAGCCCCAAGAAGGTGGGGCCTAAATGTGGGCGGGGGCATGCATAAAGCAGAAGGCGGAGCCTGAGGGAAGAAGTTGAATTTTGTTCCTTGCTTGGGCGGTACTCGTGCGTGGGCGGAGCCTGTGGGCGTCTTTAGCTGGGGGCCCGGCAGGGGCTCGGTGTAGGGGAGCCCTGGCCTCTGGTGAGGTGCGGAGGACGTGCGTGGGCGGAGGTGCGGTGATGGGGCGGGGCTTGCGGCTGGGGGCGGGGCCTGCTGGGGGAACTTTCCACACCCCCTGGAGGAGTTCGCAGGTGCCCGGACGAAGTTAACCGCTCTGCGGGCGTCCGAGCTCTGCGAGGGGCGGAGCTTGTGGTTCGGGGCCCGTGACGCCGCGAGGAGGACGTGTAAACTCTGGGCGGAGTTCAAGCCTCCGGGAAGCCGGACGGAGGGCGCGGCCAGTCTCCGCGCGAGCCCGGCAGCGGAGGCGGGGCTTACGGCACCGGTGGGCGGGGCCCGGGCAGGAGCTCTGCGGAGTCTCTGAGTTGGCAGGGGCGAGGCTGTGGCTTTGGGGCGGAGCCTCTGGAGAGCTCCCCGGGGTCTGGCGGCTGTGGTGGGCGTCGCTTAGGCCGCGGGGACCCGGCTGCGGATCCGGCTCTCTACAGTCCTCGGCCGCGCCTCGGCGGGGCGGGGCTTGAGGCACGGGGGCGGGGCCTGAGACGAGGCTCCCGGCCTGGGCGGGCCCGGGCCCCGCGCGGGCGGGGCCTCTGCCCTGGGAGGCCGTCTGTTTAGGCCCGCACGCAGCTCCGCATCTGGTGCTCATTACCAGATGACAAAGAGCCGGCTCAGGGCCCCCTTCCCCATTCCCATCCTCCTCCGACTGCACAGCATTTAACTCCTTCCTGCCCTCGGGGCGCTCTGGATCCCCTGCTCGGGGTCTCGGGGCAGCGCCACACCTTCCCGTCCGGGGCAGCCCCATGTTCCCCTCGCGCCGCCCGCACCTCCTTCCCAGACCCAGGCGTCTGGGCCGCCCTGCGACCCTCACTCCCATCCAGCAAACCTCTCCGACAGCGTCCCCGAGGTTAAAAGTTGGGCAGGCTCTGGGGGGCACGTCTGGTTTGAGTTAGGGGAACGTGAGAGCGGGGGGACGGGGGCGGTGCGTAGCGTTCCCTCCGCCCCCTCCGCGACCCCCTGGTTCGCCCCCAGCTCCCTCCCTCCTCTCCTGGGTCCCTGGGGCGCAGCCCAGCCTTCCAGCCCGTGCACAGGCCCTGGGCCGGAGGGTGGCATAGGGCTCCGGGTAGGGGAGGGGTCGCTCGGCCACTCCTCCTCGCCTGCCCGGGTGGTCGTGGCGGCACTGCCCTGTCCTAATTAGAGGCCCCAGAGAGGCTGCAACTGAAAAATTACAGAGGCGGTGGGAACTGGCGCCTCCCCCACCCCGGTCCGGCACCCTCCCCCTGAGGCTGTGAGCCTGGGATGAGGGAGGTCACCCCCACCAGGCTGTGGTCTTTGACCAGCCTCTCCTCTAGTTCCCGGGACGCCTCGGCCCTGAGCAGCTGAGCCCTCCCTCTAGCTGGGGTCTGCACAGCACTGTCTGCCCTGGCTCCGCTAAGCCTCACCGAGAGGAGCAGAGCGTGGCCCCAAAGGGGAAGGCCTGGCTCCTGAGGCTGCCCAGAGAGTTGTGACGTCGCTCCTGGGTCCCATCCTCTCTCCGTCCCAGCCTCCTAGGCTCTGATTCCCATCTCTCCCTAGAGCAAAAGCGAGGATCACCCCCAAGAGCACATACAACCGAGAGGGGTGGCAGCACCCTTGCGTGACCCTGAGCCCAGCCCCCAACTGCAGTGCAGCCTACGAGGCTGGGAAGGGAGATACCAGAATAAAGTCAGGAGAAACCCACCGGATGCCCCCTTCACTGCCCCGAATCACCAGCCCCAGAGCCTACCTTGACCCCTACATGCCAGTTTGGCTCCAGTTCAACAGAAGTCCTCATTCCACAACCCTCCCCCAGACTCAGCCCCACCTTCTTGGAGTTTTGGTAAAAAGAGGAATAATACAAAATTCTCCCCATGCCAAACCTCCCACTCCTGGGCTTGCTGTGCGACCTTGGGCAAGGCTCTGCACTCTCTGGGCTGCTTCCCTGAGAATCTCTGAAGCATGCCCTCCCTTAAGGGGGGTCTTACCTTACCTCTTTGGGGGCCCAGACAAACTGAAGGAAGATCCCCTCCTTTTACTGAGTCCTCCCAGACTCCCCTCAGGCACCAGTGGGGGTCAGAAACTTTGGGTGAGGTTGGCACTTCCTTTATTGGAGAAGACCCCGGCACCCACCCCCTGAGGTCCTGGGGGCCTTGTTGTATCCTGTCGGGAGTGCTGGGCCAGGGACAGAGTTCGTGAGAGCCAAGTCTAGTGGTTGACTGAGAGAGAAGCCTGGCTGGACCCTAGGGGCAGGAAGCCCCAGCTGGGCAGTCCCCATGGGTCCCTCGTGCAGCCTCGGCCATGTGTCCAGTGCACGCCCCTACCCCTACCCCATCACACACTGGTTCTGCAGGTCTGCACTCCTGTGAGGCTGCCCCTGGGGGGCATGGGTTCCGTTGGGCCCTTGCTCCCAGTGTGGGTGACCCAGCGATAGCAGTCAGTGACGCGCTTGTTGGGCGCATGGGGGCCACAGCGAGTGCAGTACACGATGCCCAGTGCAAGTAGGATCACCAAGAAGACGCATGTTGGCACCAGGAGTGCCACCAGCAGCCACCGGTCATCTCTCCGGCTGCGGCCTCCCAGATTGGCCTCCCCCAGGGCCGTTGGGGCTGCTGTGGGGGCCACTGAGGGCAGCCACGGGGCCAACTTGGGATTGGGGCCACCCTCCCTTGGGATTTGGGGAGCTTTGGAATGGGGATGTGTAGGGCTGATGGGTGAGGTCTGGTTAGTGGGGCTCTGAGAGGGCAGGGGAGTAGGGAGGGCAGGGGGTTGGGTGGCAGCAGGCACAGGGACTTGATGGGCAGGGGACATGGAGTTGGTCAGAGAGGTCTGGACAGTTGGGATAATGGGAAGCTGGGTGGCCTGGGTTCTCAGAACAGGGACGTCTGGGGCCAGAGGGGGTTCATGGGCACTGGGGGAGGTGGCCAGGGGGGCATGGTTGGCTGGGATTCGAGGCAAATGGGTGGTGGTCTGGATATCAGCAACCCGGGTATCTGGGAACATGGGGGGCTGCTGGGCAGGGGAAAGTTCAGGGTGTTTGGTTGAGATAATGGGGGGCTGGTGGGCAGGGGGCCTTGCTGGGTGAGTGACAGAGGTAATTTGGGGTTGGCGGGCAGAGGGCAGATCTGGATAGTTGGCTGCGATGGTGGGGATCTGGCGGGCAGGGGGCAGAGCTGGGTGTGTGGCAGGGACCATAGGAAGCTGGTGGGCAGGGGGCAGTGTGGGGCGCGTGGCAGAGACCACCACAGGCCGGGTGGCAGAGAGCACTGAGGAGTGGTAGGGGACCCTGGGGGCACTGAGCGGGGGCAGCCAGGTGGGCCCCGGGTAGGGTATCTGCGGCCCTCCACCCTCTGGGAAGCTGGGCCTGTAGGCCAGTGCAAAGTCAGGTGGCCGCGTAGGCTCCATCCACAGGAGCCCAGGCATCTCTGTCCAGCCGCCATTGAAGGCCTCCCAGGCCCCATCTTCATCCTCCTCTTCTTCCCCATCATCCAGCAACTCATCATCCAGCAACTCGTCTCTAAGGTCCTGGGAAGCCCGGGCGCCCATGGCCCCTGCTGGGCTGCAGCTGATGCCATCAGCCTCCAGCTCGTGACCCTCGCTGCAATAGCACTCGAAGCCACCAACATAGTTGACACACATCTGCTGGCACACCCCGGCGATCTGGCACTCATCCGTGTCCACACAGCGGTGCGGCTCATCCTCAGCTGGCCGGAAACCCAGGCGACAGTGGCAGCTGTAGCCTTGTGGCCCGCCAGGCTCACACTGCTGCTCACACAGGGCCTGGGCACAGGGGTCCTCGCAACTGCGCCCGTCTGCTGCCAGCCGGAAGCCCTCGGTGCAGCGGCAGGACACATGACCGTCCACCTCCTCCACACACTCGTGTTCACAGCCCCCGTTGTCCGGGCTGCAGCCAGGGCCTGGGCACAAGGGCCCAGCCCGTGACCAGCCCACGCCACCCTCAGGCTTCTTCACGCAGAGCAGAGAGGCTCCCCTGCCAGCCTGGCACTGCACAGCGGCCACAGAGCCGAAGGGCAGCCACTCAAACTCTGTGGAGACCAGGTGGAAAGGCGTGGTGTACACGGCCGGCCCAGCCTGGCCCGCCTCCTCCGGCAGTGCCGGGCAGGCGCCCTCGAAGCCAAACTGGCACAGGTAGCCGTCGACGGCCAGCGTGCACGAGCCCTCAAGCCAGCGATGCTCGCCACCCGCCTCAAGGGCCACGCAGCGCTGGGCCGGGCAGGGCCCTCCGGTGGCCGGCTGGGCCCAGTTGGTGAAGGCTGTGTCTTGGTCCCCCGTGGTCCACGTGAAGCCACGCAGTGGGCGCTGCGGCTGGCATTGCCGGGCCTGCCGCTGCAGCCCAATCCACAGCAGCTGGCTGGCCGGGCTGGCACCCAGCAGGCTGTCCACGCGCCGGGCCTCCTCTGGGGTCCGCGGAGTGGCCAGGTCGCCCCCCAGCTCGCGGCAGGCCCGCCAGGCCTCCAGGAAGGTGCGGCGCCGAGGGAAAAGCACGTAGCAGCTGCCCGGGCCGCAGGCAGCTCGGGGCTCTGCAGCCCAGGGGTCCTGGCCCAGTGTGGGCACCACCGCGGCCGCCCAGGCCAGCAGCAGGCGCAGCAGCATCGCGACGCCCCCCGACTGGCCTGGCCTGGGCCAGCGGCCGCTCTTGACAGGGGGAGGGACCGGGGCCCCTGGCGGGCGGGCCAGGGGCGGGTCTCGGGCGGGCTCAGGCCTTGTAAGGAGTGGGCTGGGGAGGCTGCCAGCTCCCTGCTCCCGCTCCCCCGGGGCCACCAGAGCAGGAAGCAGCGGGGTGGGGGGTGCTGGGGGTGGGGGGAGGGGAGGAGGCGCAGTTAACGACTGCCCCAGGCCCCACAGGGCTGGGAGTCGTGGAGGGGGCCGCCGGCCCGCACAGGCCAGCCCACCCTCACAACACTCCCGTGCATGTGGGGCTCAGGGCTGTGGGGTGAGGTCGCTTCCCAGGGACTTGCACAGACCCAAATCTGGACACACCAACCTTGTCACACCCGTGAGCTGTCTCAGCCCAACTGCTTGCCATACGTGAGGAAACATACTCTGGCCCGTTCCCTGCGCGTCTCACGTGTGTGCACACGCCTCTCCCCACGCCCGTGCGGGAGCGCACTGTCGGGCACCCTGTCTGTCCGTTCACCGCACTGTGGGCCCACGCGGGCCTGCACAGCCCCTCCCCACACGCACACACGTTCTGACATGCTGACCCCCTCGGGTGCACGTACAGAGATGGTGTGGTATTGTACGTGGCCTGACACATGAAGTCCCCCCTCCTTCGTGTGCAGGGCCTGATAGGGAACCACCTAGATCACCCAGGCCCGGGCGTCCTCAACCTCTCATTTGTTTCCTAAGCCCCTGCCTCAACCTCCCCTGCCCCCCAGCTTTCTGGCTCCAGCTGGGCTAGCTATCATGTGGGGGGTGGGGGGTGAGGGGGCCAGGGGGCTGCCCTCCCTTCACCCCGCTCAGCCTGGGGCCCTGGGAACCTGGGCTTAGAGGGGGAGGAGGCGGCCCCCAAACAGGAAATGCCTCTCTGGGCTCCTGCTGCGGAGGGCAGAGTGCGTGGGTTAGGGGGCCCGGTGGGGGCTGGGCTGCACTCAGGGTGAGTGGGGCTGGCTGTGAGGGGACAGGGCAAGGCCATGTATGGGCATGGGGCACACAATGACACACACGTGTATGTGACATAGGCCTCACGTGTGTTGAGCCCTCCCTGTCCCCAGGGCCTGCTGTGTGGGCCTGGCCTGGGTCTTCTTCCTGCCCCTCCTGGAGGCCTCTGGAGGCTGGTGCACTGAGCCTGTCACCCAGGCTAGCCCCTGGGGAGCTGGTTGGTGGATTAACCCGCGAACACACACTGCACTATTAGCAGAAGATTGAGCCTGAATGGGGAGGTGGAGGAGGGGTTCTGTCTATCAGTGCCCTGGTCCAGCTTCCCACTCTGCCACTGATCTGCTGTGTGACTGCAGGGAAGTCACTGACCCTCTCTGGGCCTCCATTTTTCTTATCTGCAATATGGGGTAATGAGTCAGGCCTTTTAGCTCAGCAGGGCTATTGTATCATCGCTCTCAGTGTTTGCAAATGGGCTTTGTCAGCTGCCAAACCTAAGGCAGATGTTCCCTAGCTTCTCAGCAAATCTGGGTGCAGGTGGAGACCAGGGCAGGCTTTGCGAGCCACCTCAGTGCCTGGGCGGGCCCTGCACACCCGCCAGTCCCCCTGAGGACCAGGGCTTGCAAACCACTTGCTATATGCCCAGAAGTTCCTTCTTACAAGGTCTGTGCCTGTGAAACACAGAATTATTCCCCTTCTCAGGAAAGAAAAGCCAGTGTGGGGCAGTTCATTCCTCCGTGGGCGCAAGCCCAAGCCCTTGCACTCATGCTTGAGCCTCTCTTTCTCCCACACCCCACAGCCAGTCTCCTCGCAAACCCCCACTGGCTTCACTTTCAGACAGGTCCAGAATCTGACCCCTTCCCGCCACCTTCTTTGCCACCCACCCCGGCCCATGCCACTGTCCTCTCCTCTCCTCTCTGGTTCCCCTGACAGCCTCTGCCCTGGGCCCTCTCGCACCCTCTCCATCCTGCCAGAGGGATCCTTTCCTGAGTCAGACCCAGTCACTCCGAGGCCCCCAGGTCACTCTGAGACCCCCAGCTCACTCAGAGGCGAGGCCAGAGTCCTGGCCATGGCCTCCAGGTCTATTCAATCCAAGCTGCTCACTCACCCTCTTCCCCTCCACACCCTCTGTCCCATCCACTAGGGCAGGTCTGCTCCTTGCTGTCCCCAGGCGCTCTCGCTCTCTCAGGGTCTCTGCCTTGGCGGTTCCCCCGTGCTCCTCCTGTGCTGTCCCTGCTCTGCTCCGTTCCTGTCCTTGGGTCTCAGCTGGAGCAGCACAGAGTCCCTGACCACCGTTCCCCCCACCCCCATCCCTGCAGCTGGCTCCACTTCCCCCTGTGCGTGTATCGTTCCTGACAGGGTACATACTGTAAATAACGTGGGGATTTGCTTATGCCCTGAGTGCCCTGGCCAGGGTCGCTCAACTTGGCGTAACTGCTGTGCAGAGCTGCAGGGTCGCTTGTTGCAAGGACTGTGCTGTGAGATGTTTAGCAGCATCCCCGGCTTCTACCTGGATGCCAGTAGCACCCCTCCAGTTGGGATCATCAAAAATGTCTCCACACATTGCCAAATGTCATGTTTCCTGGGGACAATAATGCCCCCAGTGGGGAACTTCTGCCCTGGGAGACTGTGAGCCCCATGAGGCCCAGGCCGTTGTCTTGTTCCTACTGCAACTGTCCCCCAGAGCCTAGAAAGCTCCCGGGCCCACAGATGCTGCTCAGTAAGGGTTTGCTGAATGAATGAGGCTGAGGTAAGTGAAGAACCTGCTCAGAGAGATGCCATCCTAGAACTGGGAGATCCCTGGCAATCAGCGAGCCTTTTTACAGATAGGGAAACTGAGGCACAGGGAGTCTCAGAGTATCAGTGGCAGGGCGGGGTCTCCTGATTCTTACCCCAGTTCTCTTTTTGTTTTGTTTTGTTTTTTTCAAAAGACACCTCCAAGCCTAACCAGTTCTCTTTTGGCTGTAGCACCCTGCGGCATAATTTGAGCAGAGTCTGACGGTTAGGCCTGGTGTCGAAAAACAAAGATAGCAGGAAGACACCCTGGAGAAGGCACGGCCTGGACAATATTGTCTAGGCAGAGCTCAAGATGTGTTTGGAGAACACGAAGGACCTCTCTGGGCCTAGGGTGGTGGACGTGGAGGGGAACAGTGAGAAGGAGTGGGGAGAACATACCAGAAGGGAGTAGAGGGCTGGTGTGCAGGATGCTGAAGCTGTCCCAGAAGGCTGGGCCTCCATTGTGGAGGCCACGGGGAAGAGAGGCATGATGAGAGGTCTCCACCACTGGTGTGTGGTGGGTGGAGGGGACCAGAGGCCAGGGACCAGTTAGGAGGCTGTTGCAATCCTCTGAGAAAGGGGAGGGAGCTGGCTGGAGCACCGGGCAGCAGGGCGGGCCGGGCTGGGGGAGGCAGCCTCTGGAGGCTCCTTAGGGGCGGTCCTGAGCCTGGTCCAAGGGTGTGGTGAGCCCAGTCATGACTCGGGCAATGGCCAGTGCGGGGGCGTCTAAGGGGACGGCTGCAGGCTGTCTGGCAAGTGGGTGGGTCAGATCAGAGGTTAGGACCCTCATTGGGGGTGAGGGGTGGGGGGACAGGCAAGTGAAGCAGGAGGAAGAGGGTCAGAGGCTAAATTCCAGATGTACTGGCTGGGCCTACTTGCAAGTGGAGGGAAGCCCAGGCCACACTGGAGGATGGAGAGGGAAAGAGGGCACCTCTGGCTCCAGCAAGGCTAAGGGTTTGCTGGATAGAGAATGTGACTTGGAGATGCACCTGGGTGCCCAGTTTGGGAAAGTGCCTAGTACTCACCAGCCACCCGCAGGTTAGGTGAGGTAGGATTGAGGTTGCCTAAGAACTTTCTGCCCTAATTGGAATAGGGGATGCAGTGGGCACAGCATCAGGGATCTGGGTGTGAGGAGCTGTAGAGGGGGCTGGTTGGGGTCTTACTTGTCCTGCTCATCTGTTTGAGCCTAGCACAAAAAAGATGCTAACTGATGCAATAAATGCTTGAAGGATGGGTGGATGTGTGAATGGATGGATGGATGGATGTGTGGATGGATGGATGGATGTGTGGATGGATGGATGGATGGATGTGTGGATGGATGATGTGTGGGTGGATGGATGGATGCATGGATGGATGTGTTGATGGATGATGTGTGGGTGGATGGATGGATGGATGTGTGGATGGATGTGTGGGTGGATGCATGGATGCATGGATGGATGTGTGGATGGATGCATGCGTGCATGGATGCATGGATGTGTGGATAGGTGGCAGGATGGGTAGGTGGGAGGATGGGTGGATGGATAGACAGGTGGATAGAAGGAAGGGTGTAGAAATAAGTGGATCGATGGATAGATGGCTAAGTGGGTGGGCATGTGGATGGGAAGATGCTGAGATGCCCAGTTGGACATAGGACTCAGTGGGAGGCCCTGAGCCACAGCTAGCAGCCACCATGATGAATGGCTCAGAATGGAACTCCACAGCTCTGCCAGAGCACAGCCCAGGAGGGTGGGACATCTCAGGCTACCACTGGTAGGGGTCAAATGTGACACTTCTAGTACCACACGGCCTGTGTTCTTTGCTGGGTCCTGAGGCCAACATCACATTGGAGGCTCAGGAAGCTGGGGTTCCCTGCTCTGATTATGGCCCATGTGGGGAGAGCTCATCTCAAGAGGAGCATGAGAGCAGAAGCCCACTCCCCCAGAAGGAGCCTTGTCTTGCAGCTGGGATAAGCAAGAGGCAGATGGTGGTTTTGGGTGCAGTGTGTGAGCCCGTAGGGGTGAGGGCGAGGGCAGTCTGCAGAGGGCTGGCCCGGAGAGGGCCTAGTGGAACAGCCAGGGTGGGGGGGTCAAGTGCAATTGGGGGGCGCCCCCCCGGGCAGGCGTCCTAGAGAGCCTTGGCACGCCAGGCCGCTGAGCCAGCACATTGCTTTGTGTACAAATCACCTCCTTTCCTCCTTTTTCCTCTGTCCCCATCCCCCCACCTCCCTCCATGTCTAAATTCTTCCCAAACTACCCAAGCCTTCGGGCTGTCAGGAGGAAGGGCTAACGGGTGGGCGGGAGGCGCCTAGTCTTGGGTGGGAGCCAGAGGAGGGGAGGTGGGAGAGGTCTCACCACCGCAGGAGTGGGAGGGGAGCAATCCCAGCCTCCTCCCCACCCCACGTGTTGGTGCCGCACCCTGTGTGCTTCTGGATGGGCCAGCCCTGCAGGAATGGGAGGCGGCAGTGCTGGGCCTGGACCGATAGGAGAGAGAAGCTTGGGGAAGGGGCCCAGGAAGAAGGGGTGTTGTGCAGACCAGGCCTGGTCCCCAAGAGTAAAGGATCCTGACAGCTGGAGGGTGCTGAGGGTGGGGTGGTGTCTTTGCCATGGAGAGAGACCGTGTATGTGTTTGTGGGTGCACAACCAGGTGCCTGCACAGGACTGGCAGTGCCGTGGGTGTGCACAGGTGGGTGAGGAGTGTCCCCACAAGTCCACACCTGTGCCCACAGCTGCAGGGAGAAGCATATGGCCGCCCCCGGTTGCCCAACCTGGACCCAGCTGGGACCCCAGTTCCCTCTTCTGGCAGACACCTGACCTGAACATCTGGCCACATCTGCCCCTAAGAAAGGGAGTCCTGAAGCCCATGTCAGAGCTAGAAGGGCCCAAGTCCCCCCATCAGTTTACAAACAGCCCTTCTCATCTGTGCAAGGGGTGCCTGTGGGGGTGGACTCTGTGGTCCCCACCCCAGTTTACTGAGAACTTCCTTGGTTTCCACACTGAAAGTCCCATGTCCTGTGAACCCTCTCAGTCCTAGGCAAGTGAGATAGTTGGTCACACTGTTGCCAGGGACGTTTCTCTTTCCACCACACCCTTCTCCCTGCTACCCCTGTCTCAGCCTCCCCCTAGCCCACCTCTGGAACCTTCTCTTCCTGTCTAGCACCCTCCTCCTCCTGCCTCCTTGCACCAGGATCTCTGTCTCACTCTCCCTCTCTCACTGCAGCGTCTGCCTCCCTCTTCCTCTCTCTCTCCTTCCCCCAGGACTGTCCCCTTATTGGTTTCTGGGGTCTCTCTGTTCTCTGCCCACTTCTTCTCTGTCTCTGGAGTCCCCCTGTCCCTGTCTCAGGGTCTCTGACTCGTTACCTCCCCTGGGTGGTCCAGGCCAACCTCCTCTCTCCCGGCACCGCACCCCCGGGGCTGGCTGGGGTGGGCGCCAGGTCTGGGGGCTGTGACCAGGCCGGGAAGGGGAACCCAAGCAGACATGATATTTATGTTAGGACTTCAAAGTGGAGCAGAGGCTGCGGTGGGAGTGGAGGGGAGTGGGAGGGGCTGCAAGAAAAAGCCAGACTAAGGCCAGCTCAGGCCCCTCCCTGGTGAGGGTCTCCTTGGTGACATATACCTTACCCATGGGACACTGAGACCCAGAGTAGGGACAGAAAGGGCTATTTTGGTGCAGAGTTCCAAGAAAGGCACTTCCTGTGCCCCTGCCCTGCCCCCAGCCCCATCCTTTCTTCCTGTCACCCCGCAGCTGGGACTGGGTGCCTGCGGCCTCCACCTCCTCTGAGCATCAGCCCAGCATGGGAGGCAGGGGGCTCTGGGGTGCCAGGAGCAGAGGGCTCGATCTCAGCCAGAAAACATCCCAGGCGGGGACAGCCCGTGCGTTCTGGGCTGTGGCCGAGGCCGTGCCTTCCAGGGCAGTGCGGGTCTGTAACCCTGTCGGCTCTGACAGGGCCGGCGGGCCCAGCCCTCTGGGGCCTCTGAGTCCACTTGGGCTGTCTGCCCGAGGGCCTGAGGGGCCAAGATGGGCCATGAGGGTCACCTCACCCCTGTCCCCACCCTTGGCCTAACCCTTGCTGAAGACACCCGGCAGCTGGGACCAGGAAGGCGTGGGGTCAGTGGGCCAGGCCCTGGGCGGGGTGGTCAGGAAGGGCTGATTGTCTCATCCTGCGGCTCTGTGTCCTAGGCCCCTCCCGGGAGCCTCGCCCAGCAGCCACCCTTCAGGCTGGGCCACCCCCTCGGAAGCCCCCCTCCCCAGACTCGAGGTTTGCTTTGGACCCAGACCCGGGACCCTCTGGTCAAAGCCCACCCAGGCTCCTGATGCCCCCGCCTCTGGGCCAGCGCCCCTCCCAGAGCCTCCCCAGGCTCTCCCGTGAATCACTCAGGCTGGAATCTGATGAGCTCAGCGTCCCCGCCCACCCTGCTGCCTCTGCCTCCTGCCTGGCCAGTAGGGTCGCCACACCCCTCATGGGGGTCTTCTCGGCAACTCATGGCCCCCACCAGGGCCCACCATGGGCTGGGGTGGGTGCGTGGTGGTGGGGGTAGGCCAGGGCTGGGAGTGAGATCAGTCAGGAGCGGGCCTTAGACCTCGTCTGCGTGCTGGAGAGTCTGCAAGGTGTGTCTGTGTCCCCGGGTGTGTGAGCACACATGTGCCTGTGTACGTGTGTTTGCACTTCCAGTGCTCACGCAGGGTGGGAAGGGGAAGCCGTGTGCTGTGCCTGAGCCGGGGACTTGGGGGTGGCAGTGGCAGTTCTGCATGGGGAGGTCTAAGTGTGTCATGGGGTCCTTGTGACACGTGTCTCTATGTCAGCCTGTCCCCATGTGTCATACCAGCCTGTCACCACGTGCATGTCAGCGAGTCACACTCTGAACCTGAGAGCGAGGGTGTTGAGGAAATATTTCTGCGTTTGCAGATCTAGGGATGTCTGAGTGGGTGTTTGGTCTGTGTCAGGGTGTGGCTCGGAGGAGGGCTGCCTTTGTGTCCCTGTGTCCCATCCTGCAGGGCGTGAACAGCTAACAGTGCCCGGGTGTTGTTGTACATGCCTGAGGCTGGCAGGGTGTCACGCGGTGTGGGGATGTGGGTCAGAGTGTTACTGTGTTAAGCTGTGGGCGTGAGCATGGGTCACAAGGCCACAGCAGGGTGTTAAACGCTGTGTGGAAGGCGGGTCAGGCTGGAGGTGTGTCTCAGCGACTGCCGTCCACCCACCGGCCTGGGCCATCCGTAGGCCCCTGGCTCCTGGCCACTCGCTGCTAGAACCGGGGATGGGCAGCCCCTCCCACACCCGCATTCGCGAAATCCCCATTGGCAGGATGTCCCAGGGCCCCGCTGCAGGGCTGCTTTCCTCCTAGCACCAGGCCCGCGGGTCCTCCGGGTGGCCAGAGTCCCCTGGGTCCTCTGGGTGGCCTTAGCTCGGAGAAGAGCGCGCCGCGCTCGCCCCCCGGTGGCAGCGCTGGAGAACCCGCTGCCGGCCGGGAACGTGGAGGAACAGGCTGGGTCTCCCGGATCAATGCTTCCACATATCTTTCCCGAGTGCCAGTTCCGGCCCAGGCCTTGTTCTAGGCCCCCGAGACTTAGTTGGGAACAAGGCCAAGTTGGCTCTGGCATTCTGGTGAGGGAGACGGGCAGTAAGTAAAGTCACGCAGAACTACGGTGGCCTTAGGAGTGCTGAGTGCAAGCTTTGCAAGCGAGGAAATGACTTAGCGACTACTCAGCAGATCCACACGTCAGGGGTCGAGGCCTGCCCTGCAGCAGTGGACACTGGGCGAAGGTGGGGACGCACGTCAACTCCTGGAGCCTTGGCTCCCTCTCCCATAAGGACACAGGGGGCTCTGGCTGCTGCCTAGATCACCCTGTGAGGCTGGCGAGACTCCACCTGCTTCCGTTTGGCTGTGGGTGCTTGGTGCTTGGTCCATAAAGGACACTTAACAGAGTACTGCTGAGTGGACTAACAGGTGAGTCCTGTTTTGGAGGATGTCCAAGCCCTTTGCCCCATAATAAGCCACTTTCCCTGAGCAAGCCTGAGTTTCCTCATCTATAAAATGCGGATAATGAGAGCAGCCTTAGGCTGGCCTCTTTTTGCCCACCCGGCCTGGAGGCCCCCTGACCAGTGGGAATCTCTCGAGGAGAGAAAGCGAGTGCCCCAGGCAGCGGGCAGGGCCCGGCAGCGCTCTAGGGACTTGGGCCTGAGCAGGCAAGGGAGGGCAGGGACCCCGAGCCTCTTCCCCTCCGGGAGACCAGCTCCACATCCAGCCCCTGCGGTTCTCGGAGCATCCCCTGCAGACACCCCAGGCCCTTCCTCTGGCACTGAACTTGACACATCCTGCGTTTGGCTCCCAGAACCCAGCCCTCTCTTCCCTCCCCAGGTTCCCGCCCCCCTGCCCCTCATCCTAGTTACCGAACTCCAATCCGTGGACAACATTTATTGAGCGCCTGTGGGGTGCTCAGCACTGTACTGTACAAGGCACTGGCGCGGGCGGCACAGGGAGGGAGGGAGGATGACGGGAGGGCAGAGACTTCCCACAGCGAGAGTTTGAGGGGAGGGGCGTGGAAGCGGGGGGCGCAGAGCTGCCGGCTGCCTACCCCGCACCTGGGCTGTATCTGGATCACCTGAAAGCCAATGTCCACAGTTTCTGCCTCCCAACTGTCACGTATGGCATGGGGGTTGCTGTCCCTTTGTACTCAATGCCCAAGGGGACAGAATCTGAAACTGGCTGGGTCCTCCTCCATCAGGAATGATTCCTTCCTGGGGTGTGGTCCCTAGAGGCTGGCCTCGCCCAAACCCTCGGCTCCAGGACATCTGATGACCAGCAGCCTCGGCCCCGTGCTGTCCCCAGGTTACCTGATGGCTGTAGGAGTGCAAGGCCTTTGCCCCATAACAAGGGCATTTGAACTGTCCTCCTCCCTCAGTGGGCACCCTGCCAGCAGCTTCCTGGGCCATGCGCGCCCCCTCGTGGTTGGTGGGGGGCAATTTTCTTTGCTCAGATTTGCTGCCTGCTCTGGGTGCCCCTTTGGGGCTGCCCTGGCCTTGAGGGTTAATTTGTCTGGGCTGAGAATAGAGGGTGTAGTTGGAAGCTGACACCCTGGTTGGGTGGGGTAACCCCTAGTGACTTGCTGTGTGATGTCTCAGGAGTGACCTTCCTGAACTTGAGTGGCGCTAACAAGCCATGCCCTGTTCCCCGCAGAGCTTTTGTGAGGGCCACTTAGTGCAGAGAAAATGGTTTCTGAGCCTCACTCTGCATTTTGGAAGCTGATGTGCCTGCTGGGGGCGTTATCTCCCCTGTCCAACTCCCCAGGGATGCCAGAGTGCCTGGGAGGACTTCGGATCTTGGGGAGAGACTGGAACTTGGGTGCCTTCTCCCGGGGACCAGATCTCCAGGGAATAACCTTCCCGGGACCGACTGGCAGAGCACCAGGTGAGAGCCCTGCGTGACAGGGAACCAACTCCTGGAAGGGAGCTACTGCCCCACCTCCTTCCCTCCTCCCCTGGTCTGGGCTCTACTTTGTAGCAAAATCATCCATTTTGACTCCCAGACCACTTCTGGGAGAGGGCAGGGCATCCGTGGCATCCCCGCAGGACAGGTGAGAGCGCTGAGGCCTGCAGCTGAGGCTCCTCCAGGGAGCCCAGGGCAGGGCTGGCCCTGAGCCTTTGCTGCCATTCTGCTGCCTCCCTGGATCCTCCGTCAGGGCCTGGAAGCGCCAAACCCATCAGGGGCTGCTTGGACATAGCCCTGACTGGGCCGTGCCCATGAGGAAGGTGCAAAAGGAGCCGGGACGACCAGAGGCTGTCATTAGTCGGATCTGTCCCCAGTTGGGCACACCCACCACTGCGGCTGGCTAGCCTCCAGCTGGGGGAGAAGAAGGAGGCAAGGGGCCTTGGTCACATGATCCAGGGGTCCCTCAACCCCAACATGATTCCAACCCCTCCAATGTGGCTGTTCCAGCAGCTCCCGCAGCAGGTGGGCTCATGGAGGTGAGCAGCAGACAGAGGTGGAGGCAGACACAGGAGAGGGCCTGGCGTGGGGCTGACCAAGGACACCTTGGCTGGGTTGAAGGCTCTGAAAGGCCTTCCCAGCAGGCTCAGAGTCTCCTGCCCCAAAGGACCCTTCCAGCCACCGCTAGCTACTCCTTGGCTGCCTAGTTTCCCTCAGCCTCTGGCTGTCCTGGCCGAGCAGGGCCTCCCTGGGCCTGGTCCTCTCGGCCCTCAGCAGTTGTCTCAGACGCTCCCACCCTGTCCCTGGGGCTGGCTTTGACCCCAACATCCCCGTCTCCCTGGCCCCCTTTGTCCTCCTCCCTGCCCCCCGCCTCTGGCTGCCCACTGCCCTCCTCTGGCGCAGTCCCCTGGGTCTCAGGCCACTCTGCCTGGCGGTAGACGAGGTAGCCGGTGGTGGGCAGCCTGTGGGCCAGGGCTCCCGGGGGCAGGCGGTGGTAGCCCTGCTCCTTGTACAGGAAGAGGCCGAAAGTGTCGGGCTGGGTCACTCGGAACTTGGTGGCGCAGAGCTGGTTCAGGGTGGCGATCGAGGCTCCTGGGGGAACAGCCAGGGTCTTGGAGGTGCAGCCAGTGCTGGGGTCCTGGTGGGCTACTCGGAGGAGGTGCTGTGCCGGAGCAGAGACAAAGACAAATACTCAGCCTGCTGGCATGCTCTGGCTCCAGGGCCGAGGGGTCAGTGCACGCTGTGCAGGGACAGGGGTGGGGGGTGTAAACCAAGGGGTAGAAACAACTGGCAAAAACTTTGTGGGCTCCAGGGGGTGGGCTCGTGGGTGCTGAAGGTGCAAGGACAGCCCAGCAGGGCTCTCATGAGCCCAAGACGAAGCTGAGATGGTGCTTACTCTGGGCCCTAAGCACTCGTCCTGCATTAACTCATTTAATCCTCACACCAACTCTAGGAGGTAGGTACTACTGCCCCATTTTACAGATGAGAAAATCAAGGCACAAAGAGGTTAAGTAACTTGCCCAAGCTTCCAGAACTAAGAAGTGGTAGTGCCAGGACTGGAACCCAGGATCTGGCTACAGAGCATGGACTCTTAGCCAAGGCTAGCTGGGAAGGTGAAGGGCATCGACAGAGCATGGCTCTGAGGACAACCAGGCAGAGCCCAGATGGGAGGGCAGGGAGCTCAGCTGAAGCCTGAGGCCCGGGAGGCGGAGCCCTGGCTGGGGGCCAGAGGCCAGGACTTGGCCCTTCCCCCCCATGTCATGTCCGTTTCCTCATCTGTAAAATGTGGCTTCTAAGGGCCCTATCCTGAGTCTCTGTGACAATTTGGGGATGCCACCCCACAGCACTCGGCACACAAAGGCTGGCTCTGACGTGAGGACAGGGCGCTGCTTCTCCCACAGGGTGGCGCAGGACTAGCCCTTCCCCTGCTGGGCCTCAGTGAGAAAAGCAGGGCACCGTGCCGCAGGGTGCCAGTGCCCCTCGGGCCAGGCCAGTCTGGGGTGGGTGCTGTGGAGGGCCTGTTACCTGGAAGCTGTGGGTGGCGGGCAGGTGGCGCTGCTCCCAGAGGCTGAGGGAGCGCTGCAGCTCCTGCGAGGGGCTCAGGGGGACGGCGTGGGCCTGGGCCAGGCTGCTCAGCAGGGCCAGGCTGGCCGAGAGGCTGGTCAGGTAGTAGCCGCCTGGGACACAAGGGGAAGAAGGCAGCTTGGGCCAGGCGTGGGGGACCCACTCCCTCTGGCCTTCCATGCTATCAGGGCCCGTCGCCAAGCAGCCAAGGCCCCCAGCCCCGCCAGACAGGGAGGTGGTGTGGGGGGCCCCTCACCCTCTCCAGTGAGCAGGGCAGGCTCCAGGAGCTCGGACATGTACTCGGCCTCCAGCAGCAGCTCGGGAAGGTCACACTGGGCCAAGACAAGGCTCAGCAGTGGCAGGAACTCATCAGCCCCGGCGCCCTCCCCTGTGGGGACATGGTGAAGAGGAAGCTTCAGGTTCTTCTGGAGCCCCAGGGTCAGGGTACAATTCTCAATCCTTGTCTCAGTGACCCGTCCCCTCTGCCTGCCAGGCCCTGGGCAATGTGATCTCTACAGTAAACCCATGGAGGGAGCTGTGCAGAGGGTGATCCACTCTCTGGGCCTCAGTTTACCCTGTGTGCGATGGGAGGGTGGGCTTGTTCTCCCGGGCTGTGCTGTTCTGGGCTCTGGGAACCTCTGCCTGGGGGGCTGCCTCTGGCTCAGAGGGCGCAGGGCAGGGGGAGGTGGCAGAGGGGACATACCCTCCTGGGCCCTCAGGGCCGTGTAGAGCAGCTTGCAGGCCTGCAAGAGCCGCTTGACCTGGGCGCTGGGGGAGTAGGTGCGGAGCAGCTGCAGCAGCTTCTGGCGCACCTGCTCTGTCTCTGCAGGGGAGGGCAGGCTCAGGTGGGATCCGAAGGCTCCGGGGCCCTGGGCCCGGGCCAGGCAGAGGCCCTTGGCCAGGCGGCCCAGGGAGCCATCCGCGGACAGCCGGCGCCGCAGGCCTGCTGCCAGGATGGGCCGGAGGGGCTTGAGCACAGAGCGGTGCAGCGACTTCTCCAGGACGTGCTCTGCAGAGGGGGGGCAGGCAGGGGTCAGGGTGCGGGGAGGGGGAGGGGGGCAGAGCCCAGGGGAGAAGGGAGAAGGGGCAGGGCTGGGAGGAGAAGCGAGAGAGGCAGGGGGAGGCTGGGTGAGACAGGAGCACGGGGAACTGAGGCAGGGTGCGGAACTCACTTGGACAGTGGTGAGACAGGGCGGGTTTGTAACACAGCGACCACAATCAGAGAGGCCGGAAAGGGGGAGGGCAGGGCAGGGGAGGGGAGGTTCGAGGCAGGGGCTGAGCCAGTGCAGGGCAGCGGGGCCTCACCCAGCCTCTCCGGCGGCAGCAGCTTCTCAGGGCCCAGCTCTGCACTCAGCATGGCCCGGGCCCGGCTCAGCGCCTGGCGGATGCCCTGCAGCTCCCAGGACTCGGGCCCAGCCCGCACCTGGGTCAGTAGGTCCTGTGCCAGCTGGCCCACGGCCGTGCGGCGGTCCCGCAACAGCGCCTCGGCTGCCCGGCCCACCTGCCGCTCGGGCACCAGCAGGGAGCAGAAGGCAGCACTCATGGACCGAAGCAGAGGCCGCCGGCGGCTCAGGCGGGGTGAGGTCACAGGGCTCCCCCAGGACCCCGGTGCCCCTTCCTCCTCGGAGCTGCTGGGGGAGCCACAGTCCACCTCCTGGAGGGAGGGCAGGGGTGGCAGGCCCGGGCCACCACTCCCTGGGACTCGGTACCCCACTGAGCTCTCCCTCCGCAGCAGCTGGCGAGAGGGTGGCCTTTCTGTCTGGCTGGGGGCTGCCCCTGGCAGCACTGGGACGGGGGGAGGCGGCACAGCGGGTGGAGACAGGGGGCTGGAGGTCTCTGTGGACACGCGCACTTTGAAGCTCCTCTTGAATTTCTCCCGCTTGGTGGGGCCCAGGTCCCCTGGGAACAGAGGGTTGAAGAAGCACAGGGCGGCTCCCGTGCCCTGGTCTAGCTCTTGAGGGGACCGGGCCTTCAGCCGGGGCAGCAGGGGGCCTTCGGATGGGCCCCGCTGAGCCTTGGTGTTGAGGGAGGAGCTCCAGAACTCTGGGGAAGAGAAACCAGCCGGCCTCAGGGACTGGTCAGGGGAGGGGCTCAACCAAGGACAGGCACAGGCTTCGGGCTGGGTGCCCTGACCTTCCCGTCCCCTCTTGGCCTCAGCCTGTCTGTCTGAGCAGCGGGTGGCGGGAGAGCCCTTACCAACGCCCAGATGGGAGATGGCCTCCAGCTCCTTGTGGGTGGCCGCCCGGTGGATGGCGCAGGGGAGCTGGAGTGGGAGGAGAAGGATGTCCCTGAGGCCAGAGGGGGGAGCAGAAAGTCAGGAGTGAGGGGCGCTGGGGCCGCAGGGGCAGCGAGGACAGGCTCTCTAGGCAGCAAGGCCCTGCGGACATCAGGCGCCTGTGGGCAGACTCACCGGGCGTGGCAGTAGGCGCAGATGAGCTGGACGAGGTCCGGGAACACGAGCTCCGAGCCCTCCAAGGAGATGCCTTTGAGAGGTGGGAAGTGAGGTCGCTCTCTGGGGACTCCCCCCTGCTTCCAGCCCCTTCCCGCCAGGCCAGCCCCTCTCACCGCCAGGGCTCTCCAGGATGTAGTGGCTGGAGACGAAGGAGGGGCCGCTGGCCTCGGGCAGACGCACGCACAGGGCCTGGCACTGGCGGGTGTTAGATTTCCTTACCAGGAACGTCTGCAAGGGGACGGATGGGGTCGGGAGGCTCAGGACCTCTGTGTCCCACTCCTGTCTCTCCCACCTTGGCTGGCGAGTCCCTGGAGGTGGGGGCAAGACTCACCCCCGGGGGCTCGGTCCTCAGCACGTGCAGTGCGGCCGCCGCATTGGCCCGCAGCTGCAGCCACACGGGCCGGGTGAGCAGCAGGCGCTCCCGCAGGCTCACAGCGCGCCCCGGCCGCTGGGGTCCATCTGCCTGCCCCCTGCTGGCATCGGGCACGTCGTACAGCGGGTCCTGGGCTGGCCTGGGTGTGGACACCCAGACCTGAGCAGTGGGCCAGGGCTAGGACCCCTGCCCACCCCTCTGAGGGAGGACAGACCCTCCTCGCACAGGCCCTCCCCGCCGCTCCTGCTGCCCTTCCAACTTCACTAACTTTTCTCTCTCCAGGTGCGCAGGAGCCACGCGGGATGGGCTGGGGGCCCCACCAGTGCCTGCTCCTGGCTCCCCAGGGATTTCCATGGCTGGGAGCTCCTTCGGCTTCTGCTGGGACTCAGGAAGAGAATCCAGCCCCAAGGCACAGGCACACACATTCCCGGTGAGTAACACTTCCTGAGGGCGGTCCGCCTGTCACACCCGCCAGTTAACTCTTGTGTGTCCACCCCGCCTGGCCAGCGCCCGCCTCCTCTGTTCTGTGCCCAGCCTCAGGGGCAGGGACCCCTCCCTGCTAGCTCCACTCTGAGGGCCCCAGCTGTGGGGGTGCCACCTCCACACAGGGCTTCGCGGGCCTTCTCAAGTCACACTGGTGGGCGGGAAGGGGTTAAACAGGGTCGGACTTGATCCCCACAGGCCCCAGCCTCACCCTTGGGTCTATGGTCAGTTGCTCATCTGTCCATAGCCCTGGGGGTCAGCCTTGTGAGAGAGCACCCCCTATTGGTCACAGATGACTCATTCCTGAGCCTAACCTGGGTTTTGGGATTTCACGTTGCCATGGAGAAAAGATGCCATGTCTCCATGGAAACCAACCCCTTTGCTTAACTGAGGTTCTGGGGGTGGTTCTGACAGCGCTGAGCAGGGGGAGTCTGGCTGCGAGGTCGTCAGCACATGGCGCTGCTGCCGGCTGCCTCCCACGCACAGGCTCTGCCAGGCTGCCGCTCCAGTCTGCCGAGCAACTGGGGCAGGTGCAGACACGACCCAGGCTCTGAGCACCGTGCACCACCTCCCTGCCACATGTTGCCGCAGACTCCCTCACTAGCACCAGGCAGTCCAGGGCCCAGACTCTCCTTCCCCAGCCTGACCTCAAGTCAGAGCATCCGGCCCCCCGCAGGGTAGGGAGAGGAGGTATCAAACTGCAAGACCCCAGAACAGAGTCTGCCTGTCGCAGGCACTCCCCACCAAGCCCCGAATCCCTTGCAAGGTAGATCAGACACACACGGGCATGCCAAAGTCCCAGGAAAGGCTTTAATTGCAGTCTCAAAATCTGGGAGGCAGATACTGAGGACTGCCCTGGGAAAACCGGGAGGCCCGGCTCCTCACCTTGGCCACCCAGAATGCACAGGCCCCCCGATATTTCTGGCCCAGAGTTCCCACACAGCGAGCCCAGCTCCCAGTGGCTGGGGAGCCAGGGTCCAAGGTCAGCAGGTCGGATGCTGCTTTGGCATACAGGGAGCACTGAGGAGGGTGATCTTCAGGAGGGGAGGTAGTGGGCTGCTCAGGGATGGAGGTGAGGTGACGGTCTTGTCTGGCCAGGTCACCTCCAGGGCCACAGCTGTGCAGGCCTCAAGGAGGCAGCGGAGGAGTCCATGCCAGTGCCGGCTGGCGGGACCCCGGCAGGGCAGACCAGGAAGGGCGTGTCCGTCGGCCTCTCTGCAGCAGGAAAATGTGAATCCCGGGTTTGGTGCCAGCTGCTCTGAGAGACCCCCCTGGCTATGAACAGTGGGGTCACGGTCCTGGGGGTATGTGGGAAGGGAAATCGTCACCTGTGAGAGGAAGCTGAACCAAGAGGGCGGCAGCCACTTCTTGTGGGGGACGGAGGGGAGTGGCCTCGCTCTGTCCCAGGACAGGCCTCCCAGAAGGGCTCCTGGCAGCTCCACAGCCTCACCCGTGGATCCTGGCTATGGGCTCCACCGCCCCAGAGTCTCCCCATCCCCACTTGGTTCTGCTCCCCAAACGCCCTCAACCCCCTCGAACCTAGAATGTCCTAACTTTCTCGGGCCACCGATTCTGGCATGGCTACCACCTCTCTCTGGGCTCCTTTCCTGGAGGCTGGGCTGGGGGGAGGGAGGCAGCACGACTGCCATGGTTCTTACCATCTGATTTTCTCTTCTGAGGGGACACAGCTGCCCTAGCCTGGGTGGGTGAGAGGAAAGCCCCCCTGAGAGCCTGCCTCCTCCACACCGGCCCCTGTGGGGCAGGGGTGCCAGGCCCTCCTGAGGCAGAGCACCCAGTGCCCCACTGCTTTCCTGCCCCCACCTTGCAAACCCTCCAAACCATCAAACCTGCCCTGGAACAAGGAAGGGGCTGACACATTAAAACCCCCCCGCCAGGGCAGCCTCCCGTGAAGGCGGTCCTGTGAGCTGCTGCAATCCAGGGAACCTGGGCTGAAGACATGGGGAGCGAGGGCTGAGCAGAGAACTGCCCAGGCCCTCGGGAAGCCCAGGCCTGCAGGGACTAGACCTGTCATCTGGGTGGGGACCCTGAGGTAGGGTGGTAGGGACGTGGCAGCCATGGAACTACCTTTTTTTTTTTTTAATTTTCAGACAGAGTCTCACTCTGTCGCCCTGGGTAGAGTGCAGCGGTATCATCACAGCTCACAGCAGCCTCAAACTCCAGGGCTCAAGCGATACCTCAGCCTCCCAAGTAGCTGGGACTACAGTACCTCACCACCACGCCCAGCTAATTTTTCTACTTTTTTTTTTTAGTAGAGACAGGGTCTCGCTCTTGCTCAGGCTGGTCTCGAAATCCTGAGCTCTCGTGATATTCCCGCCTTGGCCTCCCAGAGGGCTAGGATTACAGGCATGAGCCACTGTACCCGGCCGGACCTTTTTGATAGCTGTCCAGTCCTCCAGGATGTCGATCTCCTGCAGCATGTACACGATGTAAGGGCCTGTGACAGGGTCAAGGAAGCAGGAAGCCCAGTGGAGGGGGCAGGTGATGAGGGTATGGCCTGGGAGTCCAAGGGTGGCAGTGCTACCCAACCAATTCTCAGGAAAGGTGGTGCAGTGGACAGTGTGGACCAGGTTTCAACTCGGGCTCCACCTCCTACCTCTTGGCCCCCTGATTCTGGGGGGCCCTCGTGGCCTATTTCACCCATCCATGGAGGGCCCCCCATACCTCACCTCCCTCCTTCAGGTCAGCTGCTGAGGCCCATCCTGCCCCTCAGGAACCTTGCTCCTTCTCCTATTCTGTCCTACCCTGTATCATTAACTGTCCCCTCATTCCACCATCTGAAGGCAGATTCAGGTTGTTTCCATCCTGAGACGACCCTTCCGTTCCCACCTGAGTTCTCCACCTGATGTCTCCATGTCCCCATCTGCCTTTTGCTCCTCTAGTCACTGCCTTCCGGATTCCTCCCTCCCTGCCTGGGCCTGCCCTCCAGCACCAGGCAGCTGTAACACCTGACACTGGCTCTGTGGGATTGCCCTCAGGGGACACAGAACTCAACTCTGCTGGGCCAACCAGGGCGGATGCAGGCACAGTGGGCCCTGGACTAAAGCGCTCCTGCCTGAGACGGGCCGAGGCAGCTAGCCCCCGCTGGGATTGGGCGTCCCCAGGTAAGGCACAGGGAGCCCTGGAGAGCAAAGCCGTAGGCACTGGGTGAAGCCCAGGAGGGGCTTCACGGAGATGGGCCCTGACCAGGCGGGGACAGGTAGGAGTTCCAAGAGGAGGGGAAGTGAGCAAAAGCACTGGGCTGGGAGCGCCTGGGACCTGCTGCGGCAACGCCTGGAGACAGAGAGGCCTCAGAGGCCAAACTTTACCCAAGAAGTTACGGGAGTTACTGAAGTGACATTTCTGTTTTGCTAGGGTCCATTTAGCCCAGGGGAGACCCAGGACCCTACCGGAAACTGCTGACAGCTGGATTTGCCCAGATATGGTCACATGACACTAAACCACCATGAGTCTAGTCTGACCGTCCTTCGTGTCCCTCCAACCCCCCCACCTACCCCAGGTCTGGAGCTGACCCCGACGTTCTGCCCGGTTTCAGGCCACCTGGGGTGAAAGGATACCAGACACAAGAGGCGCCTTCTTCCTCTTGCTGGGCGGCAGGGAGTCCCAGGACTTTGAGCTGCCTCTGGCGTGCAGTTTGTCATCCCACCACTCTGTGTCCAGACCCACAGTCAGGATCGGGGGCTGGCCCACAGGACGCTCCCTCCCCTGGAGCCTCTGCCCCCACGTGGGCCAGCCTGGCCTCCTCTCCCTGCGCCGTCACGCAGGGTAATGGACAGAACCCTGGGCTTGGGGCTGTTCAGGTCCCGACTGCACAGCGGTGCGACCCTGGGAAACAGGCCCCTGCACTTCCGTGGGCCTCAGCTTCTTCATTTGTCTGTGGACAGTGGGATGATGACAATCCCTGCCTCCTCACACAGGTACTGCGCACTGTGGCTAAGGGATGTGGGCGTGCCGAGTTGACCGTTTGGAAAGAGACCATGGGCAGAGGAGGGCACGGGCACCCACCCTGCCTGAGTCCCCACTGTGTGCCAGGCCTCATTCAGTCCTCACAGGGACCCCAAGAAGCAGGGCCTCGGACTCTCCCCTTGTGCAGTGAGGGAAGCTGAGGTTCAGAGAGGGGCGGGCATTGGCAGGGCTGGGCCCTTGCGCTCACCAGAGCTGAGGTCCAGGCTCTGCCGGTCCTCCTCCAGCCTCTGGATCCGCTCCTGTAACTCCCCCTGCAGCGTGTCATAGAGCAGCAGCTTCTCACTCTGGAAGGGGTGGCAGTGGCTCAGCCAGGTAGGCAGGGTGGGGCCCATCAGGCCTCGCCGCCCCCCACCCCCGCCCCAGGTTGCCAGCTGGGCTCACCTCCAGGTGCTGCTTGGCCCCCTGCAGCTCACACTCATACTTATTCCTGATCACATCCAGACAGAAGCCCTTGTAGATCCCTGGGGGGGCGGGGAGGAAGGGCCTGTTTGGCAGGGGACCTCGGGGCCCACAAAGGAGGTCTGAGACAACAGGGTGAGGCAGGGCAGGGACAAGAGAGGAAGTGGACAGGAAGCCATGGCTTCTGGGAGGGGCACAGGGCACAGGCCAGCCCACAGACCTGCCACCTGAATGCGAATCTTGAGGCTCCGCTGCAGTCCCCCAAGAGGCTCTGTGTATTCAGGGGCTCTCTCAGCCCCCACTTCCTCCAGCCGCAACCGCAGCTGACTCAGTCGTTCCCTGAACAACCTGGGAGGTAAAAGGAAGCCGTGCACCCATGTGCTCATCCACTTGCTCACCTGTCGCTCTTGGACAAGCACGTACTGAGCGCCCGCTCCAAGCAGGCCCCACGTTAGGCACTCGCTCACTGGGCATCACTGCTGCCTCCTCACCCCAGGTGCCCAAAGACCCAGCCCAAGGTATCCCCACGCTCACTTCTCCTTTAGCTCCGAGAACTGCTTCTCCAGGTCCAACATCTCACTGACACACTCGCTGCGGCGCCGCTCATAGTCCTCATCGTCCATCTCTGGGACAAGAGGCCAGTCAGGGCTGGCTCTGGAGAGGAGTGGCGGGGTGTGTGTGTGTGTACGCATGTGTGCACGCATGTGTGCGCACAGGGACTCACCTGAGCTCTCCTCCTCTGACTCAGTCTGGCTGCCGCTCCGTTCCTCCTCACTCTCTTCCTCCTCCCCATTCATCTCAGCGGCTGAATCACCCTCTGCTTCCATCTCTTCCGTGTCTTTGCTTGGAGGCTGGATGGGCATTTTGGCTCTGGGAGAAGGAGTGGAGCCATCACTTACTGTTGCCCACAGCTCAGTGGGAAAGAGGCGAAGTGGGGAGTTGAACCAAACCCAACCCCAGATGGGGACAGCCAGGGAGGTGACTGGCCCCACCACACCGTGGGCTGGGAGCTGTGCATATCTCCTGCCCTTGGATGTTGCTGGTGGTCCCAATTCTGGGAATACGGGCCAAGGTTTTGATCCCTATATGGGAAAGGCCCAGGGAGCATTCCCCACTGCCCATGGGACTGGGCCCAAATTTCTGACTGGGGCTTTCAAGGTCCTTCTCAGACTGGACTTGAACTTCCGGTCCAGCTCCCTCACCCCACCATCTAATGTCCAGTTTTTGCACTTCCATGTCCCTCCCTCTTCTCGTGCTGTTCCTTCTGCTTATGATGCCCTTGGCTTCTCTTCCTGGTAACACTGTGCAATACTCTTTCATTGTGCTCTGGGTTAAATCCCATCTCCTCCTGCTGCCTCTGGGA
Organism: Lemur catta; assembly: GCF_020740605.2. Taxonomy (NCBI): domain Eukaryota; kingdom Metazoa; phylum Chordata; class Mammalia; order Primates; family Lemuridae; genus Lemur; species Lemur catta. The sequence goes on along the minus strand of NC_059134.1, from coordinate 105,646,178 downwards.
CCTCGGGTCATCAATGCTCCCCTCTCTCTTCTGTGTCTTCAACTTCTCCCTCTTGGCAGTCTCCTCCCATGAACCTTTAGATGTGCTCAGGTATTTTCTACCATTAAGAAAAAGCAGAAACACAAAGCCTTGCCCATTCCACTTAACTGCTCCCTATTTTCCAATTCAGAGTTACACTTTTCAGGGCGTTGTGCACACGTGCTATTCCTACTTTCCCCTCCCATTTGTTCGATCTCGTTCTGTAACCATCAATCTCAGCTGAAACTGATCCTGTAGAGTTAATGACTGCCTGTGGCTAATGCCAATACTTTTCAGTGCTTGTCAATTGACTTCTCAGCAACATTGAACTGAAAATTGAACACTGTTAAGCATTCCTTTTTTTAGTCACTCATCTAACATTTATTGAACATCTAATATACGCTAAATACCATCAGACACTATGGTAGGTTCCAGGGCACAACTGTGACAGACAGACAGTCTTTGACCTCAAGGAGCAAAGAAGCAGACTATTACTCTGGTGTGAGGAGAGTGAAGACCCAGGGCAAAAGGGAGGGGTATCTACCTGGGACCTGGAGCTTGCTGCAGCAGTGACAGCTTCTAGAGGAAGATGGATCAGATGGGTGAGCTGAGCTGATTGACAGAGGCAACATTCCAGGTAGACTGAGTAGCATGTGCAAAAATCCAGAAATAAGAGAAGGAAAAGGGTTGGCAGTATATGGGTCTAAGCCTCAGAGAGAAATCTGGGGTGCAGAGATTTGATCATCAGCATACAGCAAGTTCTTCATGCCATAGGAGAGGATGTGTGACCAGCAAGGCAGAATGTGTGCAGTGAGAAGCCCACGGGGCAACTTCCAAGGTCACCAAAGGGGGCAGATGAGGAGATCCCAGCAAAGGAGGAGGAAGCACCCAGTCATGAAGAAAGAATTTCAGAAGGAAACAGTGGTGAAAGTGCCAAGTGCTGCCAAGAGATCACCTAAGAGGAAGATTAAACAGTCCTCTTGGCAGATGATCTCTCTGCCTACTGGGGGCTTCTATTTCACTGTGATGTTCTTCCAACTTCTCTGTCCACTGCTTTGTAGTCCTTTAGAAAAATGCAGATGCCATTCTCTCCAGGAAGCCTTCTCTGTTCACCTTTCCTACTTGCCCATTCTCATATTTGTCCCCACCCCTGCCCCAATCAGTCCGTGAGCCTCACCAGGCAGGGGTGGCACACCCACCTTACTCATCCAGCACAGTACTGGCTCACTTGACTGGAGGATTTGTGAATACAAATTTAACAAAATAAACTTTTGCAGGGCAGCGAATAGCTTTTATTTTTTGGTAGCCCCAAGTCCCTGAAGTAGCAGCAAACTTTCGTGACACTGATTCAAGCTGTGTATAATGCATGGCCTAGGAGAGAGTTTAGACACATTTCTCAGTGATTTCACCAATGATCTCAACCTGACCTGAAAACCTTGGTTCTCCAAACCAGCCTCATCTTTCCCATTCTGAAGCTTCAGTTCCCAACGTTTGCAATTCCTCTTCACTGTTAAGTATATTTACTTCGTAAGACGCAGGGTAAGTCCTATCTCTTGCAGAAGCCTTTCTCTCCCGCAACTGACTCATTATGAGTGAGTTACATTCAGTCACGACCTCTCCTCCTTACCCTGGGTGCAAAAGGATAATCACTCTTGCTCCGAGTGTAGTAAAGATCGCAAGGAGTAAGGGATTGAAAAGCACACTATAAAGCACTGTACATAGGCAATTTATATTTTCAGACGGTAGGTTCCTCCCGGGCAGGCCGCCAGGGAAGGCAGACCCCTCCCCACTCTCGCAGAGGCCAACCCAGCCGCTCCGGGAGCTTCCGGCCCGCTCCACCCCCAAATGAGCCAGCGCGAGCCAGAGAATCGCGGGCTCTTCCGCGGCCGGCCTCGGGCCCGCGGCCCCGCACGCGTCAGGCCGGTTAAGTCTCCTCTTCGGCCCCAGAGGAGGAGATTGTGCCAGCTCTGACCGACTGACGGGAGAGGCCGAACCAGGCTCCGGGCCTGGCGATACGCACCGCGGACAGTGGGGCCTCCGGCCTCCCCACCGACACTGCCTGAGAGGTGCCCGAGGCTCCCGGTACTGGCCGCCGCCGCCGGCTTCCCGGAAGCGCTGCGCAGGTCCCTCTTCTACGGGAGGCGGGGTCTGCCGGCGCTTCCGTGTGCGTCATCAGGAGGCACCCGTCGGGGAGCTCACAATTGGACAGCTGGGAGCCGAGGCATGCTGGGATACCGCGGGCCGGTCTCCATAGCAACCGGCCGATATGCACACACACAGGCCTTCTGTCTGCGAAGAAGGCCCGAGTAGCTTTTTCCTTGCTTTGCAGCCTGCGCCCCTCAGTCCGCGGCCACCTCCCCCCGTCCTCCCCACCCCCAGCTCAGGAGAGTAACGGAGCCAGCTGTGGGTGTGAACACTCATTTATTTACATATCGTCATCGGTGGGCAATACCCAGCCCCGCCTGTGCGAAGGTACAGCTCTCAGGCCCACAGAGCCTACAGACCCTTCCCGCCTCCCCGGCCCCCGAGGGCGGAGGCTTGAGAGAACCAGGAAGTTTAGGCTTCTGCCCAAGAGCTAAGAACTAAATTCTATGCCTTCATCGGATTTCTTTACAAAAAGCCCATTTCATTAAGTACTCAGACTTCTCACCTCCATCCCATTCATACATTTTGCTCTCCTACAACCCCTACCCACCCACATAAGATTGTTAATAACAATAATAATACTGTGATATTAATAGTTCACATTTGTACGAAGCTTACAGAATGTTTTCACATACAGCATCTCATCTGAGCCTCCCAACAGTTCCGTGAGGTAGGTATTCTCACCTCCCTTTTTACAGACGGCAACCGAGGCTCAGAGAGGTAACCGGATTTGCTCAAGGCCACACAGCTAGTTAGTGGTAAAGCTAGGACTTGATCCCAGCACCCCATATTCAAGTCCAGTGTTTCAACACCACAGCTACCTCTGTAAAGTGGAGTGACATTTCTTACCCCAGTCAGGTTTGAGGGGCGGCCTGAGGAGCCAGGAGGCTGAGACTTCTCAGACTAGGGGAGGGAATAGCTCAGCAGCGTCGGGGAGAGTTGGGGTACTTGGCCTTCAACTCCTGTTTGAACTGGCGGTAAAGGATCTTATTGTGCTGATTTTCAGCCTCCTTTTGGGGATGGAACTTCAAGGCTTCTTTGAAGCCTTTATGAACCAGGAAACCTTCGTTCAGCACCTCGAAATCAAACCCTGCCACATGCAGCTCACAGGCCTGTAGGGGGAAAGACAGGTCAGCAAAGTTTGATGACATTCACAGGGCCGAAACTGACTTTCCTAAAGCCACACTCCAGCTCCCTCACCCCTCTGGAGGCGTCCTGGATCTTCGACGCCATCCAACCACCTCCTGAACTATGATCCCTTCTGCTTCACTGCCTCCTTTCCATCTGGGGCTGCTCCTCATAGCTCCCTGACCCCACCACCTCTCCTTCCCCATTTCCCCTGCCCTCTCCCTTATAGGCACCTGGCTGATTCGATTGAAGCCGTACTGCCGGAAGCGCTCGTCAAAGGTGGGCACCTTGCCTCCAGCCACGTAGAATGGCTCCCAGGGGTCCTGCCAAGGCACCACGTAGGCAGGCCTCAGCAAGCTTTCTTCTGGCAGGTTGACCCAGCGGGAATAGTTGGTGGGTGCCTGGCAGGGCGTGCACAGTCCATAATAGAAGGGCCGCACCTCGCCCACCTGGTAGAGCTGCAGCAGCTCCGTCTTGCTCATGGGCATGCGGCGGGCTCGGCGGATCTCGAAGGCAGGCACCACCAGCGCCGTTCCCCCCCACTGGTTGCTCTGATCCAGCATTTCCCGCAGGCCTCTCCACAGCCCCTCGCTGGGTACCATGTCCACGTCGATTACCAGGGCATAGTTGGCCCCCTCACGAGCCAGATTCCTCAGCAAGTTATTGGGGTAGGAGACATTGGTGCCCAGCGCATAATTGATCCCGGGCTGGGCCACCTTGGCTAGCTTGTCAAAAACCTCCTGGCAGGACCTCAGCAGAGCAAACTCCCCCGGCTCCCGGGGGTCAGGCACGGCGGCCTCATAACGCGAGGGGCACACGAGATGCATGGCGACCCTGGCGCGCATGTCGGGGCAGTGGCTGCTCAGCGCGTAGGCCAGCACCGTGGCCAGCTGCGCCTCCTCCTTGGTGGCCGCGAACACCGACACGGACAGCGGGCCCTCCCAGCGCTCTAGCAGGCCCGACAGATGCAGCAGGTTGTCCACGCTGGCGTGCGTGGCCAGGATCACATCGTTGGGGTCCATGGTGGTCTTCAGTAGGCCCTTGTAGACGCGGTAATCGCCGCTGGCGTCCAGGACGCCTCCGGAGGCCAGCGCCGCGCGGAGCTGCGCTTTGACCTGGTCCACGGACCGTGGGGACGGGGGGAAGAACTCAAAATACTGGTCTTGCTCCTCCTGCCCGTGCAGTCCGGACAGCAGCGACAGGTAGAGCAGCTGCAGCATCGCCACCAGCATGAGCGCGGCCAGCAGCAGCTGGTAGAAGGCGCACCGGATGGCGTAGGACATCTGCATGGCTCTCGGGGCTCGGGGCGCGCGGCAGGGACCACCCGGCCACAGCCTCCGCCAGCGGCCGCAAGCCCGGATTTACCGCAGCCTGCCGAGCGTAGCCGACACCAGCCGAGGCGAGCCGAGCTCGCGCAGCCCCGCCCACCCCCGCCCCCCGCCGCGCGAGGGGCGGAGCTACTGCCCGCCGCCCGCCGCGCTCCGCGGACGCCGCCCCTCCCTCCCGGTCAGCGCGCGACCCCTGGACACGCGCATCCCGAAGCCCGGCGCGCGCCCCGATTCGGGGCGGGGAAACCGTGGCAGGGCTCGGCGGCAGCTCGGCGCAGGGTGGGGCGGGTTCCGGCTGAGGCGGGCCGAAAGGAAATCAAAAAGCAGCTGTCTCCCCGCCGTCCTCCCGCCACTGAGTCCTGCGAGGTCGGCGTTGGGATCGGGTGGGGGGGCCCGGAAGGTGCGCGGGGGATGAGAGATAGGGGAATGTGGAAAGAGCTGCCGAACGTGGGACGAGGTGGCCGAGTGGTTAAGGCGATGGACTGCTAATCCATTGTGCTTTGCACGCGTGGGTTCGAATCCCATCCTCGTCGGCCCTGTTTTACAGGGAGGAAAGTTTTAATTTTCCGCATCCTGCTTGTCTGGAGCAGCAAGCTGAAGAAAACTGAATGGAGGGTGCAAATGGAATTCGATCCAAGTCGGGGCGCGCTTTCTCCTGTCTGTCCAACCTGCGTGTCGCGCCTGCTCGTCCTCCAGGTATCTGAACCTCTGGGCAGAGGCCCAAGGTCTACTTTTCTTTCTCCCTGGAAAGAGGGCCCCGGGGTCAGTGACACCTGAAAGACTGGAACCGCGATTCTAGCCAGTGCCAAGTTGGGGCCAATATGCTTTCTGCAGGAATTAGAGAAGCCCCCATTGGAGGCGTCCGCCTCCCCGTCTGAAGCGGTGGAACGTGGGGGGAGTTTGATCATGTAAATTATCACTCTGTTCAGCCGACTGATAATGCCCCCCAGCCCCCAGCTCTTCTCCCAGGGCGAAGCCCTTGTATCCACATGCGTCCTCCCCAACGCACACACACCCTTACGCAGATAAACCTCCAACATTCCAACGCCAGCCACCATACACAGAAGGCACTCAGTGTTTGTTTATCCATGGAGGAGAGGCTGCTAAATCAGTTACTGCATATGTAATAAGTACTCGACCTTTCCAGCTGAGTCAGGGAGGCCCCCATAGGGCACAGTGCTCTGAGCCTTGGGAAGGTACCTTGGGACAGACTGGGAGGGCCTCCGATGCCAGGATAAGGTGTTTGCCCAGTTTCCCACAGGCAGTAGGGTGCCGAGGTCGGTGAGTTGGACAGTGACCAGAAAACCTTTATTTGGCAGCCAGTGCAATAGCACCTGTTGAGCACCTGCTCCCTGCCAGGGGCTGTGTTAGGCACCAGGGATGGGGCCCTGAAGGTTTTCACTGGTGACCTTTGCCAGAGAGAGGAGAAAGGCAAGTGCAGATTCCTTGAGCACAGGCCTTGCAAACTGGAGGCTCAGAAGCCACATTTGCCACCATGTGGGTTTTCTCTGACCTGCTCAGTGTTTAAAAATAACGATTTAAATACATTAGTAGTTAACTTTGGTGAATCCGGAGATTTCATGTGAAATCCACATTTCCAGTTTCTGTTTTAAATTCTGGCAGATCTGGCAATGCCAGGCCTGTATTCCCACAAGGTGACAATTGGCCAGAGCATCAGAGTGGCTCCCCCTTTGCAAAGAGTCTTCTGTTTGCCAGAGTCCCAACCCTGCCCCCTGCCTAGCCACTCCCACCCTCTGAGCACTTGGTTTCATCTGCCGCGCTCACACAATACCCAGATACCCATTTACCACCTCGATGGTAAGATTCACCCAGTCACTGCCCGCAGTCCCCCCAGCCCACACGCACAATGACACATGGCCGGCATCAATGCATGTTTGTTGAATGAATAGATAAGATGCTTATGAAGTGCCCCCTGGGCCCCTGGTCTACAGGGACACTGTAAAGTGATGACCAGGCCTTGGTGAGGTATGAAGATCAAGGAAAGCCACATGGAAGGCCAAGAAGGTGGCCAAAAGCCTGCTACTGTGGGCAGAGGTGCCTGGCTGGAGGGAGGGGCTGGCGTGACACAGGGGCCAGAGACTCAAAGACCAGTATTAATAACCACTAACAAGGGATCTGCTGGTGCCCTTACTACAGACCAAACGGTAGGGCACTGCCAGGTTGTCTACTGGGTGTGAGAGCAGAGAGAAAATAACACTTTGGTTTTTTTCCTTCAGAGAAGGAAATCTGTTTTACTCAAAGTCTACTGACTTAAATGTCAATCTCATTTAAAAAATATTTCTGTTGACATCTAGAATGGTTTGAGCAAATGTCTGGGTACTATGGCCTAGCTAAGTTGACACATAAAAGTAACCACAAGACTCTGCTCTTTGACTCAGGGCCCTGGGCTCCTCTCTCTTCCCTCCCACAGCTCCAGCCAGACCCCAGACTCACTGGCCCTGCAGATCCTACCCCATCCCCCTTTCTGGGCTGGTTTCTGCTGTCTAGACCACCACTGCCCACCCCTCAAGGATGGAATTGGTGTGGTCCCAGACTAGGCCATTCACAAGTGGTATCTCTCAACTACAGGACTCAATAGGATTCTGCCTCAAGTCAGATGAAGGCTTGATTGAGGCCTGAAGACAGTTTATTATTAACCCTTCACTTGTCCCAAGGTGAAGGCCAATGGTTATAGTTTCCTGAGCCCTTGTCATATGTCAGCCCAGACCAAAGGCTTTGCCCACCCTGAATTCTTCCAATAGCTGTTCGAAAGAGGTCACATTCTTCTCCTCCCAGAGTACTGTCACCCTCCCCAGCTACCCCATGCTATGTGGCTTTCGTGGCCTGGCTTTGGTAGCTCCCAACCCCCAGAGCCGCCTCTAAACTGGAAGGAGTCCCCTGCCTCTGAGTGTTGGAAGGACTGAATTACTGTCTGAACCCAACAAATCCTCCTGCCTCAGGCTCCAGAGTAGCTGGGACTACAGGCACCAGGACTCCAGCTATAGTAGAGACAGGGTCTCACTCTTGCTCGGGCTGGTCTCAAACTCCTGAGCTCAGGCGGTCCTCCTGCCTCGATCTCCCAGAGTGCTAGGATTACAGCTGTGAGCCATCCCTGGCCTGATTACTGTAGCTCTGAGATACGTTTTGACATTGAGAAGTGTGAGTCCTCCAACTATGTTCTTTTTCATTATTGTTTTGGCTAATCAGGGTTGCTTGCAATTCCATATAAATTGGAGGATAGGATTTTCCATTTCTGCAAAAAAGGCCCTTGGAATTTTGATAGAGATTGCATTAAATCCGTATATCACTTTGGGTAGCATTGCCATCGTAACAATGTACGCCTTCTGATCCATGCACACGGAATATCCTTTCATTTATTTAGGTCTTCCTTAATTTATATCAGCAGTGTTTTATAATTTTCAGTGCACAAATTTTTTACTTCCTGTGTTAATTTGTTCCTAGGTATTGTATTCTTTGGATCCTATTGTAAATGAAGTTGTTTTCTTAATTTCCTTTTCAGGTTGTACATTGCTAATGTATAGAAATACAATTAAAATTTTTCATGTTAATCTTGAACCCTACAACATTGCTGAATTCATTAACTCTAATAGTTTTGTGTGTCTCTGTGTGCTTGTGTGTATTCTTTAGGATTTTCTACATATGTATATATTGTACATCTGTGAACATGGATAGCTTTATTCTTCCTTTCCAACCTGGATATCTTTTATTTCTTTTTCTTGCCAAATTGCACTGGCTATAACTCCCAGCACAAAGTTGAATAGATGAAGTGGAGAAAGCAGGCATCCTTGTCTTGTTCCTAATCTTAGGGAGAAGGCTTTCAGTGTTTCACCATTGAGTATAATATTACTGGTGGATTTTTCATAAATGTCCATTATCAGATTGAGGAAGTTTCCCATCTATTCCTTGTTTGTTCAGTGATTTTGTCTTGAAAGCATGTTGGACTTTGTCACATGCTTTCTGCATGTTGAGATGATCATGTATTTTTCCCTTCATGCTATTAATATGGTATATTACATTGATTTTCATATGTTGAACCACATTGCATTTTTGGAGTAAATCCCACTTTGTCGTGGTGTGTAATTCTTTTAATATGCTGCTGGGTTCTGTTTGCTAGCATTTTATTGAGGATTTTTGCATCTGTATTCATAAGGGATGTGATCTGTAGTTTTCTTGTGATGCCTTTGTCTGGCTTTGGCATCAGATCACATAGAATGAGTTAGGAAGTGTTCCCTTCTTGTCTATTTTTTGGAAGAGTTTGAGAAGGATTAGTGTTAATTCTTCTTTAAATGATTGGTCACATTGACCTGTGAAGCCATCTGGTCTTGAGTTTCTCTTTGTTGGGAGGCTTTTAATTACTGATTTAGTCTCATTACTTGTTGTAAGTATGTTCAGATTTCTTGTTGCTTCTAGAGTCAGTTTGTTTCCAGGAGTTTGTCCATTTCATCTAATTTGCTGGCATACGGTTGTTCACAGTATTCTCTTACGGTCGTTTTTATTTCTGCATGTGGGCATAGCTCATTGCATTGCACTTCGCTTTCCTGTGCCTTGAGGACTCTGCCCTTTATACAGACTGAAGGTTGGTGGCAGCCCTGTGTGAAGCAGGTCAATTGGTGTCATGTTTCCAACGGCACGTGCTCACTTCATCTCTGTGTCACATTTTGGTAATTCTCACCATATTTCAAACTTTTTCATTATTATTATATCTGTTACGGTGATCTGTGATCAGTGATCTTTGATGTTACTATTATATTAATAATTGGGGCACCATGAACCATACCCACACAAGACGGCAAACTAAATCAATAAATGTGTATGTTCTGACTGCTGCCCGGACTGGCCGTTCTCTCGTTTTCCCTCTTTTCAGACCTCCCTATTCCCTGAGACACAGCCATGTTGAAATTGGGCCAAATAATAACCCTCCGGTGGCTTCTAAGTGTTCAAGTGAAAGGAGGAGTCACAAATCTCTCACTTTAAATCAAAAGCTAGAAATGATTAAGCTTAATGAGGAAGGCATGTCAAAAACCAAGATAGGCCAAAAGCTCAGCCTCTTGTGCCAAAAAGTTAGCCAAGTTGTGAAAGCAAAGGAAAAATTCCTGAAGGAAATTACAAGTGCTACTCCAGTGAACACACATATGATAAGAGAGCAAAGCATCCTTATTGCTGATATGGAGAACGTTTGAGTGGTCTGGACAGAAGATCAAACCAGCCACAACATTCCCTTAAGCCCAAAGCCTAATCCAGAGCAAGGTCCTAACTCTCTTCAGTTCTATGAAGGCTCAGATAGGTGAGGAAGCTGCAGAAGAAAAGTTTGAAGCTAGCAGAGGTTGGTTCATGAGATCTAAGGAAAGAAGCCATCTTCGTAACATGCAAGAGCAAGGTGAAGCAGCAAGTGCTGATGGAGAAGCTGAAGCAAGTTACCCAGAAGATCTAGCTAAGATCATTGATGAAGGTGGCTACACTAACAACAGATTTTTTTTTTTTTTGAGACAGGATCTTTCTCCACTGCCCAGGCTGGCATGCCATGGCACAATCCTACTTCACCACAGCCTCCAACTCCTGGGCTCAAGCAATCCTCTTACCTCAGCCTCCCAAGTAGCTAGTAGTACAGGTATGCACCACCACACCCAGCTAATTTTATTTTTCGTAAAGACAAGTTCTCACTCTGTTGCCCAGGCTGGTCTCAAACTCCTGGCCTGAAGTGATCCTCCTGCCTTGGCCTCTCCAAGTATAAGGACTACAGGTGTGAGCCACCATGCCTGGCTAACAACAGATTTTCAATGGACACAGAACAGCCTTATATTGGAAGAAGATGCCATCTGGGTCTTTCATAGCTAGAGAGGAGAAATCTTTCCTGGCTTCAAAGCTTTAATGGACAGTCTGACTCTCTTGTTAGGAGCTAATGCAGGCCGGCAGGCCTCCTCTTCCTCTTTGATATCAAAAGAGCCTCTGGCTTCTGGGCAGCTGCCCCGTGCTGGCCCAGCACCTAGGACATAGCAGGTGCTCAGTGAACGTTCACAGAAGGCAGGAAGGCAGGTGGGCAGGGAACCCCGGCTTCTCTCCAGGCTGGGCTGGGTAGCACAGGCACGTGGTGAGGCAGGCCTTTCCCCCATCGGTCTGTAGAATTGGCTGGGTTGCCAAAGCCCTGCCCAGGCCCACAGCCTCTCTGAGGCCAGATTTCTGAGGAGAAGCAGCCCTCGGGGGCAGTGGATGCCGGTGAGAGTCCAGGGGCTGATGGAGGGGACAGCAATAGTTGTCCAGCCAGCCAGGTGCTCTGCCCAGGGGCACAGGGCTCCTTGCAAGTCTGTACCTCCCCACCCCCTGGCTACTAGGGCCAAGCACAGAGATGCCCACCAATCGCTGCCCCTCTCAGGGCCTCAGTCATCCCACCTGTCACATGGGTACAATCATCGCCACTCCAGCCCAGCCAGCTCACTGAGGCCAACAGAGCCAACAGCACTCTGGAAACAGACTCAGTGAGCACATGGTACAGATGAATGGAGTTGATATTAGACTCAGGAGCAGGGCCAGAAGGACAAGCTGAGCAGAAGGGCGGAGTAAGAGCTTCAGGCTCCTGCCCTGAGCCCGTGAGGAAGAGGAAGCAGGCTGCAGGCAGGAGCAGCACCAGTCCTTTCCCCGGCCTTGGTTTCCTCACCTGCACAACGGGGGAAGCACAGTCCCTGCTCCTTCCAAGGGCCTCACCCAGGCTTCAGTGAGAGGGTGGGTGTGGAAGAGCTTTGCAAACTGTAAAGTGCAGTGCATACATGCAGCCCAACTGCAGCTCTGGGACCCAGGCCCAGCTGGGCTTGGGGTGGGTAGTCAATGTCAGCAATGAAAACACTGAGGCCCGGAGCCCAGTCCTCTGCACGCTCAGCTCTCAACACCTTTGTCCTCCCTCGTCCCTTCAACTTCCTTGGCACCCTGTGTCGCTGAGGCCTGAGGGAAGAAGAGCTCCCACCCTGGCCTGGGCCCCACACCCTCCCTGAGCCTGAGGCGGGGGCCACATCAGGCACATCCTCAGCAAGGCCCCACCCGCAGCCTCAGCTCCTGGTGACGATTTGCAAGTGCAGTCCTGGCGGTGGGAGGGCCATGGCCCTGTGCCCCTGACGACCGCCTTCCAGTGAGGTGACGTGGGTCAGCACTGTTCCTGGGAGGTTAGAATGACCACCGGTGAAGCCTTCCTTGCAGCGCCCCAAGCGGTCACCAGCCAGGATGGAGAGCAGCTCCTGCCCCTCCGGGCACCTCGGACCCAGGGGGCCGACCCAGGAGAGGCCTGTGCCGGCTCGCTGTTCCCCTGGGCTGGATCTCAGCTCCAGAGGGGGCGCCGGGGAGCGGGCTGCCGGGAGAGCCTCCATGGCCCACGTCAAAGCAGTGCCTTGAAGAGGAAGGAGAGAGAGGCTCCGCAGGAGAGTCCCAGGGCCAGGAAGAAGGTCATGAGGGCGCCGGCCACCTCCCTCTCGTGTGGCAGCACCTGCCTGGAGCACCCAGGAATAAGAGCTCTTAGAAAACGCTGGGCCCAAACCCAGAGCCAGCCCCAGGGCCCTCTGCACGTCCAATCCGGGCTCTGACCAACCCGTGTCACTATTACTAGGCCCTGCTTTCTGGGCCTCAGTTTCCAGATCTATAAAACAACAAGGCCATCTCTCAGGGGTCCAACACTATGTGATTCCAGATTCCACTGCCTTCCCTCTTGACAAAATGTCCCCAATCTGGTCCTCCCTCTCAGCTTTACTCTTCCCGGCTTCTCGACTCCTTTGCCCCTTGGGAAACAGCCGTGACCCTGCTTTTGATCAAAACCTTAGCTCCCCTTCAACTGAGAATTTTGGAGCTCGATGGGCCCTAAGGGATGACAGGCCAACCCATTTATTTTACAGATGGGGAAACAGGCCCACAGAGCGGCCCCAGAACCAGTGCACGGGCTACTTTACGAGGCAGGTAGCTCCCCAGTTCAGTTGTCCTCTCCTAGCAGTTAAGTCCTCACCTGACAGGGGACGCCAGAGGCCCGCAGACAGCTGGGGGGCTGGCCAGGAGCAGAAGCTGCCCTCCCTCCCTGCAGGCTGTCCCTCCTCCAAGAGCTCGCCCACCTCCCCACTCCCAGCTCACTCCCAACCCGTCCCGCAGACCTGGGCGCCAGGCACATGGTGAGGGACACCAGGTACCCGTTGGACGCGGCAAAGAGCAGCATGAACGTGATGAAGTAGGCATCCTGTGCGAAGAGGATGGGCAGCCGGGACCTCTGGGGCACGTGGCACAGCATGAAGAGCGGCACGAACAGGAAGCGCAGGCAGACCAGCAGGGGCAGCAGCCGGCTGTCCTCGTTGGGCTGTGGCAGAGGCTGGAGTGAGTAGGGTCCCTGGAGCCAGGTCTCTGCTCCAGGGACACCTTGGGACACCCACAGATGGACCCCTCGATCACTTCCTGCCCTCCTCTGACTTGACCTAGCCTGTGAGCACTGGGACCTCTAGAGAACAAGGGGCTGTGCCAAGCCCACCCTGCAATCAGTCTCTGGCGTGTGTTCTCCATGGCAGAACTGGAGGGGTTTAGATAGCACCTGTGGTTTTCAGACTTGGTTCCTCAGAGCACCCCTGGGGGTTCCACAGAACCCTTTGGAGCAGACGGGGTTAGGTTGCTGAGTGGGACTAGAAGCTGGAGACCCAGGTCCCGTCCTGACTTGGCTCAGAGCAGCTCCTCATTGATCTGATTCGTTTATTATATCTCTTTGGAAGATTTCATTTAAAGAAATAGCACTGTGGCTAAAAAGCCATCCTAAGTCCAGTCCCTCACCTGGGGCTAGATGCTGGGGACACAGAAGTCAACTGGACATGGCTCCAGTCCAAGTCCTGGCTTGCCCACTGCCAGACCACACAGCAGACTACTGGCAAGTCACCTCTTATGCCCTCGCACACTCTGTTCCCAAACTGCTTCCTAAAACCTCAGCTCACCCAGGCCAGCTGTGCTTACCCACAGGAAGTAGGAGGTCAGGCTCCGCCCCAGCCAGTCCATGACGTTGAAGAGAAGGAAGCAGCAGATGGGGTTGAAGAACTGGCCTGGGAGAGAGAGGGCTGGCGGCTCATCCTGGCCCCCAGCTTCCCTCCCTCGCCTCTCCCGTGTGCCCCTGCCCTGCCCTCTTCCATGCCCCCACACTCACTCCACTTCCCCGGACTGGTGGAGCTGGTCACCATGGCTGTGATGGCGGGGAAGACAGACAGGGTGACTGTGAAGACCAACACAAGGCACAGCGCCGTCAGCCAGATCTGGGGGCCGGAGGCAGGGGTGTGAGCAGGCAGCGCAGTCCCGGGGCCCGGCCCAGCTGAGCCCTTGACTGGCCATGGCCCTGTGCCCTCGGGGTAGACGCTGTGGGTACTAAGCCCCGTTTCCCCCAGAGATGGTGGCGGGGACCATAGCCAAGCCAAACCTTCCGGAAGACAACGAAGACTGAAGGTTTCCCTGGCACCTGGGGCTCGTCTGGCTCCAGCTCTGGCTCCAGCCCTGGCTCCTTCACAGGGTCAAGATCCGGAGTCAGGGCCACCTTCTGGGGCCTGCTGGGAATCCCGTTCTTCTCATCTGGGGCAAGAAGGAGGGTGGGGTCACGCCTGTGACCCAGGTTTCCTGACAGCCAGGCCTGACGAGGACAGTCCCAGCAGTTAAAACCAGTGGTTCCCCCCCACCCCGGCCCCCTAACAGAGGACACACACACAGCTGCTGGTCAGCACGAGTGCCCGGCAATGCGCTAAGCACCTTAGATGGATAACGCAGGGGAAAGTGAGGCTCAGAGGGTTTAAGTGGTTAAGTGACTCGCCCAAGGCCACACAGCTGGGAAGTTGTGAAACCAGGATGCAAATTCAGGTGCCTCAGATCCAGAGCTTGCATGCATGAAGCTCTACTGCCTCCCATTTTATAGAGGAGGAAATTGAGGCCCAAAGAGCAGTAGGACTTTAACCCTACTGACTTTCCTCTGTGACCTCCTGCCTCTGCTCACATAAGGCTGCTGGGTGGGTCTCTAGTTGGGAACAGAGGGAAGTGCTGCCCGGGGGAGGTGGCTCTAGCTCGCTCTGGGTCTCCCACCTCCTGGCAGGGTCTCGGGGCTTACCAGACTGGAGGAGCTCGGCTTTGGTCTCCAGCTCCTGAGCTTGGGCCTGCGATGGTTTCTTGGCCAGGTAGTAGCGAGCAAACTTCTGCAGAAGGACAGGAAAGTGCTGGCCTGCCTGGCGTGGCTGAGGTGTCCTGATCCCCCCACACCACTAGCTTAAAGGCCGGGGTCCCCCGGTGGCAGACTCCTTTGGGGATCTGGGCTGAGCTCAGGTCTCCTCCGTCTCCCCTGGCCTCGCTGAGGGCCTCAGACTCAGGACTGCACTGAGACACTGTGAGGCGGGGCGTGGAGCCCGACGGCAGGCTCACCAGTCGGGGCAGGCTCAGGTAGCACACAATGGACACGAGGATGCCCACGCACGGGGCGATGAAGTACGCCAGCGCAGAGGTCTGGGCGTCCACACCACCTGTGGCAGAAACTTCAGCTGCAGAGAGGTGACTGGTGCCACTGTCCCCCACAGCACCTCGGACTCTGTCCCACTTGTCATCGTGCATTTCCCAGACGCTTTCTCAGCCTTGTCCACCTCTCCCTTCACTGACAAGGTCAGGGATCTCGTACAGGGCCCTAGACCAGCCTTTCCCCTACGTGTCATTTTTGCTGAGAACCTACTATGTGCCGGGAGCTTTCTCTTACTGCTCCTTAC
The DNA here is from genome assembly GCF_020740605.2 of Lemur catta. Taxonomy (NCBI): domain Eukaryota; kingdom Metazoa; phylum Chordata; class Mammalia; order Primates; family Lemuridae; genus Lemur; species Lemur catta. The sequence goes on along the minus strand of NC_059134.1, from coordinate 105,630,808 downwards.
AATCTGGGCAGGGAACAGCCACAGCCACGTGCGGGGGAAACCACGGCATAGAGAGGCTATGTGCCTGGTCCACGGCCAGTGAGCAGTGAAACGATTCAAACCTAAGTCTACCCGAATCCCAAACCTATCTCCCTCTCAGCCTCAACCTGCTGCCACATGCCAGTTGGCCTCAGGAATCCCGGCCCGGTCCCAAGTTAACCGAGCCCTCCCCGGTTGTTCCCTCACTGCAGGGCCCCAGACCCAGCCTCCACTTCCACATCACCCCATCTCCTCCGTCTACACCCAGAACCAGGCATCCAGCCCTCTCACGTCCTCTCTGCTCCCCCGAACCTCAGAGGCCACCCCAGCCCTCCAGCCACCCAAGTCCACTCACTGGCCATGGACATGAGCATGGCAAGGGCAGCGAAGATTCCAGCCAGGCCCTGGCCGCTGAGGAAGAGGGTGCTGTAGGTGGAGGGCATGGTGCCCAGCTGCCCAAAGAGGCTGCCCTGCAGGACTGCACTGAAGGCTGTGGAGGGACAGGGACAGGGCTGCTGCTCAGCTGGGCAGGCCTCAGGGGCTCCCTGGAGGAGGTGTCGGCAGGGTGCACAGGGGCCTCTGCACTAGGCTGGGCAGGCGTGAGGTTTCCAGGGACTCGGAGCACTGTGGTGCGACACCCCCCATGCATCCTCATCATTGGTCTGCGGGGCTGGTGGCCAGGAGGCCTGCTCCGAGGTCACTGGGGCCTGGGACAAGTGACTCTTCCTCTCCCTCTGGGCCTCAGTTTCTTCCTCAGGGGTGTGCTGGGCTGCGCTGAAGCCCTGAGTGGGCTGGCTGGGGCGGTGCTCACAGTTGATGAGGCAGACAGAGGCCATGGTGATGCCGAAGAAGGGCCTGGGGCTCACGTCCACCTTGACCAGCGCCGCCGTCAGGGCAAAGAGCAGCAGTACAGCCAGCAGGCTGCCCAGGACCCGCACCGGCTCGGGGATGCTGCACGGGAGGGCGGAGTGGCTCAGCCAGGCCCTGGCAGGGCAGGGGAGGGGGGCAGGGGGTTCAGCTGGGTAGTGGGCTGGGAGAGATGCGGGGAGAGGCGGGGAAGGGGGCGATGGGAGGTCCTCCTGGGCCCAGATGAGGCTGCCTCTCACCACTGGTACAGGAAGGAGTTGAGGAGGGTGAAGAGCAGCAGGGGCAGCTGGGACAGCAGTGTCACCCAGTTGTTGAAGTTGAAGGTGTCCTCAGGTTCCGTGTGGTTGGCACTCAGAGTCCCGGCTGTGCTGTTTAAGGGCCCCGCCAGCCGCCCCTGGAAGTACTGCCAGACAGGGAGGTAAGGTAGGGTCAGGACCCCCAGCCTCCCCCTCTGCCTCCCCCTCACTTGTGATGCTTATCCTCGCACTGTCCCCCGCACCCGGCACACAGTCGGGCTCCACCAACGTGCACTGAATTGAATGGCTGAAGCCTGGGACAGAGCCCAGGCCTTTCGAGCCCCCAGCTCAAGAGCCTTGCTCTGGCTTTGACAGCCCCTCCTCCCCAGTGTCCTGGTTCCAGCCCCACCTCACTCCTGCAGCAGCTTCTAGATTCATCCATTCCATGGCTATTTATTGAGCACCTACTGTAAGCCAGACTCTGGCCTAGGTGCCGAGCAACTGCACTCTTTCTGAGACATGTATCCTGTCACTCTTCTGCTTAACCAGCCCCACCCCCCACCCCACCCCTGCCTCCCTGTTGCCTGCAGGGCAAAGCCCCACATTTCTGGAACAGCATTTGGGGCCCTTCGGAATAGATCCCAGCCTCCCCTTTGTGCCCCATCTCCTGCTCCGTCCCACTAAGCTCTAGGCACACCAGGCTCTAGTACATTTTCCGAAGTGGCTGGCCCTCTCTCACCTCCCTGCCTATGCATGGCTGTCACCTCCTCCAGGAATGCCCCCTCCTCCTGACCACTGCCCGGCCACCCTCCGCACACCTAGCCTACTCTATTCTCAACTTACAATTCTCTCCCGTGAAGAAGGAATTCCCCCCTCCCCTGGGGACACGGAGCACTCTGCTCCAAGCCTGGGCTGGCCCAGGTCATGTTACATTATTAATAGCTCTCTGGCCTTACTCTCAGACCAGGGGCTGATTCATCTGGATCCAGCACAGAGCCAGGCACTCAAGAGGCATCCAGAAAGTTGTTGCACTGAGTATATACGAATAGCCCAGTCCCAAAGAGAATGAAACCCCACGTTTCAGCCTGTGCCCGAGAGCACCAGCGCTCTGTGAAGGCAAAGCTCTCTGTTATGCAGCCTCCTGCATCCCAGGGCCTGGTCCACTGTAGGTCCACAGTAAAAGTTTGTTGAATGAATGTTTATAATTCGTGCTATTTCAAAAAAACCAAAGGCTTTGGTAACCCACTTTTGCAGTGACTGGCTCAGAAACAAGACAAACAGAGGAGGCAGGTGGGAAGCTACTTTGTTGGTTCCACAGACCCCCTGCTGGTGGCCTTGCCCCTGGGTCGAAGCATTCCTGACAGTGGCTTTCGGGCCACGGGAGAGGCTCCGTGCTGCCGCGGACAGACGGGCGTCATGGGCAACCACAGGCGGCGGGAAAGCGCCCGGTTGGCCTCAGTCCTGGCGGCACGAGGGACGGACGGTGGTGTGGCCGCGGGGCTGTCACTCCCGCCGCGAGTCTCACCGGGATGGCAGTGATGAAGAAGTTCCAGGGGAGGAGGGTGCCCAGCCCCAGGATAAAGAAGCTGATCCCGACCAGGTGGTAGCTGTGGGGATCAGTCAGAAGGTCACCCCGAGACGCCCCCCTTGCCCCTCCCGCCTCCCGCGCCGCCCGCCGGAGAGCGGACTACAATCCCCATCGCCCCGGCTCGGGCAGAAAGGGAGCCGGCTGATGGGAACTGTAGTTCGACCGGTCTTCCTTGAACCTTGCATCGCCTACAGGGAGCAGGTCCTCGCTGCCCACGGCCACTCGGGTCCCATACACACCCCACTCGGTCCCCAGCTCACCTGTCCTGCGGGGCGTCTCCTCGCGCCATGGCAGCGGCAGGGGGCTGCGCCCGGAGGGGAGGCGTTGGGAGGCCGCACGGGCAGCTGCGCCCAGGCCGGGGGGCCGCTGGGGTAGCGGGTCGGGTCCAAATCCGGGTGGAGGGGGAGGAGCCGCAGGGAACCCCGGGCGGCTTCCGGCGGTCGCTGGCTCCGCAGGCTCGGACCTCGGCTCCGCCCCGGGCCGGGGACAGAGGATCGCACCTCCCTTCTCTTTTCACCGCCGCGGGCAGGGACTGGCGGGTAGAGCATCCGGCTCGGCCCTACCTGAGGGTCTCGGGGTCCCGCCAGCTCCCCGCGCCGCGCGTGCGGTTTGGAGAGGCCCGGCCGGGAGGATCTTACCGCCGCCGCCCCTCTCCCGGCCCCCCCTCCTCCCCGTCCCTCTCCGCAGGCGTCGCCGGACCCCTGCTGGGAGGGGGAGGGGGAGGCGGAGAGGGAGGGCGGGGGGCTACTCCGTCCCCACCCCCACCCCCACCCCGCGCCCGGCGCTCCTAGCTTCGCCCGCCCCGCAGCCCGGCCCGCGCCCCCTGGCGCCGGCGCCCCTGCCGCGCCCTGCCCTGCTGTCACCCGCTCCCCTGCCGCGCCCTGCCGCGTCCCTGCCCAGCTGTCACCCGAGCCCCTGCCGCGCCCCGCCCGCGGTCACCCCAGCGTGCGCCGGCTGTCCTGGGGCTGAGTCCCCCGGGAGGGCTGGGAAAACGTCAGGGTTACTTTCAGCGGCCCCAGGTCACACAGAGTGTCCCACATATGAAGATGCTCCCACCTCCCGCTTTTCTGTAAAAAACTGAAAAGATTATAAACCACTGCGGTTTCGAATTCATCTGCTCCGACTCACTCTCACAATTTGCCGACGAGTGCGGTTTCTCCGCGCTCACAGGGCATACCGCGGATTTCGGAGAAGCGAGAGGCTCCAGATCGCAAACTCTTGTCATAAGTAGGGAAATGTTACGGCCATTTCCAGGTGGCCTGTGCCGCGCCCCAGGCGCCGTGGAGTCTGCGGGGCGAGCCTTGCGCCTGTCCTGCCCGCAGCGCTGGTGTGTCGCGGTCCCGGCGCGGTCCGGCGAGGGACCGACTGATCTCAGGGCGAACCCGACCGAGTTACCCTCTCTTCGCTCTTCTTTCAAGCCCTGCAGTGTATCAAGGGGAAAGTCTCGATTTGGTGCTAACACGTTTCTAACGCCTCTAATTTTCCGTCCCCCGCTCAACTGGCCTCAGGGCGTCTGCTGACAGTTTTACCTAAATACAATAACTTTCATTTTCCTTAAATTTATTTTTATGCTTATTTTATTTTTATGGCTACTCATACTGGTTTCCTATTTATGATAGTGATATCAATTTTTCTTTGGAAAAATCAATTTATTTATGAAAAATGAATCGTTGAAAGAAAATAAACTATGTGGGGCTGCAGGTGCCGCACATGTTTGGCACAAGATTCAAGAAAAGTGAAGAACAGAGGTTTGGGGAGCACTGTGCCAGCGCACGTCAGGGAGAGAACAGCCTGTCCCAAACTAGGGACAGGAGAGTGCTGACACCTTCTGGGACACACAAATAGATCGCTTTGGCTGGCTTGGTGGAAGGAGCCTGCACCCCAGCCAGGATGGTTAGGGCAGGCTGGGGAGGCTCCCAGCTCTGTCAGACTCAGTCACCCGTTTTTAAAAAATATTTCAAATTTCTAAATTTCTTTTGAGACAGAGTCTTGCTTTGTCGCCCCTGCTAGAGTACAGTGGTGTCATCATAGCTCACTGCAACCTCAAACTCCTGGGCTCAAGCGATCCTCCTGCTTCAGCCTCCTCATTAGCTGGGACCACAGGTGTGCGCCACCACATCCAGCTAATTTTTTATATTTTTAGTAGAGACAGGGTCTCGCTCTTGCTCAGGCTGGTCTCCAACTCCTGACCTCAAAGGATCCTCCTGCCTTGGTCTCCCAGAGTGCTAGGATTACAGGCGTGAGCCACGATGTCTGGCCTATCTTGTTATTTTAATTTGCAGTTTCCTAATGACATATGATGATGGGCATCTTTATATGCTAACTTGCTATCCGTAGATCTTCTTTGTTGGGGAGTCTGTTTAGGACTTTTGCCCATTTTTAATTTGACTTGTTCCTTTTCTTATTGTTGAGTTTCAAGAGGCCTTTGTATAGTTTGGACAACAGTCCTTTATCAGATATGTGTTTTGAAAATATTAATATTTTTCTTCCAGTCTGTGGCTTGCCTCTTCATTCTCTCAACAGTGTCTTTTGCAGAGCATGTGTTTTTAATTTTAATGAATTCCACCTATCAACTATTTCTTTCACAGATTGTGACTTTGGCACTGTATCTAAAAAGTTATTGCTATACTCAAGATCATCTAGGCTATCTCCTATGTTATCTTCTAGGAATTTTATGTAGTTTTGCATTTTACATGACCAATTTTGAGCTAATTTTTGTGATGGGTCTAAGGTCTGTGTCTAGATGCATTTTTTTGCATGTGGATGTCCAGTTGCTCCAGCACTGTTGTAAAGACTGTCTTTGCTCTGTTGTATTTCCTTTGCTCCCTTGTTGAAGATCATTGGACTATATTTATGTGGCTCCATTTCTGGGTTCTCAATTCTGTTGTATTGATCTGTTTGTCTACTCTTTCACCAAAACTGCCCTGTCTTGATTACTGTACTTATATTAAGTCTTTAAGTTGGATAATGTCAGTTCTCTGACTTTGTTCTTCTTCAATATTGGGTTGGCTATCTTGGGTCTTCTGCATCTTCATCTAAACTTTAGAATCAGTTTGTCAATATCCATGTAATAATTCCCTGGGATTTTGATTTGAGTTGCATTGAATTATGGATCAAGTTGCGAAGAAGTAGCATCTTAAGACTATTGAGTCTTCTAATCCATGAACATAGAATATCTCTCCATTTATTTAGTTCTTCTTTGATGTCTTTCATCAGAGTTTCGTAGTTTTCCTCATATAGCTCTTGTACATATTTTGTTAGATTTATTATACCTAAGCATTTCCATTTTGAGGTGCTAACAAAAATTATAACATGTTTTAAATTTCAAATTTTGCTTATTCATCGCTGGCATATAGGAAGCTGACTGGCTTTTGTATGTTAACCTTGTATCCTCCAGGCTTGCTGTAGTAATCAATCAGTTCCAGGAGCTGTTTTTGTTGATTCTCTTGGGTTTTCTATGTACATGATTATGTCATCTGCAAACAAAGACAGTTTTCTATCCTCTTTCCCGGGCCATATGCCTTTCATTTCTTTTTCTTGCCTTGTTGTGTTAGCTAGAACTTCGAGTACAATGTTGAAAAGCGATGGTGAAAAGGGACATCCCTGCCTTGTTCCTGATCTTAGCAGGAAAGCTTCAAGTTTGTTGCCGTTCAGTATGTGAGCTGTAGGGTTTTTGTAGATGCTCTTTGTCAAGTTGAGGAAGTTCTCTTCTGCTCCTAGTTTGTGTCATGAATGGGTGTTACATTTTGTCAAATGATTTTTCTGGATCTATTGCTATAATCAATGTGGTTTTTCTTTCTTAGCCTGTTGATGGGATGAATTACATTAATTGTTTTTCAGGTTAGCTTTTCAAATATATTGAAAGATGTATTAGACCATTTTGCAACATCTCAATTATGATATTTAATATTTCCTTCATTGAATAAAGTAAGTCCCTGATATCAAAGAGGAAGAAAACATTTTTAAAGAATGTCTTTTGGAGAGCCATCTTACTTCCAAGGGTAAGATAAAATGTTCAAATCTTTCTTCATTGTCACTGTGCAGTTGAGGAAATAACCTGTCACTCAATAGATCACTCTTTATTTTACTATTAAAGTTGAACCATATGAAAATGCTGATGTTTGATCTTTTTACCCACAAAAATGTTAATTCCCCATGCTTCAACTTAGTAATAACGTGGGAAAGTATTCATTGACTTATAGAGTCATAAGAAAGAAAGACCAAACAAAAAAAATAAAACAAAGACTGACCTTCTTTGCTGCAATTGGAGGTGGCCGTCATACCAGCTCTTAACTCTGAACATTGGTAGCTTAAAAGGAAAGTATTAATGTCTGAGAAGAAATTAGGGTTGAGATGTCATAATATCTGGTTTTTACTTTATTGACATATTATACTTATCACATATTTATATTATATCTTATTATACATTATATTTTCATATAGATGGAAAAATGTGGCAAAATATCAGCAATTGTACCTAGGTTGTCTTTCTGTAGGCTTGAAGCTTTTTATAACAAAAAGTTTAAAAAGTAATGACTTCTCTTACTTGTCCTATTAGTTTAACCATTCATCAAGAAGTTGTTTTGGGGCTGGGCTTGGTAGCTCACCTTGTAATCCCAGCACTTTGGGAGGCTGAGGCAGGAGGATCACTGTGCTTGAGCCCAGGAGTTTGAGGCTGCAGTGAGCTATGGTCGTGCTATCAGATGGTTAGAGATGCTGTCTTTGAAAAATAAAAGGGGTTGGTGCAGTGGCTCATGCCTGTTAATCTTGACACTCTGGGGAGCTGATACAGGAGGGTCGCTTGAGCTCAGGAGTTTGAGAGCAGCCTGAGCAAGAGTGAGACCCTGTCTCTACTAAAAATAGAAAAAAATTAGCTGGCTGTGGTGGCACACACCTGTAGTCCCAGCTACTTAGGAGGCTGAGGCAGGAGGATCCCTGGAGCCCAGGAATTTGAGGTTGCAGGGAGGTAGGCTGACTGGGCAACAGAGAAAGACTATCTAAAAAAAAGTTGTTTTTATATTTTCCCTAGCATTTTATTTGTGCTATACCAGGAGCAGTTTCTCTGAATAATATTGCCTGACTCCTTAAACTTAAAAAAAAAAATCTGAATAGTGGTTCATTGTATAGCTAAAACGTCATGTCACCTGTGATGGACATTTAGGTTAGGTTATTTCCAGTCTTGTGCTCTTATAAATAATGTTGCAGTGAATAACCTTTGGGATTTTATCCATAGGTTAAATTCCTAGAAATAGAAAAGCTTTTGAGGATATGTACATCTATAATTTTAATAGATGCTGCTAACTTGCCCTCCGCAGAGATCATAGCAGTTTACACTGTTCCACTAGCTGTGTATGTTGGGGCCTGTTAGCCCATCCCAGCCCCCAGGGTGTTATTAAACATTTTGTTCTTAACCAAACTGTGGGTGGAAAATGAGATCTTAGTATAGTTGTAATTGGCACTTACCGTTTTGGTGGTTTAGCAACTTTTAATAGGTTGAATCATATGAAGTTGCCATTTATATAAGTCAAAAGCAGTCAATATTGGCAATCTTATATGGCTCAAGCTAATATATCTAAAAGCCTCTTTTTCTCAATGCTGTTTATGTTCTTTGCCCATTTTTGGTTGTTGGTCTTATTTTCTTCTTAATAATGAATGGTAGGATGTCTTTATTTTTCAAGGAAATTAAATTTTGCATGTCATGTGAGTTGCAAATTCTCTCCCAGTTCGCCATTAGGTGGTTTTCCTATGCAGATGTTGTTGACGTTAACTTTAATCACCTGGTTAAGGTCACGTTTGCCAGGTCTATCTGGCATGGAGTGACTATTCTCTGTCCATGCTCTATTCATTGCAGGCAGGTTGTCAGTGTGGCCCACAGTCAGGGAGGGGGGCACTGAGCTCTACCTCCCGGGGTGGGGAGCATCTGTATATATTACTTGGACTTCTTCTGTAAGGAAGATTTGTCTTTTCTCCCCTGTTTACTTATTAAATCATTTATTTATATCATGTACATATACTTTATATTTTGAGTTATAATCCAATACTATGCTATTTACTTTGTTGCTCACATTGTTCCAACATTGGCTGCTGGGAGTTCAGGTTGGGTCCTGTGTCCCTGTGACATGCTTTTTTTTTTTTTTTTTTTTTACTATTTCTTTGCTTTCTAGTACTAGTACTACAGAATGCTCCAGGTTTATCTTGCTCTTGCCCCAGTCCTGAATCAGCCACCAACCCCTGCCCCAGGAGCCTGGTTCCTTTTATTGCATAATGGTATTTAGAAACCAAGATTGGGCACTGGGAGCCAGAGTGACCTTTTAAAAATCCAAGTCGGATTATATCAATTCCTTGCTTATGTTTTTGGATGGCTTCCCACTGTGTGCAGAGTTAGAGCTGAATCTATTCACAGCCTGCAAGATCCTGCCTGAGTGGGCTCCTGCCCACCCCTCCAGCCCCCCTTACCCCACCAAGCCCCTGCCATATCATCCTGGAATATTCCATGTTTTCTGTTCTCCAGGCCAACATGAGTGTTTGGTCTGTCTCTGAGCAACTCTGACTCCTCCTGAAATGCTCTTCCCTGAGAAAGGCCCTTTCTAATGACCTCCTCCTGCCCAATCCCCAAATCTGATTAGGCCTCCCTGTTGCCGGACCCAGTATTTTTTCTTCTGTGGCCTTCTTGCTATCCACCAAAATCCTTTCTCTCCTTCTTTGGCAGTAATAGACTTGTAGCTGGGCATGTGACGCCCGTTCACCTTTCGTTTCCCAGCCTCCCTCCCTTGGGATTGGCTTTGTCCATCTGCTAAGTTCTCTTTAATGGAACTGGTCTGGAAGAGACATGCCACTTTCTGCACTGTCCCAGAGAAATTCCCATGAATGTCCTCCATGGCCTTTTCCCCATCTTCTTCTTTTTTTTTTTTTTTGAGACAGAGTCTCACTCTGTTGCCCGAGCTGGAGTGCTGTGGCATCAGCCTGGCTCACAGCAACCTCAAACTCCTAGGCTAAAGTGATCCTCCTGCCTCAGCCTCCCAAGTAGCTGGGACTACAGGCACGGCGCCACCATGCCAGGCTAATTTTTTCTATATATTTTTAGTTGTCGAGCTAATTTCTTTCTATTTTTTTGGTAGAGACGGGGTCTTACTCTTGCTCAGGCTGGTCTCGAACTCCTGAGTTCAAGCAATCCTCCCACCTCGGCCTCCCAGAGTGCTGGGATTACAGGTGTGAGCCACCTCACCTGGCCCTTTTCCCCATCTTGAGAGCTGGAATGGCCACAACTGGAGGCTCATGGAAGTTTTATGCAGATGGCAGCTCTGCTGTCGCTCTGGGGGCTTGGATAAACAGCAGTGGACAGAGGTCCCCACCAACCTGGAACTCCTGCCCTAAATTGTTACGTGAGAAAGAACCACACATTTCTGGGGCCTATTTGTTTCATCGGCTCAGCCAACGAAAACACCATCCAGGCCAGGTGCGGTGGCTCATACCTGTAATCCTAGCACTCTGCTAGGCCGAGGCAGGAGGATCGCTTGAGCTCAGGGGTTCGAGACCAGCCTGAGCAAGAGGTGCTTGAGCCCAGGAAGTTGAGGTTGCTGTGAGCTAGGCTGATGCCACAGCACTCTAGCCCGGGCAACAGAGCGAGACTCTGTCTCAAAAAAAAAAAAAAAGCAATCCTTCTGCCTCAGCCTCCCGAGTAGCTGGGACTACAGGCATGCACCACCACGCCCGGCTAATTTTTTCTATATATATATTTTAGTTGTCCAGATAATTTTTCAATTTTTAGTAGAGATGGGAGTCTCACTCTTGCTCAGGCTGGTCTTGAACTCCTGAGCTCAAACGATGCTCCCTCCTCGGCCTCCCAGAGTGCTGGGATTACAGGTGTGACTGACTTTTAATGTTTAACAGAACTCAGCGCAGATTTCTTTTGAATTTAGGGATATAGAACAAAGCAAGAAAGTGGAAAGAAACACAAAGCACAAAGGCATTCCTAAGTAGCTCCTTTTGTGTAGATGGTCATAAGTCTTAAGACCAGTATAAACTGTTTTACACTGCCTTAATTATCTTATAATACCCTTAACTAATTGTGATACTAAAGTCCCCACTTATTGGGAAGTACTATGCATATATAAGTAAACGTGACACAGCTCTCTCTGCATCACTTGCCAGAAAGGAATGTAAGGCCCCCACACACGCAGGCAGTGTGCGCCTCACTCTGCAAAGAGCTCCTGCCGCCACCCAGGAGCGGGTGCCTGGAGGACCCCTGACTTGAGCAGGAGGGGAGCCCAGTGTCAGTAAGCTCCAATCAACTCCTCTAACTGGCCAAGCTGGACTTGTCTAAGTCATTCTTTGACCTCTTGGTGCCATCTCAGTTTGCAGGACAGTTTTTCTATATTGTCCTGGGATTTTCCCGAACACTCGCCGGTGGCATTCTGTTACAGCAGCCCGCACAGACTGACAGGTGCCCAGCAGGGGCAACCGTGAGACCACCTTGGTGGGACACAGCCCTTCTTAACATGCTCACAGCCAAGTGAGGAAACGACTTCCCACGAGCAAGGATGAGCAGACGCGACTGTCAGGAGCATGACCTGCCTCGGGAGCTAACGACATTTCTGGACCAGAAACACGTTATTATCGCAATGCCCTTCTTGGCAACTTAACGTGTTATTTCGATGTCATCCTAACGAAAATCTCAAGGGTTATTTTATAACATCTGAAAACTTTCAAAAGTCCATCTTGGTCTCCAAGATGACAGAGAATAACTAATGACAGGTTGAAAAAGAACCATGAAGCAGGACTTGCCCTAAGAATATCGGAGGATGCGACAACAGTACTGTGTCAGGGTCCAGCCAGGAGACAGGACCACACAGTGACTTGAACGGGGAAAGCTGAATATAAAGAATTATTACCAGGGGACTAGAATGATGGGGGCCTGGCTTGTGAGAGTTCAGCTCTAAAGAACAAAGGAATAGCAGATATGGGGAGCAGCTACGACCCTGAGGGCTGAACCAGAGCACCCAAGCAAGAGCCCCACCCAAGATGGGGATCCAGACCTTGGAGAGGGCAAGGCCCCGGCTCAGGGAGACGGACACTGCTGAGGTGCTTTCTGGCAAAGCTGCAAAGCTGCCAGAGGCTGTGCAGGCGGAAGCTGCTCCCCACCAGGTGCTTGCTGGCCCCTGTGTGCTCAGGGACTGGGAGCTAGAGAAGCTGGCCTGGCGGGAGCTGGTCACTGGGAATGCTGTTCTGCAGGGACCAGATGCTACGGAAAGCTGTGCCCTGCAGGAGCCTGTGTGGACAACTTCCTGCCTGGGAGCAGAGCACCCGGAAAAGGGGCTGTGCAGGAGAAAGGCCCTCCCCCTCCTGTCTCTTCAGCACCCTCTGTTGACAAAGCTCAGGGAAGGATTTCCAGCAAGATGGGCCTTTAAAAGCAGTGGACGTGGAAGTCGCTGCACTGTGGAGTTAAGGTGTAGACCCTGGAGACGGGGGAGAACCCACTCCGTGGCTGTGAGCTCCGGCTCAGGGAGCCGCTCTTTGGCCTTGCTACCCTAGGCTTCAAAGGCGGTAGGAGAAATAAAGCTTCATTTTTAAGTGCAAGTGCCGCTCTTTCAATGCAAAATGGTTCAGTATGTGATGACTTCCGATCTGTCGAAATGAAACTGATCTGTTTTGCCACAGAGATCAGCTGCAGGAATTTGGGAGGGACACCAGAATTACAGTAAGGAAAAGACAGTAAGAAAAAGGCTGGATCTGATTACAGCCGGAATCATGCCAAGGTACTTCCCAGCTGGAGCAGAGGAGAAACATTCCACTGGCCTCCAGATGAAGCAGGTTGGTGATTCACTTGGAGATGCTAGCAGCTCTGTTCTGGACTTTATGTCAAAGAAGTCATATTATGCGTTTCTCTTACTGTTTCTATGCCCGGCTCATGGGGAAAGCAGACAGGAAGCTGCGCCGTGGTGCCAGCTGCTTGAAGTTAGATGAAAAACAACAACTGAACTCTTGCAGCATCTTTAGGAAGTGCAGACATGATGAAGTCTTTCGGCCTCAGTTTCCTAACACATTTGCAACGCATTAGCACCACCTGAGAAGCCTCATCTTAGTCTCGGGAACAATAAGGCACGGTCACAACTCACAGCAATTTCTTCTGTCTCCAGAGCCTGCATCCTCTGAGTTAGTTTTTATTTATTTATTTTGAGACAGGGTCTTGCTCTGTTGCCTGGGCTAGAGTGCGGTGGCGTCAGCCTAGCTCACAACAACTTCAAACTCCTGGGCTCAAGTGATCCTCCTGCCTCAGCCTCTCTCCTGGGTAGCTGGCACTACAGGCATGCACCACCACGCCTAGCTAATTTTTCTATTTTTTGTAGAGACAGGGTCTCACTCTGTTGCTCAGGCTGGTCTGGAACTCCTGGCCTCAAGTGATCCCCCTGCCTCAGCCTCCCAAAGTGTCAGGATTAAAGATGCAAGCCCCCATGGCCAGCCAACAACCCCATTTTTAAAATGGAGAGGACTTGAAGAGATCCCTTACCTAAGAAGATACATAGATTATAAATTAGCAAATAAAATATGCTCAATGTCATTAGTCATTAGGGAAATGCAAATTAAAACCACAATGAAATGCCACTTACACACCTATTAGAATGATTAAAATTAAAAAGACTTTCCTGAGAGTTGGCCATGAGGGAGCAACTGGAACTCTCATACTCTGCTTATGAGACTATAAAGTAGTTCAATCATTTTGGAAAAACAATTTGGGAGTCTTTTAAAAAGTTAAACACCTACCTACTACATGACCCAGCCATTTCACTTCTAGGTATAGTTCTAAGAGAAACGGAAGCCTATGTCTAAACAAGGACTTGTACACAAAGATTCACAGTGGCTTCATTTGTAATAGCACAAAACTGGAAACGACCCAATGTTTGCCAGCAGGTCTTTGGATAAACAAATTGTGACATACTTATACAAACAAATACTTCTCACAATTTAAAACAATCAACTATTGACACACACACACAACAGTGTGGATGGCTCTCAAAATAATGCTGAAAGAAGCCAGACCCCTCCCCTCAAAAAAAAAAGAGTATCTATTGTATGATCCCACTCATATAAAATTCCAGAAAATGTAAAATGATCTATAATGACAGAAAGGAGACAAGCGGTTGCTTAGAAACAGGCTGGGCCCGGAGAGGAGGAAGGGGTTCCCAGAGGTCAGGAGAAAACTTCTGAAGGTGATGGAGATGTTCACTGCCTTCATCGTGGTGACGGCTCCATGGTGCACACGTACGTTGAAACTTATCCAAGTGCACACTTTACATATGTGCACTTTATATGCACATTTTGAATTAATGCATCAATTGGCTTCTTATAGCAAACTCTAATCTAGACTGGAAAACTATTGTACTCTAAACAGGGGACTATGGCCCAGCAATTGACAACAATTTAAGTGAAGGGATTGAGTCTCAAAACAGATCTAAGTGTGCTCAGGAATTTTTAATTTTTACATACAGTAAAAATCATTTTCTGACATCTAGTTTTATAACATTTTTACAACTGCACAGAGTCATGAAAGCACCTGCACAACACAGGTGAGAAACAGCTCCACGGCCCTGAAACATTCCCTCCCGCTGCCCCTTGCAGCCAGCCCTCCTCCCACCCACACGCCCTCCCAACTGCTGATCTGTTCTCTGTCCCTATAATTTTGTCACATAAATGGAATCAAGCAGTATATACCCTTTTGGGTCTGGCTTCTTTCACTTACTCTGAGGCATTCGAGATGAAATGGCAATGATATAGATCACTAAAAGGTTAGCAAGTTACCACATTTTGGGAGAAAGTAATTGGGCAAAATAAAAAACGTGCATAATTTTTTGACTCAGAAGCTCCTGGAGCCTGGGCTAACTTGTCACACCAGATAGCAAGAAGGTACAGAGGCTGCTAAGGTCATATTTAAAAGATCTCAGATGCCAACTTGAAGAGGCCAAAAATGGGATAATTTGAGCTTCAGTAAGAGTAACGATTGCAGGCCGGGCGCGGTGGCTCACACCTGTAGTCCTAGCACTCTGGGAGGCCGAGGCGGGTGGATCGCTCGAGGTCAGGAGTTCGAGACCAGCCTGAGCGAGACCCCGTCTCTACTAAAAATAGAAAGAAATTATCTGGCCAACTAAAACTATATATATAGAAAAAAAAATTAGCCGGGCATGGTGGCGCATGTCTGTAGTCCCAGCTACTCGGGAGGCTGAGGCAGTAGGATCACTTGAGCCCAGGAGTTTGAGGTTGCTGTGAGCTAGGCTGACGCCACGGCACTCACTCTAGCCTGGGCAACAGAGCAAGACTCTGTCTCAAAAAAAAAAAAAAGAATAACGATTGCAACAGATTGAAACCCATCGGGTATGTTCAAAGCCATGAGATCATAATGATATTTTTAAAGTAACTGACCATCAATGGATGATGATAAGATGCCAATTTTTTATCTTGCAAACTTGTAAATAAAAGAATCAAGCAGTCTGGGCAGAGTGGCTCACGCCTGTAATCTTACTGCTCTGGGAGGCCAAGGCGGGAGGATCGCTTGAGCTCAGGAGTTTGAGGTTGCTGTGAGCTATGATGACACCACTGCACTCTACCCAGGGTGACAGAACAAGACTCTGACTCAAAATAAAATAATAAAAAAAGAATCAAGCATTTATCCCACCTTGCTTATATAATCTGCACCACTGGGCAACAAACAACTGGTGAAAAGCTTGGCATGTCGGCTTTCTTTTCCTGGGTCAGACCGAGGACGTATCCCTCTGAGGCGTGCCGGGAGGGAGCTTTAGTCTGAAGTCAGCGTGGAGCGTAGGGCTTGGGCGTGAAGAGAATTGGTGTCTCCTTGTAAGGCCATTGCTTGCTCTGATTGGCATAGGATTTGGTTATGCCTCTAGTGTTCAGCTGCACCAGCCCTGTGGCTACAGGGGTAAGAAATTCTTACAGGGCAGGCGTGGATGGAAACTACTTAGTGCTCTGTGCCTCGAGCCAAGAATTTAATGACATGAGCTTTTCATTTTCTTTACATTCTCCAGGGCCGTTAAAAGCATCTGGCTTCTCCTGACAAGGTATTTATGAATTGCAAAGAGAAACGTGGTCACTTTCCAGTGGAGAAACTCATTAGATACTACCTGAAGCAAATGATCGAGGTTAAAGTCATCAATAATAAAACATATCAACATCATGTACTCAAGTTGCTAGAACATGCATCTCTCACCGGAAAGAAAGAGGCACAAAGCTTGGAGGGCCTTTATGGATTTTCCAGGCAGCACAGGCCAACGCGAATGTGATGCTCTGAATCATTTGCCAGGTGTGGCAGGCAAAACCCTGCCCCCTGGAAAAGATGCCCATGTCTTAATCCCCGGAACCTGGCAGGCCAAAGGGGCTTTGCAGGTGTGTTAAGCGAAGCATCTTGGGAAGGAGAGATTATCCTGCATCATTCGGGCAGGCCCCGGGTAATCACGAGGGTCTTCATGAAGTCACAGAGGGCCGCTGTGTGAGTCAGAAAGAGATTTGATGGAGGAAGAGGCCACAAGCCAAGGCATGCAGGCGGCCTCTAGAAGCTGGAAAAGGCCAGGAAACGGATTTCCCCCTAGAGCCTCCAGAAGGGACACAGCCCCGCCGACACTGTGACTTTAGTCCAGTGAGGCTCTTCTCAGACCTCCCACCTCCTGAACTGTTAGGTAATAAACTTGCATTGTCACTAAATTTGTGGTAATTTGTTACAGCCAACTTTATGAGTTCCCAGTGTGGCCCAGACCAAGAAAAGATTCTCCAGCCAAACCAGGCTGCATGGAAGCCCTCTGCCTCTCGTGACTCAGTGGATCCAATGACGCCAGATGAAGAAAGTGTGTGGAGTCGATGGCAAGGCTATACGGGAAAATCGCAGTGCATTCCCTGTTTTTTAAATTAAACTTTCTATTTTGAGATAGTCGTGGATTCATATGCAGTTCAAAGATAATACAGAGACATCCCATGTGCCCTTTACCCAGTTTCCCCTTTTGGTAACGTCTTGCAAAACTAGAGGACAATATCACACCCAGGATGCTGACATGGATACAGTCAAGATACAGAACATTCCTGTCATTTCAAGATCCCCCGTGCTGCCCTTGTGTGGCCCTACCCATGTCCCTTCCCCATCCCCGTCTCCTTCCCGACATCCGTAACCACTGGCAACCAATAATAGGTTCTCCGTTTCTAAAATTTTATCATTTCAAGAGTGTTATGTAAATGGAACCATAGAGTATGTAACTTTTGTACACCTCTTCCATTCGGTGTAATTCTCAGGAGGTTCATGTAGGTTGCTGTGTGCATCAAAGTTCATTCACTGTTACTGCTGAGCACCCTTCCACAGTATTGACTATTTAGCAGATTGTGTAATCACTCACCCACTGAATGACAGCTGGGTTGTTTCCAGTTTTGAACTATCCCAAATAAATCTGCTATGAACATTCACGTACAGGTTTTTGTGTGAACATAAGTTTTCATAAATGCCATGAGTGCAATTGCTGGGTTATATGGGCCGTATGGTAGTTTCATGTTTTTAGGTTTTTAAGAACCAGACGAGAACAGATGGGAACGTGAAAGAATCAATCCTTCCAGATGGATCCCCACTGGCTAACTGGGCCTAAATATAAAGTAGTGTCACGTGGCCAGTGGCTGACCAGAGGTCACACCCATTCTCTGAGTTCCCTGAAAACCCACACCTCTGTTTAATTTTGGGGCTTTCAGAGCTCACCTGAACCAACCAATCAGGGTTCAGCTGTATCGACCAATCAGAACTAAGCAAGTTTGACTACTTCATGCATAAACAGACCTGATTGGAAATGTGGCGGGAACTTCGGCTATAACATTGGAACCTTCCCTCTGTTCTCTGGACTGCAAGTCCCTTATACATCAAAGGCTATGTCTCCTGGTTTGTAAACTGTTCACTGGAATAAAGCCTCTTTTCTTGAAATTCCTTTTCAAAGAACTTCGTTAGAGTTAATTTGTGTGTAAGGTATGAAACAGATTGTGGTTCAATTTTTTTTGCCTATGTCCTTCCTATTGCTCCAGTACCACTTACTGAAAAGGCTATCTTTCCTCCAATTGAGGAACCTTTGTCCAAAAATCATGGGGCATATTTGTGTAGGTCTATTTCTGGGTTTTCTATTCCATTCACTTGATCCATCTGTTTATCCTTCTGCTGATACTATACAGTCTTGATACTGTAGCTACATAATGTCTTGAATTCTTAGAGTGATTCCCCTCACTTTATTCCTTTATTTCAAAATTATTTTAACTATTCTAGTTCTTTTGTCTGTCCATATAAATTTTAGAATAATCTTGTTTATAGCTATAAAAAATCTTGCAAGGTTTTGGTAGGAATTGAATCAACCTATTGGCATCTTTACTATGCTGTCTTCCAATCCATAAACACAGTAATTCTCTATGTATTTAGATCTTTGATTTCTTTCATAAGTGTTTTGTAGCTTTCAGCCTACAAGTCCTGTATGTGTTTTATTAGATTTACACTGAAGTATTTCCTTTTTGTTTTGAGCAATTATAAATGGCATTATATTTTTAATATCTGAGTCCATGTGTTCATTGCTAGTATACAGAAATACAATTGACTTTTGTATGTTGAGTTTCTAACCTACCGTCTTGTTTCTCATTACTTCTAGGGTTTTTAAAATTTATTTCTTTGGTAGATTCCTTGGGATTTTCTATGTAAATAATCATGTCATCTGCAAATAGAAACAGTTTTGTTTCTTCTTTCCAATCCATATTCCTTTTGTTTCCTTTTCTGGACTTATTGCAGTGGCTGGAACTTCCAGTGCCAAGTTGAATGAGAGTGGTAAGAACTGACATCTTTGCCTTGTCCCCAATCTTAGAAGCCATTCAGTTTTTTGCCATTAAGTACAATGTCAGCTGTAGGGTTTTTGTAGATGTTCTTTATCAAGTTGAGGGAATTTCTCTCTATTCCTATTTTTCTGAGTCTTTATCATGAATGGGTGTTGTATTTTGTCAAATACTTTTTCTGTATCAGTTGGTGTGATCATGTGATTTTCTTTAGCCTGTATGATGGGCTGGATTGTGTCGCCCCTCTTCCCCCACCCCCAAATTCCTGTGTGGAAGTCCTAATCCCCAGTACCTCAGAATGTAACCTTCTTTGGAGAGAGGGTCTTTAAAGAGGTAATTAACTTAAAATGAGTTTATTAGTGTGGTCCCTAATCTAATATGACCAATATCCTTGTAAGAAGAAATCTGGACGCAGACAGAGGGACGATGACTGAAGACACAGGCAGGAGGAGGCCCTCAGAAGGAAGCAGCCCTGCCAGCACCTCGGTCTTGGGCTCCAGCCTCCAGAACTGTGAGAAACCAATTCCTGTTGTTTGAGCCACGCGCTCTGGGGCACTTGGTGGCACCATGCCCTCTTCAGAAAACAACCCGTGCTCTGTTGAGAAGTGGTTTCCGGCTTCCTCCCCGTGAAATCGGACCACGGCAGCGTTCCGCACGGCAGTTTCTGCGAGAACGTCCGCCGGGGCGCAGCGCGACGGTATCACACGATTACTTTGCTAATTAGGGTCCCGGGTGAAACCGCCGGGTCCTTTGTGCGCCTCCCCTTGCGGACGCCAGAGGGCGACACAGACGGCGGGACTCGCCCGCAGGCCCGCCCGGCGCAGCGCCGTCGTCGGCCGCGCGGTGGCGCCACGTCAACATGCCTGGTTCTCCGCGGACTTGGGGACCAGAGCTGGCCGCCGAGAGGGCAGGCGGGGTGAAGGGGAGCCCTCGGGGGGAGGAGCCCTGGACGAGAGGACCGGGGGCCTCTGGGCCGAGGAGCTCCCGGTCCCCGGGACACAACAGGATCGGCTGGGAATGAAGGGTCCGCGCCTTCACGAACACGAGGGCGCCGTCCGCACCCGCCTCCCGGGGCAGCCGCGGCGCCGCGACGCCTGAGCGCGCGAGGGCGCGTCCCCGCGCGCCTCTCCTCGCGCGCCCCCGCGCCCGCGGCAGCTCATTCATCTGCGGCGCGGCACGCCGTTGCCATGGACACGTGATGCGGGCGGGGGCGGGGGGAGGCCCCGGGTGACGTCCGCGCTCGTCGCAGCTGGTCTCCCGCGGCCTCCCAGTTCTTGCCTATTTTGGAAGAGAGCCGCGTCCCTTCTGCTGATGCGCGCGCGCTGGCGCCTTTTTAAGGCAACCGGTGGAGTGGCGGCTCCGCCAGAGCCCAGGAGCTGCCCCCGCCCCCGGCCGCCGGCCCGCGCCGGGCCCGGGCCCAGGGAGCCCCCGGCGCCGCACGCCCCATCCTCCACCCCCCTAGCGCCCACCACCCACCATGGGGACCCTTCAACCATGGAGAAAGGAGGTCCTACCCTTGGCCCTCGCCCCGTCCCTCTCTCCTTCCAACCGCAGAGACGCTTCTGTACAAATCTTGCAAGGACACAAGATGCAGGCCCAGCGCAGCTGGGATCCTCTCTGGACAAGGCCACGGAGTGAAACGCCAGGTGAGGACTTCACTGCCCTCGGGGCACGCTGGGACTCACACCTCCCTTCCGCCCTCTGCCTTACTCTTCCCCTTGGGCTCAGCCTGGAGCCAAGTTGAGATCCCAGGAAAGCCCCTTACCAGTTGCTCCAACCCTCTCCTTAAACTGAAAGGGAAACTGAGGCCCAGAGAAGAGTAGTGATTGGCCAGAGTCACATGGCATGTTCCTGAAGAGCACGGACCAGAGCCCAGGGATGCTGAGCTCCCGGCCAGAGGTCTGTCCTCGTTCCTGCACGTTGAGTGTAGCGGGCGCAGGGTGCAGCTTCTGGCCCCTGCCCTACACCCTGCAGAGGAGCTGGACAACTCTGCCTGGCGCCAGCTGCCTCTTCCTCCCCAGCACCGTCCAGGCCTAGGTGGGCTTTCCGGACAAGCTTCTGGATCCCACGGACTCCGTGACCAACCAATCAGGTTGCTGCTTGCAAATGTCTGCTCCCAATGAAGGCTCCTGCAGCCCACCAGCTCCCTGGGACTTCCTGGAGCCAAACCTTTGCCAGACTGCCTGGGAGTGCCACTCCGTGTCTGGGTGGAAGTGCGGGCTGCTGCGCTCCAGCAGGGCTCTCTGGAGCCATGTGGACCCAGCCCTTTGGACCCCTGCCTGGTCCTGTTGACACCTGCACTCTCTCTGCAGCACCCATTGGAGGTGTTTGACCAGGACCCACCGAGGACGGCTGTGAAGTACCTGACCGTTCCTAAGGAGCTCTGTGGATTCCAGACATCTCTGCACCCCTACTCGGGTCCTAGGTTGGGGGCCCAGAGGTGGATCCAATCCAGCCCAGCACATGCAGGCTCTGAGTCTAGGAAAGGAGGGAGGCTCATACTCTGGAACAGTTAGCCCTGGAGCCTTGAATGACATTTCCAAGGAGGATCTGTTCCCAGGGCCAAGCCGTTAATGCACAAAAGGGGAAACTGAGGCAGCCCTTGGAAAGATATCATTTGTCAAAGCCACACAGCAAGTCAGCGTGTTATTGAGCCTAGGACCTAGACCCCTGCCTCCTGGCCCAGGCTCTTTCTGTGCAGCTCGACCCCACAGGCCAGCCCTCGGGAGGTGCACAAAGCCACTGCTCTGTGAGCCCAGGACCTGGTTCAGGGTCCACCTCTGCCACGTGTGGGCCATGTCACTTGGGGCACTCCATTCTCTGCACTAGCAGAATGCAGAGATGGTCTGTAAGGGCCCCCCACTCCGACTGTAAGTCTGGGATTTTCTGAAATTGAATGTATTGGCCAGGCCGTGGCGTCCCTGTGTGGCCAGCTGTGGGACCTGCTGAGAGGGCCGTCTTCCTCCCACCGGTCTGAAGCTAAGGATTGCTGGAGACAGTAGTTGCTTCAGCCGCAGGCTGTGTGGACCACTCTGAAGGTGACCTGGGGTCTGTTGTGTGCACCTTGGAACCCCCCGGAGCCCCCAATGGTGAGTCCTTTGGTGTAGTCACACCGAGCTGTGAGGATGGGCCCTGAGGGGTTGGCTGTGAAGGAAACTGCAGAGTCAGCACAGTACTTGCTTCCCTGTGTCCACACAGGCCAGGTCTCCAGGGGCCCAGGGTGGCCCCGCACATCCAGGGCCAAGGACTTGGTCCTCTGGGATAGGCCCACTCGGACCCTAGCACCAGGCAAATGGGCACATCCCCACCTGAAACGGGGTCTCAGGGTTGCAGAGGGTTCAACTTCTAAGGCCCAAGAGTCACAGGGCCAGGGTGAGACCTGGGCCCAGAGAGGCTCAGAGTACCAGAGAAGGGAGGGCCATTTGAGACCATTTTGCAGATAGAGAAACTGAGGCCCACAGAGGGGAAGGGGCTTGCCTAACACCCTGGTGGGCTGGTGCCAGAGCCAGGACCAGCATCCACGTCTTCCGATCCTCCCGTCCCAGACTCTCCCCTGCATCAAATATAATCTGCTGACTTCTAGACTGAGCCGAACCCTGACTCTAGACAGAAGGCTCCTCAGCCAGCCCCTGTCTGGGCCGGGTGATTCAGGAGTTTTCCCTTCAACCGGATGGTCCTTTCCACTAAGGCTTCCTGGTGTTGCGCCCCCACCCGCCCAGTGCTTGTCCCTTCCCTGTTCCAGAAGCTGCTCCATCAGGCCACAGCTGCCACTCTCCCCTTCTCGCCACAGCTCAACCAACTCCTTGCGGTTCCAGCAGTCCCAGGTAGACAGCATCATTCTCCCTGCTCTTGGCATCTCTTCTCCCCTGCACCCAGGGCTTCCCGTCTGTCGCCGGCCCAGCCCCAGGCCTCCTGCTCACCTCTGGTCACCTGAGCCTTAAACCTTATCAGTCTTTCCCGGGGTCCCATGGACCGTCCCCTGCAGACTGCCTCTCTGCTGGCCCAGGGCCGGTGGGAACAGTAATAGCCCAGACGTCACAGGGCTGCTGGGGGGTTTTCATGAGCTCATGCACCTGTTGGGTGTACAAGGTGCAGGTCAGTGTTGTATCTGTTACATCCGTGGCTGGCATGTTCCAAGGTGTGCTGAGGTGATAACACGGACAGGCTTGAAGCTGGACCCGCCGTGGCCTAGGCACCTGTGGGTAGAGGGAAGACAGCAGGCACCGGCCAGGATGCGTTTTGGGTAATGGGAAGTGAGGGAGCCATGAGGGTTTTAAGTGAGGGAAGAACATGGGCAAGGTGGCTTCTAGAAACATGCAAGGGGAGCTCGGTTGCGGAGCACTGGATGGGTGTGTTGGACGCAGCCAGGGCACTTGTCCCTGGTCATGGTGAGCAGTGTGGCAGCCAGCAGAGGCCCTGGGAAGGGGCGCCCCGGGACCCTGAGCCGGAGCCCTCAGGGCCACTGTGAGCACCCCTCAACTCCTGGGCCCCATTGTCATCTTTGTCCTTCTAGTCGGAGCTGCTGCAGCCCCCAGCCTGGCCTACTGCGGCTGGTACTGTCGGACCCAGCCCGGACCGAAGCTGCCGGAGCCAGTGGGTGCCCACGCTGCTCCCGCAACCGCAGTGCCAGGGCATGTGCTGCCTCCTGACCCAGCCCCTGCCTTCTCTGTGCAGCCTGCTCAAACTTCTCTTTCATAAAGTTAAAATAATGAGTAACATCCACCATTCAACATTTATTGTGCTCCTTTTATGCACTGGGCATTTTCTAAGGGCTTTACCTATTTAACTCCTTTAATTCTCACATCAACCCCTTGAAGGAGGTGCAATTGTTCTCCTCATATCTCTATTTAATAGGTGGGTAAACTGAGGCACAAAGGTTAAGTCATTTAACTGACCAATGTCACAAAGTCGGTCTGTGAGGGAGACAGGACTTGGCCCAGAGCCTCCTCCGAGCCACCACCCTCTCCTGCCTCTCCTTCCTCAGGCCCCTGCCACCTCTCCACGCAGATGTGTCTGCCGCCTGCCTCCTGGTGGCTGCCCTGCAGGTGTCTGAAGATGCCTCCCCTCCTTTCAGCCTTCTCTGCTCGGAGCCAAACACCTCCATCCTTCCGTCTTATCAAGACGTCTTACAGATGTGTACAGAGCGTCTTACGACACCATGCTGAACAGTCAGCGGGGAGCAAAGCAGATAGGGTCCCTGCCGTGGCGTCTGCAGTCTTGCTAGGGAGCAACAATAACCAATTAATCACTAAAATAAAGGGTAAAGTTGCTCTTGCGTCAAAGGCTAACAGAGGCACAGGTGCCTGGAACCTATAACTGGGGGTTTGACCTAATTGGGATGGTCAGGGAAGGCTTTCTGGAGGAGACGACATTTGACCTGAGCTTTCAGGGAAAGATGGGGTGAAGTGGGCAAAGGGGAGAGGCAGTGGTGCCCCAGGAGGGGACAGCATGTGCGAAGGCACCGTGGAAGCCGGGGGAATGGCAGGGCCAGGGACTGGAAGGCAGTACGTGTAGCTGGAGGGGGCAGGCACAGGGGGCCAGATGGGCAGGAGGGGTCACCAGAGCCAGAGCTGGGGAGTCTGGGCCACAGCCCTGGAGCCACGTCCTGTGGCTGCCCTCGCTGTGCCTCCCCCCACACCTGCTGACGTGGCCTCAGCCACAGCAGCTTCGTTTATGGCCACCTGGCACCATGTGGGGTCTTGTTCATGGGGTCCTCTGTCCACCCCACCCACCCAGCACGGCCTAGTCAGCTGTGACCTGCCACCAGCAGCTCAGCGCAAACGCACCTCCCCAGGCTGGGCCAGCCTCATCTCACTCCCCAGACGCCCTGCGTCCCTCCCTCACGACCGTGTCCCACCCCAGTGGCCAGATGGAGTTCCCACTTTCTCCCCAGCCTGGAGGCTCCATGGGGCCAAACCTGGCCTGAGTTTGTCACTGCCACATCACCGCAGAGGCTGGCCCAAACTCGGGCCTCGGGTGTCTGTCGTGCAAATGACTTACAGACCTGAGCCCTGCTCGGTGCCGCAGCCGCGCTGGGCGCTGGGAATGCGGAGACTAGACATGGGTGCTGGCGGCAGAGATGGCCCAGGAAGCAAGCGGGGACAGTGCAGGGTGACAAGGGCAGTGCTGAGGAAGCACAGGGGCTGGGGACACTGCGGCGGGGTGGGGGTGATTTGCCAGACCGGCCATCGGGCCAGAGGGCAAGGAGGGATTCACCAGTGGAGAGAACTCCAAGAGTGAGTGTGTGGAGGGTCTGTCTCATCCTTGGCCCCCAGCTCCTCAAGGGCAAGGCCCATGTCCTACGCTCCTGGCTCTGCCTGGCACTTGGAGGAGCGTGGGGTCCCTGCTCTACATTTGAAAAGTGGTTTTAGTGGATTCTTCCCTCCTTGGAATATGGCAGGTCTGACACGCTGGTCGTTGCAGTCCTTGTGCCTCAGCCCTGCCTTCAGGCCCTGGCCCAGAAAAGCTTCACCTTTTCCCACCCGGGCTCTGCTCTCCCTGTCACACCCTCCGTGGTCCGGTGTCCCTCTCCTCCCCGGTCGGCTCGCTCACCCGGCTCCGACCATCTCAGTGCATGGGTGCCAGCCTGCACCTCCCTACACGAGATTTGTTGATTTCATAACCATAAATAGATAAGCTGTTCTGAATGCTTCTATGTGCCGTGGAATTGACGAAGTGATAGCATAATGAAAAGGCCTTAGGAGAAAGACAACAGCCTGCCACGATGCAGCCAAGACAACACAGCCGTTGCATAAACCAGCTCGACTTGGGGTCCCATTTTCACTGCACAGACTGGTCAGCCACAGACACTGGCGAGGCACTTGGGAGTCTGTTAAGAAACATTTCCATAGTTTCAAACCCAACAATTTAAAAGAACAATCTAGTAAAAAATACAAGGGAATAGAAGTCAGGAAACCTGGGCTCTAATTCTGAATTTATTTTATTCTAGCTGTGTGACCCTGGACAAGTTACTCAACCTCTCTGAGAAGATATGTAGAGATTCTTCCCCTGGGTTACAATGGAGACTTCAGGAGCCCCAAGATCCTGCAATACCCTCAATTTCCTCCCATAAGGAAATTTTTTCTGACAATACCTTAATCACCAAGCATGGGACCCTCCCCTTCCTAAAATGCAGGACTGGGGTTGGGATAGGGATGGAATGGGGTACCCTGCCTCCTCATTGCCAGTTCCAACTCATGTTGTAGATCCTTGCCCTACCATGTGGTACAAGAGAACAAGCCTGGGTTGGCATGCAGGCGCTGGGCTTAAGGCTCAGCATTTGCCAGTGACTTGCTATGTGACTTTGATTAAGTCATTGTCCATCCCCAAGCCTCAGTTTCCCCATAAATGAGCATAATACTATCAGTCAGATCTGGCACGAGGATATGACTAATAGGTCAGAGCAGATCTGAAGTCTTTTCATCCCTCTACTCCATCACTTTGGGTGGAGCTACACCCACCGGCCACCCTCACCCCTCCTGGCCCTGCCCTTGCCTGCTCAGGGTGGCAGCAGCTGCCAGAGGGGGAAGCGTTCTCTAGAGCCAGATTCTTGGTCTGTCACTCCAGCCTCAGCCCATGACCCCATTTCTGTAGCAAGCCAAGCACAGGAGGGGTGAGGAATCTTCCTTTTCACTGCCCAGTCACTTGGCAGGAGGCTGCAGTTCCCTGGAGAGAGCGATGTGGCTGCACTGGCTGGTGGCCAGGCCTCGGAGGAGGCCTTTGAGACCTGGGCTGGCACCAGAGTTAGGAAAGGTGGGCTTCAGTGGTCCTCTAGAACATTCACCCTGTGGCCACAAGTCAAGTTGCCACAGCTGTGGGCCAGTGGTGACTTGTACCTCCACCAGTTGCATCAATGGATCTTTCTTGAGCCATTGTGTGCACCTGTCCATTCTGACCACTGCTGGGAGCGTGCATCCTTTGGCATGTTGGCATCTCCTCTGAAGCCCCATCAAGTGATTCATTCATTCACACTTTCCACCTCTTCTCTCTCTCTCCTCTCTCCCCCCCCACCTTCCTGTCCTCCCTCTTTGTCTTTCTCATAGACACATTTGTCCAGAGCAAGACAAGAAGATGAGACACTTTGACAGCTTTGACAGCTGTCAGGATCCTTGCTCCAAATCTCCAGAAAAGCAGTCAGGAGTCTCCATGCTGCTCTGAAGAAGCAGATTCCCCTACCCCCCTCCAGTTCCTTTTCAGGGGGTCATCCTCCTCAAAATCTCTGGAAAAGATACATCTCCCCTTCTCCGATTAGAAGTTGAGGGGTGATGTCCCCTCAGGTCTCCAATAAAACTATGCAAGGCAGAGGCAAAGGATTTCACAGCCTGTTCTTGTGATAAAAAGCCTTTTTCGGAAAAAATAATACAGAAAGGAATCAGCCAATCCCTCCTCGATGCCATCACTTCTTCTTGGTGATTTTTCGGGGAAGGAGTGGGTGGGTTGCCATGGCAACAGATGCGAGCTCATCTCAGTAAAGAGAGACCTTGATATTTTTTTCTCTCTCATTCTCTCAGTTGTGTGTGTGTGTGTGCATGTGCGTGCTACGCATGCCTGTGCCCACACCAGGAATTTTTTTTTTTTTTAGAACTAAAGAAAGCCCTTCTCTCAGCTCCCCAAATATGGAGCGATGGAAAACCACTTACTCCTGCAAGCCAGGAACGATTCAGGTTGATTCAAAAGAAAAGGGAGAGGTTATGTGGGGCTCCTCTCCTTCATGTTTTTACTAGAGATTGCATGCAACAGAGAGAACTTTGCAAATGGTTGGGGGCCATGGGCTGGAAAGAGGAGAAGATGCTGGGTGGAGAGAGGTGAGCAAGGGATAGACGGTGCAAGACCCTAACAAGTGGCATCAGAGAGGGCAACAGAAGGTCTGCGGAGCCCAGGGGAGCATGCACATCCACACACACCACCAGACACTGAGACAGAAAGGCCCAGAGCAGACTCAGGTATGGACACACACACATGGGCACACAGAAAGTTGTAGACATAAATATATACAGGTACAAACATAGAAGTACACAAAACACAGGAAGTTGGACACTTATTTTTAAAAAGAGAGGCATAGACACAGACATAGGCAAACACATAGATACACAGGATATGGACACACATCTACAAAATCACATGCAGACAGATACACAGATATAGACATAAAAACACATTCAGACAGGCTGAGATGCAGACACACAGAGA
Source organism: Lemur catta (assembly GCF_020740605.2). Classification (NCBI taxonomy): domain Eukaryota; kingdom Metazoa; phylum Chordata; class Mammalia; order Primates; family Lemuridae; genus Lemur; species Lemur catta. Next base: position 105,603,070 of record NC_059134.1, on the reverse strand, counting down.
TATACAAACACAGGCACAGTCAAATGAACAGACTCACACACACACACGCACACGCACACGCACACGCACAGTCTGGCTCCCTTCCTTCAATTGCCCAAGCATCCCCAGGCAGTGCATGGCTGGAGTGCTGCATGCCCACCCAGTAGGGCATGGGAGACTTCTGCTCCCCTATTCCTTCTACACGCTCACCCCAAAGCCCCTCTCCCAATTCATTCCATTGCCCACTTTCCCACAGCCAACAGGCTCTGATGCCCGACCCCCCCCCCCATCTCAGGCTTTCAATTCTTGGTTCTGCTGCTGCTGCTGCCGCTTGGGGGAGAGAGTGGGGTGACTCAGCCAGGCCGGGATGACTCACACTGCCAGTATTTTTAGCAGCGGCCAGGAGCTCTCTAGCGTGCCAGCCGCCCCCCTCCTCCTGCTTGCTATTTCGGAACCGTCACTGGTGATATAAATAGCTCCTCTCCCACGGCCTGAAGCTGCTGCCAAGCTATTTTTGGTTCTGCACAGTTAAAAATAGCTCCACGGAGGTGGGAGGCAATGGGAGTGGGAGCTGGCCTAGGGAGAGGAGACATTGGGGCATACAGAGCTTCTCAACTTGAATCAGAGTGGGCGAACTAGGATGAGCCCTTCTATACCCCTCCCTTGTCTATTTCTAGATCCTTCTCTTCCAAAGTGCCTTCCCCCCAGTCCATTCTTCTGGAAAAATCCAGGGGTTCTTTCCTTGGGCCCAGTTGTCCTCCCTCACTTACTTCACTCCTAGAGCCCAGGAATCATAGCCCCCAAACCCCCCTCCATATTTATCCTCAGAAAAGAGGGGGACAGCCAGGGAGGCGCTCATCCTGAGGTCTGTGTGGACCCAAGCCCTACTCTGATGTCCCAGGCAAACCATAGCCGATCTGACTTCCATGGTGATCATTTCAGAACCATGGACAGCGCCCCAGTCTTTCACTGTGGATCTGCTCGGCTTGCTGGAGACCAGCTGGACCCAGCCAACAGACACCTCTTATTGTGGAGAGACACCAAGAATGTCTCTCAGCCAGAGCCTAAAGCATCAATGGGTGAAGAAAACAGGAACACTTCCCCAGATTGTCATATGGGAAGCAGGTCCAAAGACCAAGGGCTGTTCAAATGGAAGCTTCAGAGAGGGCTGGGTGGTAGATCAGAGGTAAGGTAGAGAAGAAGCAACAGAGACCTACATCCTGGAGGAGCTATCTCTCTGCCAGCCCGGACAATAGGGTCAGGGACATTGACAAACACACGCACACCATTCCCTCCGTCTCAGTTGTGACACTGACCACAGGGTGGTTTATGTGGATGACCCCAACCTCTGTAAAAATAGTATAAGCCATTGGGATAGGGTCTCCACAGCCATGTACCGTCTTCTAAAACACCCTTCTCCTCCCATTCTGCCTCTCTTACTACCGCCCTGTCCCATGAGAAGTGGGGAGTTCTCTGACCCCAAACTTTCCTTCTTGGTGTCAAAGTTCATCTCCACCCTTCCTGTGTGACTTTCTACAGTCAGCCCAATCCCCCTCCCCCAATTTTCAAGTGGCTTCATTTCCAGCCCCTCAAGTGATTTTGCACACACCCTCCTCCAGCAAACGAGATTTTGGACTAGAATGTTCCCTAGCCCCTTCCTGCCTTCCTTTGTGGGATCCTGGGGTAAGAGCAGCGCCTCCTCGCCCCTGTGCAGAGCAATCACATGTGCTGAAAAGAGAGCAAAGAAAGGGGGAGCAGGACAAAGGCGACAGGACGTGGGGACAAACCTGTCAGGAAAGAGTGCGGAGAGACAAGATAGAAGAGGAGCCTCTGTGGCGGGGGGCGGCAGCGGGGCGGACTACCGCGGGCAATGAGGCGGAGAAGGGACGGGAGGCGGGTGGAGAGACGGCGGGGAGCCCCAGCTCCGGGGGCGGGGGCAGGTGTGGGGCAGGGTCTGGCGGGGCTAGCGGGTCCCAGGCAGGTGCGGGGTCGCGGGGGGTCCGGCGCGCCCTCCTCCGCCGCGCTCGCTCGCCCGGCTTCCCCGCGCCGCAGGGCGGGGCCCCCGCGCGCAGCCAGGCAGCCGGGCCCCGCCCGCGCGCCGAGGATTCCTGCCCTAATATGGAGCTGGGATTCCCCGGCGCCCCCGCCCCCGGCCCGGGAGACGTGCCGCAGCGGGGCGGGGGCGCTCGCTGTGGGGGCCGCCAACCGGTGAGGGGGGAGGGATGCGAAAGCGCAGAGCCGGGTCCTCACTTGCCCTGGGCCTCTGCCTCAGTTTCCCTGTCAGTGGCTAAGGTTAATTAGTTGACGGGGAAACCAAGAATCACTATCACTGCAGACTCAGCCTTGGGGTTGGTGTCCCTCCTCTTGGCTGGGGGAAAGCAGGACCAGTGCCAAGTTTAGCTGGTCCCTCTCCCACCTGACCCCCCTCCCACCCCATGTAACACCCGCTGGTAAATCGCCAAGGCACCAGTTTGGGAAGGGGGAAGGGATTTGTTCTTTGAAAAGGGCCAAGGGGATTCCAGATTGAGTCGCCCCTAGAGAGGACCCCCAGCTGTGACCTCTCCCACAGAGGCCAAAGAAACGCCTTCCCTGCATGTGAACGTGACCTTCGTCTGGCAAACAGCAAGGGGGGTGTGCAGACGACCCTGCCCTTCCCCATCTCAGAAAGACCAAGGTCAGTTCCGGCCCCTCTCTGCCCGCCACAGCCTCGCCAGGGGCTTCAGACCGCCCCGTCCCTCGCCCCGCCGATGTGCTCGGACGCCCGGGTCCCTGCACTGTGTCGGGCTTTCCCTGCGCGGCGCCTTTCTCCGCCCCGCTCCCGCCGGCCTCGGCCCCTCCGCAGCCTGCCTGCTCCCCTCCCCCGCCCTCCCGCTCTCACTCTACGTCACGCGATGACGTCGGGAGCCGGGGAGGGAGGAGGAGCCCCCAGCCGGCGGCTCCCGCTGCAGCTCGCTTGGCCCAGCCTCCCGCTCTCCCGCCCCCCCGTCTCGAGAACGAGCCCCCCACGCGCGCCAGGGACTATATAAGGCGGAACGAGGCAGGCGAGGGGCAGCGCATCCGAGCGGAGCCCAGCAGAGGACAGAGAGCCCGAGCGAGCGACGGGGAAGCAGGAAGCCGCCGGGGCGTCGGGACCGGAGCGCAGGTGTCCGGGCGCCCGCGCTGGGCTCTGCGGCGCCAGGCATGTACCGCTCCACCAAGGGCGCCTCCAAGGCGCGCCGCGACCAGATCAACGCCGAGATCCGCAACCTCAAGGAGCTGCTGCCGCTGGCTGAGGCCGACAAGGTCCGGCTGTCCTACCTGCACATCATGAGCCTCGCCTGCATCTACACTCGCAAGGGCGTCTTCTTCGCTGGAGGTGAGCGAGCCGGGCTAGCGGAGACCGAGCCGGCGGGCGCCGGGGCCGGCGGAGCTCGGGGAGCCCGCCGAGCCTGCCGTAGGTCCGGCAGCGTGCTGGCGAGTGCGGAGACGGGACTCGGGGTTCCCGACTCCCACTTTTCCTCCCAGCCCTGTCCAGATCTCGCCTCAGTCCTGGGTGAAGGTTGGCGAGCCTGGGGGTTCCCTAACGCCAGGTCTGTGGGAGGAGAGAGGCAGGACAGAGTGGGCTCGTCCCCGCCGGCGCAGAGGCGCCCGGGGGCCGGGCAGGGAAGCCCGGGAAGTTGCAGGCATGGAGCCGCGGGAGCCTGGGAAGGGGCAGCCGCTGTTCGCGGCGCCGAACCGGCTCTTCTGCCGCCTTCGGAGCGCTGTCCGCGGTGCTGACGGCGCTGTCCGCGGTGCTGAGCCCGCGCTCCGCTCGCGAGCTCTGTCCGCGGTGCTGAAACCCCGGCCCGCGGAGGCTCCGGCCGGCTTAGAAGTCCAAGGGCTCGCTGGCTGTGGAGATCCGGCAACAGGTTCCCCGGCCACGAGCAGCGGGTCAACAGGTGTTTGCAGCGGCAGGTCCGTGAGGAATTCCTCCGGATCCTCTGCCACTCAGACCGCGCCTCACTCGCTTCTGCTGTGCCTCCCATCTCACTCCTGACTCACCGCGTCTTCCCGCCCTGCAGGTGCCCCTCTGGAGGGCCCCACGGGGCTTCTCTCAGCCGAAGAGCTTGAGGACATCGTGGCAGCACTACCTGGATTTTTGCTCGTGTTCACAGCTGAGGGGAAGTTGCTGTACCTGTCTGAGAGTGTGAGCGAGCACCTGGGCCACTCCATGGTGAGTCCTGGGGGTCCCCTCAGCTCAGGCTGGACACAGGTGGGGCACAATGAGCCTTCCACTCCTGAGACAATTAGAGTTACTACGGAGGGAGGGGTGACACCTGAAAGGTGCCATGGGCCAAAGACTGGCTCTTGCTGTTGTCACTAACAGTCATCTCCTCTTTTCCTTCCTCCAGGTGGACCTCGTTGCCCAGGGTGACAGTATCTATGACATCATTGACCCAGCTGACCACCTTACTGTGCGCCAGCAACTCGCCCTGCCCTCTGCCCTGGACACCGGTAAGGGCTTCCTTCTCCCTCCTCAGCCTGGGCTCCCTCCCGCCGCCCTGCTCCTCCCCATTCACCATCTCACTCAGCCACCCCTCCTCTTACCAGTTTTTCTCTTCTCGCATCTAGATCGCCTCTTCCGCTGTCGCTTCAACACCTCCAAGTCCCTCAGGCGCCAGAGTGCAGGCAACAAACTGGTGCTTATTCGAGGCCGATTCCATGCTCACCCACCTGGAGCCTACTGGGCAGGAAACCCCGTGTTCACAGCTTTCTGTGCCCCACTGGAGCCAAGACCCCGCCCTGGCCCTGGCCCTGGCCCCGGCCCTGGCCCTGCCTCACTCTTCCTGGCCATGTTCCAGAGCCGTCATGCTAAGGACCTGATCCTACTGGATGTCTCTGAGAGGTAAGCACAGAACATTCAGACCCCAGGAGGAAGGCAGGCCAGAGATGAGGGGACCCTAGATTCTGGAGTCAGGGGCAGGGAGGATGGGATTTAGGGGGGCAGAGGATCTGGGAGGGAGTGAGATGCATGGGTACCAAGCAGAGAAAACAGAAAGCTGACCTCACCCTTTCCACCTTCCCAGTGTCCTAATCTACCTGGGCTTTGAGCGCAGTGAACTGCTCTGTAAATCATGGTATGGACTGCTGCACCCTGAGGACCTGGCCCACGCTTCTGCTCAACACTACCGCCTGTGTGAGTGTCCAGAGAGGCTGGGGACAAGACAGGCAGTTGGGGAAGGGCATGGGAGATGAGAGCAAGAATGGGCTGTGGTCAAGATTGACATTGGGAAGATGTTAGAGGCCAAGAGTTTTGGATGCTATAGGGTGACCATTAGGGTGAGGCGTTAAGGTGAGACTAGGATCTGAACTGGGGGACTCTGAGTGGTGAGGTCAAGGTAGGGAGCTGAGTGGCACAGGGTAGGGTAGTCAGAGGAGAGGGTGTCATGGCTACCTCAATTCAGCGGAGAGGTGAGCAAGGGGGGCTTTAGGTGATGTTGCCTGATGGGCATCCTAACTCTGCATCTCTTTTCTCCCCAGTGGCTGAGAGTGGAGATATTCAGGCAGAGATGGTGGTGAGACTGCAGGCCAAGCCTGGAGGCTGGACATGGATTTACTGCCTGTTATACTCGGAAGGTCCAGAGGGCCCCATTACTGCCAATAACTACCCGATCAGGTGAGCTGCAAGGCAGGGGCCAGTGGGGGCAGCTGATGTTGGCATGGAGAAGACACAAATCAGGGAACTTCTCTGGGAATGGACATCAAACCCTTACCAGCTGCCCCTTCTCTTCTCTCCAGTGACATGGAAGCCTGGAGCCTCCGCCAGCAGCTAAACTCTGAAGACACTCAAGCAGCTTATGTCCTGGGCACCCCGACCATGCTGCCCTCATTCCCTGAGAACGTTCTCTCCCAGGAGCAGTGCTCCAGTGCTAACCCACTCTTCACCCCAGCCCTGGGGGCTCCCAGAAGCACCAGTTTCCCCAGCGCTCCTGAACTGGGCATTGTCTCAGCATCAGAAGAGATTCCTCGACCCCCCAAACAGATTGACTTCAGTTACCTGACATTCGCCTCTGGGCCTGAGCCTTCTCTGCAAGCAGACCTGAGCAAGGATCTCGTGTGCACCCCACCCTACACGCCCCACCAGCCAGGAGGCTGCGCCTTCCTCTTCAGCCTCCACGAGCCCTTCCAGACCCACTTGCGCACCCCATCCAGCTCTCTTCAAGAACAGCTGACTGCAAGCACGGCGACCTTCTCTGATCAGTTGACACCCAGCAGTGCCACCTTCCCAGATCCACTAACTAGCCCACTGCAAGGCCATTTGACCGAAACCTCAGCCAGAAGCTATGAAGACCAGCTGACTCCCTGCACCTCCACCTTCCCAGACCAGCTGCTTCCCAGCACTGCCACCTTCCCAGAGCCTCTGGGGAGCCCTGCCCATGAGCAGCTGACTCCTCCCAGCACAGCTTTCCAAGCACACCTGAGCAGCCCCAGCCAAACTTTCCCAGAGCAACTGAGCCCCAATCCCACCAAGACTTACTTCGCCCAGGAGGGATGCAGTTTTCTCTATGAGAAGTTGCCCCCAAGTCCTAGCAGCCCTGGTAATGGGGACTGCACACTCTTGGCCCTAGCCCAGCTCCGGGGCCCCCTCTCTGTGGATGTCCCCCTGGTACCCGAAGGCCTGCTCACACCTGAGGCCTCTCCAGTCAAGCATAGTTTCTTCCACTACTCTGAGAAGGAGCAGAATGAGATAGATCGTCTCATCCGGCAGATTAGCCAGTTGGCTCAGGGCATGGACAGGCCCTTCTCAGCTGAGGCTGGCACTGGTGGGCTGGAGCCACTTGGAGGTCTGGAGCCCCTGGACTCCAACCTGTCCCTGCCGGGGGCTGGCCCCCCTGTGCTCAGCCTGGACCTGAAGCCCTGGAAGTGCCAGGAGCTGGACTTTCTGGCTGACCCTGACAACATGTTCCTGGAGGAGACGCCCGTGGAAGACATCTTCATGGATCTCTCTACCCCAGACCCCAATGAGGAGTGGGGTTCGGGGGATCCTGAGGCAGAGGGCCCAGGAGGGCCCCCATCGCCTTGCAACAACCTGTCCCCAGAAGACCACAGCTTCCTGGAGGACCTGGCCACATATGAAACCGCCTTTGAGACAGGTGTCTCAGCATTCCCCTACGATGGGTTTACTGATGAGTTGCATCAACTCCAGAGCCAAGTTCAAGACAGCTTCCATGAAGGTGAGTCCAGCCAAAATGTCTAAGAACTCAAGTCCCTGTCCTGCCAGTTTGCTGCTGGGTGGGATTAGGTGAATAAATTCCCCTCCCTGTACTTTAGTTTTATTAAGGGGATGACATTACCTCCTGCCAAGGGTAGCAGTGAGGATAAGAAAAAACCTAACAGGACATTTTTGGACAAGTAGACTTGGCAGGGTTGGGCACATGGGATAGAGTGCTAGAGAGTCCTTGAGTAAAGGCGTATGTTTCTTAACTCTGCGAGGGGCCTAGATCAGTCTTCTCCACTCCATTTTACAAATGAGACAGTCAAGGTCCCAGAGTTGAAGACTTTCCTTAGGTCACACCACAAACCAGTGGAAGAGGGATTAGAGCCCTGTGCAGCATTCTTGCCCCTAAGGGGATACAGAGCAAGAGGGTACAGAGGTGGAGGAAAGAAAGGGGACAGGGCAGCCCCTGGCTCCACGGCAGCAGCTCCCTGTCCTTCCAAAACTACAGCCGCAGTTTCACTCCATCCCTGCAAATTGCCCCCTCACCTGCCGAGCCTCTAGGGATCATCAGTCATGGGGCCAACATGTTTGAAGCCCATGCTATGTGCCAACACCGCACCACATTCTCAGCCCAAAGACCCCCTGTCCCAATAGGCCGACTGACCACCCCCCCTCTCTCTCTCTGCAGATGGAAGTGGAGGGGAACCAACGTTTTGAATAAGTCTGTGACTTAACGTCGTCAAGTATGGCATATTGTCATCAAGACGTGGAGCCGCTCTCCACCCCCCCAGGACTGTTGGGGGGATTCTGGGGGCCAGAGGGGGATATATCTGATTCCCAGGCCCTGAAAGATTGGCGGGGGGAGGTGGGAGGGTAAGGGAGGGGAGCTTCTTTTTAAAATCAAGAGACTTCGAGCGATCCCAGTTTCCATTTCAATCTGTATTCACTCGTAGTGAGTTTCCTTGAATGGGATTTCAAGCGGAGAATGGGGGAGTCACACTTCCCCGCCGCCTGCCCCACTGGCCTGGGCCAGTTCTCCCCTCCTAGGGGCCAAGCGTCCCCTGGGCCTCGGTGGGGGAAAGGCAGGACCCACCTGGGCCAGCCTGTGCCCTGAGGGGCTCTTGACATCCACGTAGAATTCTCTACACACCAGTAACGGGATTTCAATTCCGATGGACTCTGCCGCCCCGGCGGCCCTTCCTGTGACTTTTGCGCCCCGCGCCTGGGGTGGGGGGCGCGAAGAGACGCTACGTTCCTTTCCGATGGAGGAAGGCAGACCTGCCGTCACACGTGTGCTTGCACGAGTGCGTGTACCTGGTGCGGGACTCACCCGGCCACCAGACCGCCTGGACCTGCCCAGACGGCCACCTCGTGGTGCTGCGGTGACTTTGTAGCCAACTTTATAATAAAGTCCAGTTTGCCTTTTTGGTACCCCTGGTGTCATGCATTGCTGTGAAAAGGAAAGGGCGGGGACAGAGAAAGTCGGGTGGCTTAGATGGGAGCCCAGGGGGCAGGAGGTAAAAGCTGGGCCTGTTCCCAGACCTGGCATTTCTTCCTTCACTCATGCACTCCTGCGTTCATTGTCTCAACATCGGCGTGTTCAGTGTGCGGCCCTCGCTGTGCTGGAAACTGGAGCGTTTGGAGCTGAAACAGATGCTGTCTGGCCCTCAAGGTGCTTGGCATCCAGGGCTGGAGGACACTGGAGTCCCCTCCCTGCGTCCAGCGTGGGAGGGAAGAGAAGGCCTGGGCTGGGCAAGAGGGTTCATCTTGGCATTGGTCCTGGCGCTGGGATTGAAGCTTCTGGACATGAGCTCTTTCTTTGCCTGGTCCTGCAGGGAAGGAGCCCCCTGGCGGGGCGGTGGGACTTCCCACTGGAAATGGCAGCCACCTCTGCTATCCTCGCACGGCGCTTTCAGCTGACAAACACCCTACATCCCTTACTCACTGCAGTAAAGCCCCTGGGCAGGTGTATTAGTTCATTTCACTGATGAGGAAACTGGGAATCACAGGTGAAGTGACTCACTCTGCAGCGAGGGCACAGGTACGTGGGCTCTTTTCTCTGCTCCCAAAGCCGGTGAGCAGCCGTCCTAAATCATCTCACCCAGATTCCCAGGAAGGGCAGGCTGGTCTGGACCAGGGGCCTCTCCCTGAAGTGTCTCCCCTCCTTTTGGCCCCTGAAGGCCTGAGAGGTGGAGCTGAGCAGAATATAACTTAGTGGTCAAGAAAAAAAAGGTTTCCAAAATTGCTGTTTTCCTCCAAGCTTGAGGGCCCAACAGCCATGGGGGAATGAAAACGAGGAGACAGAAAGGCCTGGATTTAAATCTCACCTCCACCAATTATTTGATGAGTGGGACCTGAGTCTGTTCTTCACAGGTGACATGAAAGGAAAAAGCGTCACTAATTTCCTAAAGATGCTGTTAAGACTTGATGGGGCCCCTTAATACATTGAGAAGCACAGAATAGACTTAAATAAGCTGAATCAGAAGGCAATGGTGACCTCGAAGGCTTAGAGGAAGTTTCTTTCTCAAGGAAAGGAAGGAAACTCCAGGCCCCGATCTTTCCCCACTGAAACACAGGGGCTGGATTCCAGGAGCTGAGAGCGCAAACCCTGAGAAAGCCCCTAAACCTCCTTTCACACCAAATCCTCCAGCTCTGGGGCCGTTCGCTTCAGAGGGCCCCACAGGAAGAAGACTCTCCCAGGGCCCTGCCACCATTTTCCACCTTGGATGGGTCCTCGGGTGGAACAGGAGGCTGGAGTCTTGTTCTCTGTCTTCCTTACACATCTGTCCCCCAACTTGGGCAACAGAACTGGACTGCCAGTCCCAGGAGATCCCATCTCAGCTCTGCTCCTCTCCTAGCACCCAGCACAGGGCTGGCACACAACAGGCACGCTAAAAATGTTTTACTGAGAGGACCATTTCTGAAGATCAGTCCAAGGGTCTGAGTAGAAGTCATCAGTTTCTACCACAAAAATTCCTAAGTTCCCCAGAGGGAATGTGAAGTGACCACGAACTCAAGACACACACTGAGGCCCCATCTGAAAGCCCTGGTGGTCATCAAAGACCAGGCAAGTCTGAGGACGTCCATCGCAGCGCAGCCGGAGCCGAAGGAAACCTAACGACGCCATACAGCGTGGTATTCGAGGAAATCTGAATGAAGCATGGACTTCAGTTAGTAATAATGTATCAACATTGGCTCACTCATTGTGACAAGTGTACCATACAAGCGTAAGATGGTAATAACGGGGAAACTGGGCGTGGGGTGTCTGGGAACTCCGTACTATCTTCACAACTCTGCTCTAAGCCTAAATCTACTCTGAAATAAAGTTTCTTTGAAAAGGAAAAATAAAAACAAATTTAAAAGCAAAAAAAAAAGTGTGAGAAAAAAACACCTTCCTGGTGTTGGTGGCGGTGGGAGGTGATGGTAGAGTGTGTGTGTTTGGAAGAGGAGACACCCCGACATTCAGAACTAGAGAGCCAGTCCGCGGGCCCGGCGCAGACCTGGCCCCCAACACTGGAAGAACCAATGGCGCCCCCTGCTGGACAAAGAAGTACCTGCTGCTGTTCCTCTCCCAGGCACAGTCCCTGTGGCTCAGCTCATCAATACAGTATCTTAGAACAGGTGGGGAAACTGAGGCCCAGGGAGAGAAAAGGACTTGCCCAATGGCATGGCTGGATGGCTGCAGAAGCCAGATCTGACTCTGAGCCAGTGCCCTTGCCACCAACGCTGGATCGCTGTCCTAGGAGGAATGAAAGTGTGAGAGAGGGCTCAAGTTTTGGCATCATGAAGACTGAGCTCAAGTCCTGGCTCTGCCACCTCATTTTTCCTTGTGACAAATATTTATCACCTACGTGTGCCAGCGGCTTTTCTGGGGGCTGGGAGGACCTGAGCAAGAAAGACAAGGTCCCTGGCCTCACAGAGCTTACACTCCAGTTGTGGGGACACATAAAAGTAGAATAATGGAGAGTGTGTGCGGTGTGAGCAGTGAGGGAAGAACCAGTGTGCAGTGGCAGAGTGAACAGGGAGGACTCCAGTTTAGAGTGGGTGTCAGAAAGCCCTTCTGTGGAGGTGACATTGAGCTAAGACCCGAAAGATGAGAAAGATGAAGAAGCAAGAGTAGGGGTGTCGGGACGGGGAAAGACTTGGCCGTTCAAGGCCTAGAGAGGAAGCTCGCGTGGCTGCATCAGGGCAAGCGGAGGAAGCATGGTGGGGAGGAGGAGGATGACCTGGGCCTTTGGACCGTGCTAAGAAACGTAGGTTTCACTCCACGTGCAACAGGAATCTGCTGAGGAGATTCATGCAGGAGAATGACGTGATAGGATGCACATTTTTAAGCCACCCGCTGACAGCTGTGTGGATGGCTGGACAAGGCAGGAGTGGAAGTAGAGAGACCACTTAGCTTCTACAGCGGCCCAGGCAAGAGGTGTAGAGGACTCTCACCAGAGTGCTCTCAACAGGCACAGGCGGGGTAAGTGCCTGGATTTGGAGCGCTTCAGAGAGAACTGGCAGGATTTGATAATGGATTTAAAGTGTGGGTGAGAAAAAGAGAGGAGTCTTGTGTTTCTGATTTTAGTGAATGAAGAGTTGCTATTTATGTAGATGGAAAAAACTGACTGGGAGCAGTGGCTCACACATGTAATCCCAGCAATTTGTGGGGCTGAGGTGGGAGGATCACTAGAATCTGGGAGTATAAGGTCGCAGTGAGCTATGATGATGCCACTGCACTCTAGCTTGGGCAACACAGTGAGACTCTGTCTCAAAAAAAGAAACAAATGTCTGCAGAGAACATAAAACTGTAAGAGTGATAAGTCAGGCTTGTAAAAGAACCAATAGAACTTCGAGACCAGCCTGGGCAACATAGCGAGACCTTGTCTCTACAAAGAAATTAAAGAATTAGCCAAGAGTGGTGGCGCATGCCAGAAGTTCGAGCTACTTGGGAGGCTGAGGTGGGAGGATTGTTCAAGCTCAGGAGTTTGAAGCTCCAGTGAGCTATGGCTGTGCCACTGCACTCCAGCCTGGGTGACAGAGCAAGATCCCATCTCTAAAGATTAAAAAAAAAAACTGAGATGAGATGAGCATCAGGAATTCCGTAGTGTCCACTGAGGCCTGGCAGGCCCAGCACAGAGCCTTTCTGGATGAGGGCACAGCCATGTTAGGCTTCAAGGAACTTTCATAAATAATCTGTCAAAGGCATTGAGCAGCACAGAGTCAAAGAGAACCAGGCACACAAGGAAGTTAGGCAACATGAGCAAAAGTGAGCAAAATGGACTTGCACAGACCTCATTATTGGAATAATCAGTCACTGATTTTAAAACAAATATATTTTTCATGTTTAAAGAAATAAATTACAAACTCAAGAATATCTAGTGGGTGTGGTGGCTCATGCCTGTAATCCCAGCAATCTGTGGGGCTGAGGCAGGAGGATCACTTGAGCCTGGGAGTCTGAGGTTGCAGTGAGCTATGATGACGCCACTGCACTCTAGCTTGGGCAACACAGTGAGACCCTGTCTCAAAAAAAGAAACAAATGTCTGCAGAGAACATAAAACTGTAACAGTGATAAATCAGGCTTGCAAAAGAACCAACAGAACTTATAGAAATGAAAAAGATGAAAACTGAAATTTGAAACTCAATCAGAAAATGGAAAATTGAAAGAGCCAGCAATCCTTACAGTCATATCAAACTTTTTATTTTTTTTAAACAGGTCTTGTTCCATTGCCCAGGCTGGAGTGCAGTGGTGTGATCACAGTTTACTGCAGCCTTGAACTCCTGGGCGCAAGTGATGCTCCTGCCTTAGCTCCCCCAAGGTGCTGGGATTACAGGCATGCGCCACCGCACCCAGCCCAGATGTCTTTTTTTTTTTTTTTTTTGCCAAAGACTGTAAAACAATGTGTAAAACATTTGTGCATTGTCTGCAAACCAACTGCCTGTGATCTGGATATTTTACTGTATCACAGGCTACCATAATCTATAATAGGCCAAGCTGTAGTGAAAATACACAATCCAAAATGTTTTTTAAAAATTTCAGTTATCTGAGCACCGTGAAGGAAAGAAAATACTATTGATATAATGAAAAGATACAGCGAAAAATCAGTATTTGAAGAAAAAGTTGTTGACGCACACTGCATATGGAGCATCATTGTGTCATACATGCTGGTGGCTGCTTAACTGTGCTAATTTATTATACAATGTTCCACTGTGGTAAGTAAAAAATTGAGTAAGTTGCTAAATTCATATTGCCGGAGACATCACAGATCTGTGGAAACAACAAAAACTAAATGAACCAAAATTCCAGAGAGGGAAGAGCCCTTAATGTGTGAGCTGATGACCACCAGCATCTCCTTCCCTGGGGACATTTTCCTGCCGGGTGCAGCTGGCTGGGCGTAGTCCAGGCAGGAATCTACTGGAAGGGAGCCTCTGGGTGGCCATGAGGGGCTGGTGTAATGGATTGGAAAGTAGATGGGCCCCTAGATGCGTGGCCTCTTTTCCCCATGGAAGATTTACTAAACTCTGGAATGGTCCAGGAGACTGGGAGGCAGAAGGGAAAGCTAAAAGGCGACTAGAATCTCAGTTTGTGGTGCCAAGGGAGAAAGCCCTCGAGAGTGGAGTGAGCCTGCCACAAGCTCATGGCCAGCCTCCCCTTCAAGATATTTGCCACATTTCAAACCTGCATGGAGAGAAATGCTAAGCTCAAAACTTCTGAAAGGGAGAACTGATTGCTGAAGAGAGGCCTTCCAAGCTCTCCGTCAAAGCCCAGGAGGGCTATGGCAGGGAATAGGGACAAACGAGAGCTGGGTTGAGTCTTAATAAAATTGCAGCATACCCTGACTCAACTCAATCCTTGGATGAAGACCAAAATGAGCTGATCAATCACTTGCCCCATCTACCTAACGTGGGAAGGGGGAATCTCTCTGAAGCTACTGTAGTTCCTTTATATACAAAGTCCGATATATAGCCAAAATGTAGAAGAAACTGGGAGAGTAAGGAAAATGTAACCAACAATCAAGCGAAAACAAACAATAAAGCAGATCCAGAGATGATCCTGATACTGAAATTATAAAACAAGGAGTAGAAAATAACTGTGATTAGTGTTTAAAAATATAGAGAAAAAGATGAACAAATAGATAAGATTAAAAATATTTTTTAAAAGATGGGCAAATGAATCAAAAAAGAATTTCAACAAAGAATCAGAATCTATAAAAATGAGCCAAATGGATATCATTCCAGAACTGAAAAATATAATATCTAAAATTAAGAACTCATTGGGTGTGTTTAACAGCAGACTGAACACAGAAGATAGTGAGCTCAATTGAAAATATTCAAATATTCAAATATACTCTGAACAGAGCATATGGGATTGGTGAGATACAGTCAAAAGGTCTAACATACATGTAATTGGAGAACAGAAGAAGCAAGAGAAGAGGGCAGAAGCAATATTTTAAAAATGGCTGAGAATTTTCCAAAAATAATCAAAAACATCAACCCAGAGGTGCAAGAATCTCAGCCAACCCTAAGCAAAATACGAACAGAGAAAACCACACTTAGGTACATCATGGTCAAACTGCTGAAAGCTAATGATAAAGAAAAAACCTTAAATGCAAATCATAGGGAAAAGACACATTATCTTCAAAGAAACAATAATAAGAATGACGGCTAACTTTTCCACCAAAATTGCTTTAAGTCAGAAGATAATGTCAGAAGACATATTTTGAAAGAACTGCCAACCTACAGCATCCTATACCCAATGAAACTATCTTTCAAAAGTGGAAGTTTAAATAAAGATATTTTCAGACAAAAATAAGTTGAGGTCATTTGTCACCAACAGACCTTCACTATAAGTAATACTACAAGAAATTCTCCAGGATGAAGGAAGATAATATGAAATGGAAATATAGTGCTGACGGAAGAAATGAGAAGCACCAGAAAAGGTAACTATGTGGGTAAATATTTAAAAATTAACTATTTAAATCAGTAATAACTCAATTTATCCTCCTCCCATCTGTCCTCTGTGCTAATGTTGCCATGTATCTTATTTCTATCTATGTTATAAAGCCCACAAGAATTAAAATACATGACAACCTTAGCAAAAGGCAGGAGATTGTGAAATTGAACTATTCTAAGTTTCTTTCATTGTTTGGGAAGTGGTAAAACATAAGATATATTTTAGTAAACTAAGGATGTATTCTGAAATCTTGTGTAACCACTAAAAAAGAAAACATAAAGCTGGGCACAGTGGCTCACGCCTGTAATCCTAGCTCTTTGGGAGGCCAGGATGGGAGGATCGCTTGAGTCTGAGAGCTCAAGACCACCCTCGGCAACATAGCTAGATCTCATCTCTGCAAAAACTTTAAAAATTAGTCAGGTGTGGTGGCACGTGCCTGTAACCCTAGCTACTCGGGAGGCTGAGACAGGAGGGTCACCTGAGCCCAGGAGTTCCAGGCTGGATGACAGAGTGAAACCCTGTCTCAATAAAACAAAAACAAACAAAAAATAGAATATGACAGTATATAGAATATGACCCTAATTTGTTTTTCAAAAAGCATTATATATAAGTATACATACAAAGATTTAAAAAAAGTAGAAATACACCCATATATATATTTTAATTTTTTTTTAAGAGACAGGGTCTCTGTTGCCCAGGACGGAGTGCAGTGGTGCAATCACAGCTCACTGCTACCTCAAACTCTAGGTCTCAAGAGAGCCTCCCAAAGCACTAAGATTACAGGCATGAGCCACCACGCCTGGCCAACACCATAATGTTGGCAAGAGTCCCATCTGGGTAGTGGGATTACATAACGTTTTTATTTTCTTATATGTGTTTTTCTATGCCTTCCAAATTTTTTCAGTGGAAAATGAAGTGTCTAGCACCTAACAGATGCTCAGTAAATGCAAACCCCTTTCTCCCTCAACGCCTCCTCCCTTCTCTGAAAGGACAAGAATTCTTCACACTCTAAATAATGGGGAAAACAAGAGGCCGAGGGCTTCCGGAGGACATCTCCTGCCTTGGGCAGGCACCTACTGAAGCTTTGCTCCTTCTGTGGGTGTGTGGCTGCAAAGCCTGCGATAGTTCAAGTACAGCTAATGTCTGACCCAGAGTCAGGGTAAGCAGCTTAGTAGGGGGCCTGGAGTGCCCCTGGGATCTGGGCGCTCTGTGTAGTCACCGTGCCTGGGCTGTGAGCTGAAATCCACAGGGGATCTGTTTCTGCTGAGGTGGCAAGGCCCCAGGAGATAAGAGTTCTGATGGAAGAAGCAAGCAGCACCCAAGCCCAGCACCCATGGCCCCACCCACCCTGCCCATTCTCACAGCCCTGGGAGGGGAGGAACACAGGATTTCCAGTCAGAAGGCCTGAGTTCCACTCCTACCTCTGGTACCAATTTAGAACCTCGGCAAGTCACTGCTTGGCTGAGCCTCAGTTTCCACATCCAAACAGCACGAAGACCCCTACTTCCTAATGTCTGTCCACGTTGGCTATCATCAGTACTGGTTCCCTTCCCTGGGGTCCCAAGTCAGAAGTTGAGAGTGGGTGACAAAGGATGTTTATTCAGGCTTGATTCCTTGATACAGCCATATGTGTAAAAATATATCATTTAAAGTCAAGAAAATAACAGTCAGGTTGGTGTGACCTGCCTTCCTCTCTTTGGCAGAGCCTTCCCAACTGGCCCCCTGCCCAGCGGCTTCCTTCGAAATCTTGGTGTGGAGGGCACAGGGTCACTTCTTGGCAGCCTCTGCCTGGGCTGCCAAGTCTGCCTCTTTCTGAGCAGCCAGGAACGTGGCTCGCTCCCTCTGGAAGGCTGCCAGCTCCTCCGCACTGAGGCTGCAGGTGAAGACAGACAGACGGTGAGCGGCCAGCCACTGGTGGGAGCTCAGAAGGCTCCGTGTCACTGTTTCAGAGCCCAGCTTGCCTGGCCCGTCTCCCTCCCTGGACTTCCCAGCCTCCACACCTTTGCTCATGTCTCCTCTGCCAGGAACGCCACCCCACGACCCCCACCACCCTCTGCCTTTTATTCCCTTATTAAAGCCCTATTCATCCTTTGAGGCCTCAGCTATACCCCAGTCCAGGTTAACTGGCCCTTCCTCTGTGTCCCCAAATACTTCGTTCAATGAAGAAGTCATGGGCTGTCCATGTGTGTCTGCCCCAGAACAGCAATCAGATTTACTCATATCTGTGCTCCCAGGAAAAGTAAAGATTTGAGAAAAGTCAGTTTCATCTCTGCTCTATGCTTAACCCCAGTCCTCTTGGGAAACAACTGTCAGCCTTGGCATGAGGTGTGACACAGCAGCAAGAGGCCGGTAAGGAGCTGAGTGATGTCCCTGTCCCTGCTGTTGTCTGGGCCAGATGCCTTCCCATCCAGAATCTTACTTCAAGGAAGCAATTCCTGAGGTCATCTGAAGCCCTGTGGTGGGAAAGGGGACTCCCACTGACCTCAGGAGCAAGTCTGAACTTGGCACAGCTCAAATGGTCCTTCCTACAGGTCCATGCCTCATACCATTGCCCA
The DNA here is from genome assembly GCF_020740605.2 of Lemur catta. NCBI lineage: Eukaryota > Metazoa > Chordata > Mammalia > Primates > Lemuridae > Lemur > Lemur catta. The sequence continues at coordinate 105,585,419 of NC_059134.1, read as the reverse complement.
CTCTGCCCTAGACTTCACACCCAGAGCACACTGAACTTGGCTTCCCTCTCTTACCTTCCGTCCTTCACAGGGATCTTCCCACTTCCTGCAACATTCGCCCTCAGTTCTTGACCCCCTTCTCTGGGTCTTTGCTTAAATGTTACCTCCCCCATGAAGCCCTCACTGACACACTAAGGAAAATCAGGAGCCCTCCTCTCTGCTCTCAAGACACCCACAGTTCTTTCATCAACATCGACCACCTGGCACTCCAACGCGCCATTTATGGATCTGCCTCTACGTCTGCACTGCGACTAACTCCTGAGTACGGTCACGCATGACTGCCTTATTCCTGGCTGTCTCCAATGTTCAGAACAATGTCTAATATGTAACAAGTGTTTAATAAATATATTCCAAATAAAAGAATGAATGAGGCCTCCCACCCCTACCCCATCCCCTAGAATCTAAGGTCCTTTGGCTCAAAAGCTGATTTTTCCACTGCAATGGGCCCTCTCTTCACTGCACCTCCCAGACACTCACTCCTTCACCACGCGAATGCCCAGGGAGCGGGCAGAGCCGATGATGGAGCGGACAACAGAGGACAGGGGTACGTCCTGCAGGGCGAAGGCGTCATCCTGAGCTTTGATGCAGGCAATCTCATACACATGCTTCACAGTCACCAGGCCTGCCACCTCTTTCCCTGGGAGGAAGGAACAAGTGGCTCTTCAGGTGTTACTGTTTCGTTTCAGAGCCCCCAGAATCTCAGGTGCCCAGCCTGGCCCTCACCTGCCTCCCGGGCCCCTTTCTCAATCCCAGCAGCTGCCTTCAGGAAATAGGAAACAGTGGGCTGTCCAATCTTGATTTCAAATGTCCTGTCAGGCTTAACAGAAAAAAGAAATATGAGAAGATCTCTTCCGGCTGTCCCACGCCAGGGAACTTCTAGCATCCTGTCCCCACTTCCTTCAACTCACTTTCCTATGGTGTCCCTCTAAAAGACCACAAAATCACAGGGAAAAAATAAATCTAAAGCAAACATCCTTGTCACCTCTACTTCAGGCCCAACTCTGCTCTAGAACCCCCCGAGAGGAGAAGGGGCAAAGGGAAGAACTACAATACGGCAGGACCACGTGGGCTCAGAAAAAATATGGTCTAGTCTTCACTGTGTAAATGGGGAAAATGGAGCTCAGTAATGGGAAGAGACTTGTTTGTGCCTAGTCAGGAGCAGAGTAGCAACCCCAAGTGACCAATCCCAGGGCCAAAGAAGAATGGGGGTTACGGGGTTGGGGGGGAGACAGAAACCGGGGATCAGAGTCCACACTCTGCACCTTCACAAAAATCTTGGTAGGCAGAGGAATGCCTTCTTTGATGTCCTTCGTCTTCTCGTTGAACTCTTTGCAGAACTGGTTGATGGACACACCTCGCTGTGAGAGACACAGGGAGTTAGTGCTCGGAGGAGAGGACGGCTTCCTGCCACCCAGAAGGCTCTGTCCGTTCCCTCCTTCATTTTCCCCTCTCTGTGTTCCCACCGTCTTTCCTCTACCCAGATTCAACTCCACTTTGTGTGCCAGATGATTTGTGTGCATCGTCCCACTTTATCCTCACAAAAGCATCTTGAGGCTTGAAGACTCTATTGATAAGGAAAACCCACATCTATTACTTGGCAGAGCAGCCACCTGAGACCCCCACAACTCACGGAAGTCCCGCATCAGCATGATACTAACCCATCACCTAATCTATTACCCGGCGGGCACCAGCCACCTGAGAGCCCACCCCTCGGACCACTGCAACTTAATAAAAGTGGGGAAAATCGGGTAGACGGGGCTCAGAATTTGGTGGTGAGACCCCCTCTAAGCCCGCCGGCGAATAAACTTGGATTCTGCGACTCTCCGTGTGCCGCTCGGTTTGTCCTCGGAACCACACGCTGTAACACTTGCTGTAACATTTGTAACTAAAACAAGGCCATAGAGCGTGTGAGCAGAGGCAAGCTCTGAAGCGAGACCACCCTGGCTCCAGAGCCCGCACCCTCCGTCCGCAGACGAGCCCCCCGCTCCGAGGCCTCCCACAGCTGGTTCCAGCCATGGCCGCACCTGACCCAGGATGGGGCCTAGTGGGGGCCCAGACATGGCCTGGCCTGCCCTCACGATGGTCCGGATCACGCCGCCAGGCTCGGGCTTCCTGAGGGCCCGAATGGCCCGGCTTAGCTTCGACATGACGAGGGGCTTCGGGCTTAGTTCAGCTCAGGACAGCAGCAAACGCGACGCTCTGGGCGCCACCATCTTGAGTCAGAGGTCAAGGGTCCTCACGTTAGGCCAGGACAGGTGAGGCCAACAAATAGCATCCGTGTTTCAGTCCCACCGCTCGCCAACTAGTAGGACGAGGGAGGCGAGAAAAAGAGAAAACACATTTAATTTGCCTTCTGCAGATAGGGGATGGACTGGATGGCCTCAGTTCCCACATTCTCTGACGAGCGCCCACAGGCACTACCTCGGACAGCTAAAGAGGAGGAGGGTGGGAACTGGAGGCCCGCACAGCATTGTGGGTGTGGTAGTTTTGACCCCCCCCCAGTGCAAGTCTGGCAGACTGCTATGCGCCGGGGCGCCATCTGCTGGACACGGCGATAATCCTAGGGTTTGAAATTAACCTGGAGCCCGTCTCTTTACTGAGTCTGCTTCCTCGCCTGCTGTTGAAAGGCAGTGTGGTTAAGAGTGTAGACCTTGGGAGCGAACTGCCCGGGTGCTCCTCCTTGCTGGCTGTGAACTTGATCAAGCTACTTAACTTATGCTCTGTTTCCTCCCCTGTGCAATGGGTATTATAATATGTAGCACCTACCTCAGGATCGTTGTGACGATTGAGTTAACAAAGTGCTTTAGAGCAATGCCTGGCACCTAGTAAGCATGTGCTATTATTATCTGTACAACGAAGACAAAATCTTCAGAGCTGTCATGAGGCTTAACAGGTCCAGAGCATTATCCATGACCAGGCAAATAAGCCAGCATCTTATTGTATCATTTAACTTGTTTTCTGAGCACTTACTATATGTCAGGCACTGTGCTAAGCACTTTAAGGGCATTATTATCTTATTTAATCCTCACAATGGCATGAGGTGAATACTTTTATTGTACCCCTTTTAGAAATAAGAAAGTTAAGACACAAAAGGGGGCCAATATTATCCCTTATTGAAAGGATTTGTTCTGTAAAATTTGGATTCAGTTAAAAGGCCACACTCAAGGATCCAGAAGGCCACATGTGGCCCCAAGGCTGTCGGTTCCCTGCCCTGATAACCAAGACTCCATACTGCCCCATCTAGGAAAATGAGCTAATCCATGTAAAACCACACTGTAAACTGTGAGACACATAAATTTTTTATTATGAATTCTTATTGGACTCCCACTAATTAAATGTGATTGTCCCTGCCTCTGAAGTCCGTCAAGGCCTTCATAACACCCAGCCTCATTACCCGTACCAAGACTCTGGAATCAAGCTGTAAAACCTCGGGCAAGATCATTAACCTCGCTGTGCTTCAGGTTCCCTTCTAGTAAAATGGAGCTAATAATATACCTGCTCACGAGAAATTGGTCAGTTCTGGTAAAGCGCTTAGAGGGCCTGGCCTGGAGCAAGCCAGACTGGGTCTGATTCATTTCTGTGTGCCCCACAGTGCAGTGAATCCTTTCTTACATTTTGTTTATTTGTTTTTAATTTGTATAAATTTGTGGGATACAAGTGCAATCTTGTTAGATGCATAGATTGTGTAGTGGTCCAGTCAGGGCTTTGAGGGTGTCCTTCCCCCAAATAATATACATTGTATCCATCAAGTATGGTAAGTAGTCTCTCCTCATCCGTCCCCTCCCGCTCCCTCACCCTCCCAAGTCTCCACTGCCTACTGTTCCGAGCTCTGTCCATTGCTTAGCTCCCACTTACAAGTGAGGACGTGCAATATTTGTCTTTCTGTGTCTGACTTGTTTCACTTAAGATAATGACCTCCAGTTCCATCCATATTGCTGCAAAAGACATGGTTCATGCTTCGTCCTGTTTTTAGGACTGAGTACTGTTCCATTGTGTATATTTACCGCATTTTCTTTCTGGACTGGACATACAGAAATGAGCAGGTGTGACGTCATCCTTGAGGGTCACACAGCATACAACAGTGGCTTTCTATCTTTGACATCGTGGCCAAAGACACACACACAGACATACACACAGGGGAACACCAGTGTCATGAGGCAGTTCACGTCTTTATGTGATGTACTCTGCTATTTTCTGTTCTAGTCCATTCTGTTTCATTCCGCATGCTGGCTGAGCCCTCGAATTCAATGCCATAGCCCACTGATGTGTCACCACCCTAGTCTGAAGAAAGCCTGAGCTACTGGGAGAGGAAACGAGTGAATAAAGAGACAGTTGTAGAGCAATGTGGCGGGTTCTTTGCGAGGTGCCAATGCCGTCGGTGGCACAGTGCAGAGACGGGCACTGTACTAGTCAGCTCCAGCTGCGTGACAAAATACCACAGACCGGGGCCTTAAACGGCAGAAGTTTCTTTTCTCACAATTCTGGAGGCCGGAAGTCCAAAAGCAAGGTGCCAGCAGGTTTGGTTTCTTCCGAGGCTCTTTCCTTGGCTTGCAGATGGCCACCTTCTGCCTGTGTCTTCATGTGGCCGTCCCTCTGTGCCCCGGCATCTCTACGCATCCATATTTCCTATTCTCATAGGGACATTAGTCACATTGGATTAGGGCCCACCCTAATGGGCTCATTTTAACTTAATCACCTCTTTAAAGGCCCTGTCTCCAAATACAGTTGCATATTGAGGTACTGGGGGTTGGGGCTGCAATATAGAAATTGTTGGGGGGACACAATTTGGCTTATAATTGGCACCTTCCCCAGCCTGAGGGAGGCAGGGGGAACAGGCAGAGAGTCGCAGGAGAGCGTGGGCGGCAGGGAAGTGTGTGTGCTGTGGTGTGGCTGGAGGGCGTGGTGTGAGCTAGGGAGTAGCGGCTGGAGAGGTTGGCAGGGGCCAGATCTGGAGGCCCTTGGATCCTGTACCACCGAGCGTAGACTTTAGCTTGCAGAGTGCTGAGTCTCAAGCATCAGTGCACAGCAGGGTCGCTGGGGCACTGTGACAAGTGCAGGGGTCCCTGGAGGGGAGATTCTAGAAAGCTGCATTTTAACCAGTGGCCCAGAGGGGCCAGACCCACACTCTTGGAAAAGAAGCTCTGGGCACCTTGACCAGCCTTAGACAGGGGCCTGACACTGGCTGAGTTAGAGAGGACAGATTGGAGGGGCAAGAATGGAGACAGAGAGGCCACTGGGGTGGCTGTCCTGAGTGTCCAGCCGAGAAATGATGAAGTCTGAACTGACAAGGATAGCATCTGCCTTTTGGGTAGCGCTCCCCACAGGCCATGAGCCAGGCCTGCGCTGAGCACCCTTCCTGGGCAATCTTGCCAATTTCTCAGGACAGTCTTGTGCGGTAGGCACCTTTATCATTGTTATTTCACAGTTGAGAGAGCTGAGGCTCAGAGAGGTGGAGAGACTTGCCCAAGGTCACACAGCTAGGGAGAGGGGTGTGTGTGTGTGTGTGTGTGTGTGTTGGGAGAGACAGACCTGGATCTCAGTCCTGCTCTCTGGACAGTCACAGAGGGGATGGCAAGATTGGTGGGGCAGGACTTGGTGACAAGTTGAATGCGGGTGATGAGGGAGAGGGATGAGCGACATGTGGGCAGTTCTAGGTCCCTAATTCTCCATGTTGCCAATCGAAGGTAGGAGGGGGCCCAGCCTCCACTCTCCTCTGCCTCCCCCTTCCCTGCTCCTCCCGGGGGCTCCCAGGTGCCAGGTGTGGGCTGGCCGTTGTCTGTGTGTGACAGATGCAAGTCTGCCAGGGCTTGTTATCCTTATCTGCCCATTTAGTGGCTGGAGGGGTTATTTTAGTGAAGTCTGTTCCCTCCTTTCCTGCAGCCAGGGTGTGAAGCCTCTGATGTCGTTCCTGGGCAGGTGCAGCCTTGGGGACCCACAGTCACCTGGGTGAGCAGTGGTCTCGGCAGGACTCTCTTTGACTGACTCTTTCCCTGACCACACCCAGCTGTCAAGCTCCACTAATTGGCAGCTGAGTTCTCTATTTCTGTATTTTCAGCAATACTCATAAACTGCTCCACAAACGGATCCAACCAAACTCAGACTCCCTTGAGGAAATGGTCCCCAGGGCTGGTGTTTGAGATTTGCTCTGAGTCCAGGAGGATCTTCCAGTGTCTCTTTTCCCAGCTCCTCTCCAGACCCCCCAGCCTGCAGCCCAGCCTGCAGCCCCAGAGTCTGTCCGTCTCCTCCCTATTGCCTTTCATCACAGCCTCCACTGTTTTGAGAGTGCCCTTGGGCTCGAACTTCAACTTCTCCACAACCTGTTGCAAATAAAATCAGTTCCTTTGGGGAAGGATTTGGAGCCCTCTCTCTTTTCTCTGTCTCACCCACTTCTGTCCCCAGGGGACATCTCAGCCAGGGTGCTGGTGCTGGCAGGAACAACACATGCTTCTCTCTGAGTGACACCCCCACTTTAGGAGCTGCATGCTTGCTGGAGGGAGGATGCAGCAGCCCCAGGTCTCCTCAGCTTCCCCAACTTCCTCCTGAGTGGAACCCCTGCTCCACATGCTGGGGCAAGGGTGACTGGCACCCTAGTATTCTCAGGGGCTCCATGCCCGAGGCTGAGCCTCCATCCCACCAGTGGGGGTTGAGTGGAAGAAGGGAGCCCCCACCTCCCAGTTCCACTCCCCCAGAACAGCCTCAACACCAGAGCCCTCTGGCCTGGAGCTGGGGAGGGAGCGAGCCCTGCAATCCTGGCTGCCCCGGTGTGGAGGCAATTTCCATCTCTTTCACTTCGCTGAGCTGGAACGGGGGAGCAAAGGGGTGGGCCTTGGTTTAAATCCCAGATTCCCTTTTTTTAACTGAGTTTTAATAGGTTTTGTTGATAAATGTTTCTTCATTTGCTGTATGCTCTTAGGACCATTTTTTAAATGGTTGTTTGTTTGTTTGTTTGTTTGTTTTAAACATTCACCAGTTTGCTTGGGGAAGGGGGTCGTCCTGCAGAGCTCCTCACTCTGTCGGGCCAGAAGTAAAACCTCAAAGTTACATTTTTCAAATTAACCCATATTCTTGCATTTGGCTACAGTTCATTCATTGTCATCAGTTATACACAATTTCTGTGTCTGATAGGGCATTGGATGCCTTATAACCTATGGATGGACTACCTTCAAGTCAGGCGCCCATCCATGGTCCAGTCAGATGTGAGGGAAAGGGGGAAGGGTCACCTGGTAATATGATGCCTGGTCCCACATTTCAGCAGGTGGTCACGCTGGGTGTGGTGGTCACAAGCTACGGATGAAAAGTATTTCAGTTTCTTCTCATCGAGGGGTGGAATCCAAGTTCCTCCCCTTGAATCTGGGCAGGCCCGTGATCACTTTGATCAATAGAGCAGAAATGACACTATATGACATTGTGGCTTTTGTCTTTGACTCTCATTGTGTTGGAGAATCCAGTCGCTGTGCTGCAAGAACACTCAAGCAGTCCTCTGGAGAGGACCACACGGAGAAGAACCGAGGCCTCCTGCTGGCAATCTGCACTGGCTTCCCGGGCACGCGAGTCAGCCTCCTTCAAAGTGGATCCTCCAGCCTTGTCAAGCTGTCTTATGACTATGCCCCCAGGTTTCCAGATTGAGAGGAACTGTAGCCGAGGAACCATACCTGAGATGCCTCATGCACACATGGACCTGATTAAGATGATGAGATTTTGGACTTCCAGCTAATGCAGTAATGGGGTGTGCGGTGGGAGGGGAGCCAGAGGGCAGTCTGTGGTAGCCAGCCTTGGAGATGCCCTTCAATGCTCCCTGCCTGCTGGCATGCTCACCCTTGTATAGGCTCCTGGCACAGTGGCTAGGGCTAATCTGTGCAACCAATAGTACATCACAGAAATGATGGTGTGTGGCTTTTGAAGCTAGCTTTAAAAAAAAAAAAAAGCCAGACACAATGGCTCACACCTGTAATCTTAGCACTTTGGGAGGCTGAGGCAAAAGGATCTCTTGAGGCCAGGAGTTTGAGACCAGCCTGGGCAACATAGCAAGACCCCAGTCTCTACCAAAAAAAAAAGACATTATAGCTTCAGTTTTGCTGTCTTGGCTCACTCACTCTGCGGGACCCAGCTATCATGTTGTGAGGACATTCAAGCAGCCCAAGGAGACATCTATAAGCAGAGGAATGGTGGCCTCTCATCAACAGGCAGCACTCACATGCTACTGCGTGAGTGAGTCTCCTGGGAAGGGGTCCCCGGGCCCCTGCTAAGCCTCCATATGATGACAGCTCCAGCTGACACTGGACTGCAACCTCATCAGTGACCCCAACCCAGAGCCACCCAGCTAAACTGCTCCAAATTTCTGACCATCAGAAACTGAGTAAGATGAGAGATATTTATTATCTAAGCCACTAAGTTTTGGGATACCTTGTAATGCGGAAACAGGCAGGCACTGAGCTGAGCTGTTTACAGCACCCTTTGGTTCAATCCCCACAATGACCCCAGGTGGGGTATCAAGAGTATCCTATATTCAAGCCATTAGCACTTTCATTATAAAAGGAGGCGTATGAAATGGGCGTGGTGGTGGCACCTGGAGTCCCAGCTACTCGAGAGGCTGAGGCAGGAAGATCACCTGAGCCCAGGAGTTGGAGGCTGCAGTGAGCTGTGACTGCGTGACTGCAGTACAGCCTGGGCAACAGAGCAAGACCTTGTCTCTAAGAAAAGATAAATAAGTAAATATAATGGGGCATAAATTATAACTTCCATCGCCTTCTAGACTAGAAGTCAGCAAACTTATTTTGTAAGGGGCCAGACAGTAAAGATTTCAGACGTCGAGAGCCATACAGACTCTCTCACAACTGTTAATACTCAACTCTGCTGCACGCAGTGCGTGAACGAGTGGGTGTGGCTATGTGCCCATGACACGCTATTTACACACGCAGATAGCAGGCTGGGCCTGGCCCGGGGGTTGTAGTTCGCTCACCCCTGTTCTAGAACTAAACATCGTCTCTGTCGCCATGGCACCTGTTGGGAGACAATGTAGTTGAGGAAGTTCCAGCTTTTCTCAGCCATTTCAGATTAAACTCGGTTCTTCTGAGCCCGCTGCCCTCCTCACTTCTCTCCTACTTAGGGTGGCCTCTCAGTCCAGGGACTTCCCTAGGGTCCTGGCACTGAGAGGAACAAGAGGACCAGTGTCCCTGGAGTCTGGCTGTCTTCATCGCCAGCTTCTACTGAGATGCCTGCATCTTACTGGCCTCTAATTGTCAATCCAGGTACCCTGAGCCACCCTCCTGTCAGCTATGAGACCCCTTAGGATACTCTAGCCTTCCTGAGCATTGCCATTTTGGGGCACAGAAATTTCAAGGCTTTCTCAGGCCACTGTGCATCTCTAAGACTCCAGGGACAAACCCACACACTGCTATTGTTCTGCCGCCAGGGCTTTCTTCCAAAGCCATAGCCTGAGGAGTGAGGCCAAGGTCTCCTCTGCTCAGGGTCCCCAGCTCCATCGGTGTGGCCTGTCTTTCCCCAACCCACCCTCCGCTCCAGCCCGGCCACAAAGGCAGAGCCCAGCATCTCAGCTCTCCCTCCCGCCTCCAAATCTCCTAGCCCAGGAAGAGTTTACTGCTGCCGCTTTCTGTTTTTTGAACATCTTTTCTTAACTAGATACACAACTGTTCTTCCAACTGTTTATGCCAGCCCCTTGTCTTCAGGCACTTGAACACAAGAATTAAAGAAATAAAGTTTTTATCTCATTCCTTTCTTTGTCTCTTTTTTGAAGCAATTGGGACAAGATCTAGACTGAAGAGAGAGAAGGGAGGGCAAACTGCAAAATCGTAATCCACCAGAGGCAGGTACCATTATTATTATTCCCGTTTTACAAATAAGGAACTGGAGGCCCAGAGAGGTTGGGAAGCTGCAGTTCTTGAGACAGAGCACTGGATTTAGAGCCAGAAGCCATGGCTGGGATGTGGCATCTGCATCTGTTGGTGGTGTCCCCACTCTTCCCTCCTCTACCTCGCTGGACAGCGCTGGGACTGGGACAACCCCTAGCTCCCTGAGGCCCCTTACGGTCCATGCAGCTCCAATCCCAGTGCTCCACCCCGGGAGAAACCACTGCCTGGTCCCACGAGTACTGGCAATCTCTCTCACATCAGCCGTGATGCAGCCCGGTGCCCTGTAGCAGCAGCACTGGGGCTCTGGTGAAATGTCAGCTCCATACCTGCCCAGCCGTGTGCCCTGGGCCAAGTTCCTCCCCCTGCCTGAGCCTCAGTTTCCTCATCTGTAAACTGGGGACTGTAATAGCAATTCAGTCCATGTTCCCTGAGGACCTGCTCTGGCCGGCACAGTGCTGAAAGCCTGGGGGACAAAAGGGAGCCAGACCGTCCCAGCTTGCCCGTACCTATGGGGGCTGAGCACACCTGCACAGAGGTGGGCGTGCTGCAGGCCTTCAGCGACGGAAGCTATCCTGTGGTGCAGCCAGCAGTCCGGCCTGCTGGTGGCAGCCTCTCAGGGAGTTTCTCTCTGACTAATGAGTGCCTTGCTCCCTAGAGGACGTGCTGCTGGCGGCCTCCGTGTGTCATCTAGCTGCCGGGGCCCCAGGACAACTGGCAAAGCAGTTGGTATCCTCGACTAGTTTTAGGTGGGGGGATTAGTGGAATAGATGTAGTGGGGCCCAGGGGGAGTACACCGCGAGCTTCACATGCAACAAGTTGGTGGCGGCAGAGGCTCGCTCTCAGGAATGTGTGGGGAAATTCCCACATGTCCTTCATGGTGGCAGCCAAAAGCCATCTCCTCTGTGCAGCCTTCCTTGATTTTTTCATACCTCCCACCCTCAACGACCAAAGACTTGTTCTGGAACTATAACTTCGCCCTTATAGTTCCAGACCAAGAGATACTGAGCAGCAAGGACCTTATTTGATGCTCATAAGTTTTTCCTGTTCTGCACCTCTGAGCCTCCATCATGCCGCCCCCATTTACTACAAGGTATAGAAGTTAGGAGCTGAGGCTTAGGAGTCACTCAGAAAGCTGAGATCCCCTCTTGGCCGTTTCTAGGAAACTACAAAAAGCTAGTCACTTTAGAAAAATCTGTCTCCTTTCTGTAAAACGGGCAATTATGGTGCCTGCCTCCCAGGGACCGCAGGGTTTCATGTGCTCTAACAACTGATAGCAGAGATACACGGCACGCCCCAGGCCCAGAAGGGCTGCGCTCCCCCAAAGGTCTCCTTCCCCTTTGTGGCGTCTCCGATGCTGTGTGCACGCTGGCGGGAGGGGAGAAGGCGGGCGGACACCAAGGCCCGGGGCCGGCCGGAGGTCACCCGGCGACAAAGTGGCCAAGCTGGGGTGGAAACAGGTCTGCGACTCTGGTCACCTGCGGCTGTTTTCCTGCGCCTCCACCGCCGCGCGCACCCCCTCCGCCCGCTCCAGTACTTTCCTTCTCTCCTGCTGGTCTTCTCGCTTCTCGAATTGCGTGGCTTCGCCATGTGGGAGGAGGCGGGGTCCGGGGCCGGGGGTGGGGAGACCCCGGGCCTGAGGTTGGGGAAAGGGGCCTCCAGCCCAATGTGAGGGCCCGGCCTACGGTGGGGAGGGGCGCCGGGGTCTCTGGGAGAACCCGGGAGTCCCCGGGGCGGGGTCTGGGGAGCCCGAATGGGGGAGGGGTCGCGTGGATTACTGGGGAGTCCCTGAGCCAGAGAGGAGGGGCGAGGGAGTCCCACAAATAGTGGTGGGCGGGGCTTCCCTGGGGCCGAGGGCGGTGCTCGGGGAGGGGTGTGGTCTCCCGCGAAAGGGCGGAGCTCCGCCGACTAGGGCTAAGCTTCGCCGCAAGGGGCGGAGTCTGGGTGAGGCGGAGCTCTCTTGGGGGCGGGGAAAACGGGGCGGGGCATCTGGACAGGGGGCGGAGCGTGGCGGTTCGCGCTCATCCCCCTCCCCCGGCCCCGGGTGTCCCCGTGACGAGGCAGCGCGGAGCCGCCGCGGGCCGGGCCCATCCCGCCGCAGCGGCCCCGGGCCGAACAGGGGCGAGGCGGGGAGGGAGCGGCGCCCAGCGGGCCCGGAGCGCAGCCAGGTGAGCTGCAGGGGCGGAGGGGGCGGAGGCTGCGCCGGGCGGGCCTGGGCGGGCGCGGGGGGCGTGTTTGCGTGTCTGGGGGTGACGGCGGGAGTGGGTCCGAGGGCAGGCGCCTGTGGCTGCGCGCGTCCGCGCGTCCCTGCGGTCGCGGGTGCGGTGGGCTCTACGCCCGTCCGGGCACTGCCCGCGGGGCTCGGGCTGTGCGGGGCCGTGTGCGTGCGCGCGCGTGTTCCGTGGAGGGGCCGCCGGGTTGTATCTGCGTATGCGCTGGGCCGTCGCTGTGCCCGCCCGGGGCGCGGGGCGCGGGCCCGCCGGCGCAGTCCCTCCCGCGCGGGGATGTTTTCCAAACGGGCTGCCTGCAGGAGACGAGCTCTGCTGCAGCCCGGGCGGCGGGGGCAGCGCCTCCCCCGCAGGCCTCCGGAGACCCGGGCGGCCGGGCCGCAGACACACACCTGAGGGAGGGAGAGGCGCGCACCCAGGGGGAGCCTGTTGGCCTGGCCGCAGGGCGAGGTCAAGGTGGGGAGACTGAGGCAGATGGATGGTGAGGTGGAGGCGGGCAGACAGGCAGAGGATGGGAAGAGAGACAGCGAAAAGGACAGCGGCTGGGAGGACAGAAAGTCATTGAGAAAACAGAGGCCTAGACCGCACAGGGGCAGAAAGATTAAGATGGATAGATGGAGTCAAAGAACCTGACAGCGGAAGTAGCTCAGAGGTTCTGGGGCTAAGAACTAAACCCAGGAACTGAGTCTGAGGTGAGGGGTAAGGACCCCCAGCTCTCGGGATGCTCCTCTTCCAAGCACATCCCAGACTGGTGTCTTGGCTAAAAAGCACCCTCTGGCCACCCCAAGTTGGTCCATCCCTCTGGCACCACCAAATATCCTGACCCCCAGACTGTGCCACCCTCCCTCTTGGTTCCATCCCACCCATCTCCTCTCCCTGGCATCCCAGCATCCCAGGGCAGTTTAGGGGAGGTCGAGGTGAAGTGGTTACCATAGCAACAGAGGCAGTGAAAGGTCATTGTTGCCTTAGCCTAGGTGGCCCTGCAGTAGGCTGGAGCGGGGACTGAGGGGGGCTGGGAGGGGGAAGCTGCAAAGCTCTTTTCTCTCTCACTCTGCCCAGAATGGTGCTGGAAGGAAACCCTGAAGTGGGGGCCCCTCGAACCTCAGACCTCCAGCACCCTGGGAACAAGGGCTCTTGTGTCCTCTCCTCTCCCGGTGAAGATGCACAGCCAGGCGAGGAGCCCATCAAATATGGCGAGCTCATCATTCTGGGGTGAGCATCCCTGGTGTGGGAGGGGCAGGGCTCCAGGCACCCCCAGGGCAGCCAGAGCAAGGGTCCCAGCCCCCACAGGGCCTTCTGTGTTTGTCCCTCCTCATCTTCCCAGCTGAAAGACAAAAGTGACCGAACCCACTTCAGTTCATAAGTATGATATTATCTTCTCATTTTCCACAAATTACTGAGACAACTCTAACTGCCCAAGTTTCTGATCAGATGAGGAGAAAGTAACACCAGCTGCCTTTCGTGATGCCCTAGTGTGTGGTGTGGGGTGAAGGGCTCTGATTCTGCAGCCAAACTGCTTGGTTCAAGTCCTGCCTCTATGGGTTGCTGAGCTTCCCATGCCTCCACTTGCCCATGTTGCAAACAGGGATGACAATAACCCTACCTCGGAGGGTGTCGGAAGGAATGAGTGAGGTCATTTCTGTAAAGTACGTAAACAGTGCCCAGCACGTAGCAAGTGTTCTGGGAGGCAGGCCTGTGCCAAGCCCTTTCATGGACATTATTTCATTTCAATCTTCACAAAGATGCTGTGAGGAAGGAGGTGAGGAAACCGAGGCTCAGAGAGGGGAAGTGACTGGCCCAAGGGCACACAGCTGGTAAGTGGCAGGGCTGGGATTTGGACCCAGGTCTTTCTTACTCTAGGTCTAGTGCACTTTAAGCCACAGCTGACCCTCATGCTGCAGATGAGCGAGCCGAGGCCAGGAGAGAGGGAGTGACGTGGGTTGGTGGCTGAGCAGTCCTCAACGCTCTTGGTCTTTGCCTGACCAGGATTCCCACACCATCCACTCAGCTCTTCCCCCAGGCCCTTCCTCCTCCTCCATCCAGGTCTCCTTTGGGTCTCTCTCTGCCATCAGTCCTGAGGAAACTATTTGATAAGCTCTATTTTCATTATGAGGATTATTAAGAAATCATAATGGCTACTGTTTGTTGACATGTATGTGCCATGTGTTTTTTTTAAGAAAATAAGGAGAGCTAATGCTTATCAAGGGCTTGCTATAAAGATGCCAAACTCTGTGCCAAGCATTTTTAAATGCTTTATCTCATTTAGTTATCAAAATGAACCTGTGAGGTAGGTCCTGAAAAATTATCCCGGTTTTACAGAGGTCACCTGCTGAGTAGAAGAGCTGGGCTTATGCCAGGTCCACCTGCATCCCGAGCCTGTGTCCCAAACTACCCCCCCAGGGCCTGCCCCCAATACATGGGAAGAGCTCACAAGGGCAAAAGTGATGCCCTCTTGGGAGTGCTTGCGTGCGAAAAGCAGCTGTTTCTCACCCCAAAGGCAGGGCTGGCCTTCCAGCCGGGGGCAAAGCCACCGGTGGGGGACACTGCAGACCCAAGAGTGTGACCCCCTTGACAGCCCTCCACAAAGCAGTGAAGCCCCACTCCGGCTGCGCGTCAGAGCTGCCCGGAGAGCGCATTGAAAATACACATTGACAGGCCCATTCAGGCCTCCAGAATCAGAGTCTAGTGGGACCAGGGACCTGGGTTTTAACAAGCTCACCAGAAGATTCTGATTCAAGTGGTCCTCATCTGTATTTGGCAGCTGTCACCCCCTGTTCTGAAACCCTCATGGCTCCCCACTGCTTACAGAATAGCGTCCTCGGCCTGGTGTTTAGGGCCTTTCTACCACCTTCATCTGCCCCACGGCACTTTACCACCCAAGTCACCATTCCCCATCTCACCAAACCCAGCCGGCCCTGGGGCCTTTGCTCGGGGGAGCCTCCGTGGGGAAGGGCTTCGCAAGTCTGGAGTCAGACAGACCCGGCTCAGATCCGCACTCTTTACCTCGCTAGCCTGAGGCAAGTCACTTTACCTCCCTGAGCCTCGATTTCTCTCATTTGTAAAATGGGAAGAATGACCCTTGCCTGGCAGGACGTCCCTCAGATTCCATTAGGTGATTAATGATGTGAAGGACCAGGAACACGAAGGCATTGGTACATGGCAGCGATCAAAGCTGTGACTCACTCCCTCTTTGCCTCTTACAATCATTCCCTCCGGACAAGAGCTGGAAAGGAAGGTGGAAATTTGGCATGTGTGGATATATGGAGGTAGTGGCATTGTGGGTCTAGTTTTTCTTTCATTTTGGTTTCTAGTTGTAGTGTAACAAATGACAGTTTGCTACAGGTGAATCCTTTCTAGTTCTTCAAGACCCAATAGGTGTCTGGTCCTAAGGCCAGAATTCCCTTCCCCTCCTCTGGGCCTGTGGCATAGTGGCCTGTGCCTGGGTCATGGCAGGTGGTGTCTAAGTTCCTGGAGCAGCTCAGGGCCCCTCCACTGAGGGCACAACTCACCCCTGGTGCGTCACCTCTGCCACCCCAGCACCCATCCAGGCACGGCTCAGGTGTCCAGGCAATACGTGCTTAATTGAATGAAAGGCCTTTTGAAACTGTTCCAATACCCACTCCGACTCCCCAGTGCCCTGGGTTGTTATTGTAGGATCTTCCGGTTCCGGGTGGTTCTAGAGCTTGTTTATTAAGGTAGGATCTGCCCAGAAGTTGGCAGTTTGGGTCACGTCTCATCGGGGGCTCACTGCCTCTCCTTCTCTCTCTCCTCCCCTCTCTCCTCCTGAAACCCCTTCTTCTTAACTCCCCACCTCCACAGCTACAATGGATGTTTGGCAAGTGGGGACAAGGGCCGCCGGCGAAGCCGCTTGGCACTGAGCCGCCGGCCACATGCCAACGGAGTGAAGCCAGATGTCATGCACCACATCTCCACGCCGCTTGTGTCCAAGGCAAGCACCTGACCTGTCGACCTGGTGCCAGACCTGCCCTCCCTGCCCAAGGCCCGGGTCTTCAGCCTTCCCGGTCCTCCCTGCCCTCAGCTCTGTTGGAATGGGGGGCCACTGTGTCATCATTCACTGCCCACTGGGCTGTGCGAGAGAAAGGGTGGTGACAGGAAGTCCTTTGTAGTGTGTGCAGTCCTTTACAGTTGGTAAAATGTTTCCTTGACCACCAGACCCCATTCATTGGATGGAAATGAGCAGCATCCTCTTAGAGGCAGCTAAGGTTCAGAGAGGGGGATGTGACAGTCACACAGAATGCCAAAGGGAAAACCTTTGGCTCGAGAGGATTTGGGTTAGAATTCAGCCTCCGCTGTTTTCGGCTGTATGCATTTAGGCCAAGTGCTCTCTGACCTGCAGTTCCCTCGGCTGTCAAATGGGACTAATAACCCCATTCTTGGGGTGGCCGTAGGGGTCAAATCAGGTAACCCGTGTAAAGCACCTGCTGCACAGGCTACCCTCTGCAAAGGTGGAACCTGAGCTCCAGCCTCTGCCTCAGAGGCTTACACTTCTCACGGGCACATGCCCTGGAAAGTGACTTCTTTCTCCCCACCAGGCACTGAGTAACCGTGGCCAGCACAGCATCTCATACACACTGTCCCGGAGCCACTCGGTCATAGTGGAGTATACGCACGACAGTGACACAGACATGTTCCAGGTATGCTCAGGCTCCTCCACAAACCTGGCCTCGGGCCACTAGGCCTCTAGGCTCCGCAGACATTCCAGGCTGAGGCCTGGGAAAGATGCTTTGGGGCACTTGCGTAGTCGACTGCTCTTGGGATGAGGATGCGGGATGTCCCAGTGTGGGCTGTTGAATTTCAGAGTCACACAGCCAGTCTGTGGCTGCATCGAGACTCCCAGACTGCGGGAGGCCATATAGCTCGGAGTTCAGGGTACGGGTGTGAGAGTCGTATGGCTGGGTTCAGATCCCAGCTCTGTCACTTACCACTGGGTGACTTTGGCAAGAGTCATTTAAGTTCTCTGGGCCTTGGTTTCCTCATCTGGAAAGTGAGGCCGTAACAGTGCCCACCCATGGCAGATTAGCTGAGCTATCGCACATAAGGTGCGTAGCAGGGTGCCTGGCGTATAATAAATACGTACTACAAACGCTCTATTTGCTGCTAACATCTGAGCACCCTTCTACTGTTCGATCAGCAAATCAACTAGTTTTTGTTGAGTGGGGTGCTCCCCAGCACTGTGGGGTGACAGAGAAGGAGAAGTTCCAGACCATGGCTTATGGACTTGGACACCCCACCTGGGAGCCCAGAGGGCCCGGGCAGTTGGTGCTGTCCCACCCCCAGGGCCTGGTGGCCTCACTGTCTGGCCCTGCGTGCAGAGAGCTGCTGGTGTGCTGGGGTGGGAAGCTCAGGAGACTTCCCTGTGCTCATATAATCCCTGGGCTTGCCCCCTCTTTTCCGCAGATCGGCCGCTCCACGGAGAACATGATCGACTTTGTGGTAACAGACACGTCCCCTGGAGGAGGGGCCACTGAGGGCCCTTCTGCCCAGAGCACCATCTCCCGCTATGCCTGCCGCATCCTCTGCGACCGCCGGCCGCCCTATACAGCCCGCATCTACGCTGCTGGCTTCGATGCCTCCAGCAACATCTTCCTTGGCGTGAGTGAGCCCCCAGGCAGGGAACAACTCTTCAGCGGAGAGTGAGCCAAGGGCTAGGCTGGGGAGGTACAGCATCCTGAGGTGATGGACCACCCCACAGTAACCCTAAGGATGACCCAGGCAGAGATTAGCAACCTCACTTAACAAATAAATGAGCAAAGTGAGGCTCAGAGAGGTCAGGTGATGCCCAAGTCATGCAAGTTCAATGCCTGTCCTCTCGGCCATCTCTGAACTTGAGGGTAGAGCAGCAGCCCTCTGGTGTGCAGCCTGCTGGGGGGCCTCTTGGGGATGTGATCTGACCCCTAATGTGGTCCCAGGAGCGGGCAGCCAAATGGCGGACCCCTGATGGCTTGATGGATGGCCTGACCACCAATGGAGTCCTGGTGATGCACCCAGCGGGCGGCTTCTCCGAGGACTCGGCTCCGGGTGTCTGGCGAGAGATCTCAGTCTGCGGGAATGTGTACACGCTGCGGGACAGCCGCTCAGCCCAGCAGCGGGGCAAGCTGGTAGGTGGCCTGCTCTGTTCTCCACCCCCATCCTTGCCCGGCCCTTACAATCTGCCCGTACCCCTGCCCAAGCCAGGAGTGATCTCCAGCCCTTCTGCCCAAGGGAACCCCAGCAAGCTCCATCTGGGGGAATCCCAGGCTCAGAGAGTTCTTGGCATGTGCCACTTGCCCCACAGATAGGACCAGATCTGCGTCCCTAAGTGTAGTCTGTGTACCACTGGGGGACCCTGGGGAACACTGAAGTAGAGCACACACAAGCACCCCGTGCCGTACCAAGCGGCTCTGAGACTCCTGGCAGCTTAAAAACTCACACCCTCTTAGGAGGGTGACACTTGGCCTTGTGTGAGCAGTTTACAGCCCGGCGTGTTAGCAGTCCGTAGAGTGTCTGTCACGTTTGGACGGGTTTAGCTTTAGTCTTCTCTCCCAGCAGGAAAGGGCCCTTGGAGTCGCTCTGACACAGGTGGCAGTGGAAGGCCCACAGGGTACAGATCAGAGCTAAGGGTGGGAGCTGGGCGTGAGTCCTAGAGATAGGCAGGGCCTTGCCCGAGGCCACTTGGCCATGCTCCTCAATTGGGCCACGCAGAGGTATTCCTGGGTATAAGCACAGCCCGCAAAACCTCAGGGAGAAGCGTGGCTTATCTTTTTAGAGCATCAACACTACTGGGAGGTTTGGGGAAGCATTCGTTTTTAAAACTATGAACATGAATGTTTCATACACTCGTTGAGCACCCACTATGTGCCAGGCACCATTCCAAGTGCTCATATTGATTGATTCGTTTGATCTTCATGAGAACCACTTGAGACAATGGGAGGGGGCCTCCATCTTGAGGATGAGGAAGCTAAGACAGAGAGAGGTAAAGTTGCTCCCCCAGGGACACACAGCTAGTAAACGGTGAGGCCGGAACCCAAACCTGGCAGTCTAGCTCCAAAGCGTTTGCTTTTAACCACAGTCCCTGGACAGCCGCTGTGGGCCAAGTATCCAGCATGCCCAGTGTTCCCTGCCCCTGCCATTGGGGGGCACTTTGGAAAACATTTTGGGAAAATCTTGTTTTGGTCCAGACCTCCTGATTAGGCAGATGAGGAAACCAAGTCCTGTGCCCTGTTGGGAGCGAGGGCCAGCCCATGCTTGGGAGAACTGCTGCCCTCAGACGTGGCCTTCCAGCCCATCCTGCTGGCCCAGGGTGCCCTCTCCCGGGAGGCTCAGGGGGATGGACGGGCGGCTTGGCTGGGGGCCTCCTGGGCAGTAAGGCCCTTCTGCTGCCTCTGCAGGTGGAAAACGAATCCAACGTGCTGCAGGACGGCTCCCTCATCGACCTGTGCGGGGCCACGCTGCTGTGGCGCACGCCAGCGGGCCTGCTGCGGGCGCCCACGCTGAAGCAGCTGGAGGCCCAGCGGCAGGAGGCAAATGCTGCGAGGCCCCAGTGCCCCGTGGGGCTCAGCACCCTGGCCTTCCCCAGCCCGGCCCGTGGCCGCACGGCACCCGACAAGCAGCAGCCCTGGGTCTATGTCCGTTGCGGCCACGTCCACGGCTACCATGGCTGGGGCTGCCGGCGGGAGCGGGGCCCCCAGGAGCGTGAATGTCCTCTCTGCCGCCTCGTGGGGCCCTACGTGCCCCTGTGGCTCGGCCAGGAGGCTGGCCTCTGCCTGGACCCTGGGCCCCCCAGCCACGCCTTTGCGCCCTGTGGCCACGTCTGCTCTGAGAAGACTGCCCGCTACTGGGCCCAGACACCGCTGCCCCATGGCACCCATGCTTTCCACGCCGCCTGCCCCTTTTGTGGAGCCTGGCTCACCGGCGAGCATGGCTGTGTCCGCCTCATTTTCCAGGGGCCACTGGACTAGGCTCCCCGGGGCCCCCTGCTGCTGTGCTCACCTACCCACCCAGGACCCCACCTCCTGCAGCCCAGAGGGAGCTCTGCATGTGGGACGCTAGCTGCTGGCACGTGGCCATGCGAGATGAACATGTTGGATGGGCTGTGCCCTTCCCCCTAAGTCTGGAGGTCCCCAGGATCTCTCTACCCCGTCACCCCGTCATACTGATGGGGCCTTCAGCACCAGCTCTGCCCTGGGCCGATGGAGGGAAGCCCAGCCCCATGCCCCTGCCCTTCCGGGGCCGTCCCGCGTCATGCCGCCTACACTGTGTGCCCCTGGGGGGGTGAAGGGGCCAAGGACCCCTGACCCCCAGCTTAGGCTGGCTGTGCCCTGAGCCTGCCAACCCAGTTCCAGATATTCATCCCTCCTGCTGCTACCCTGGGTTCTTCTATAAACCTCGCTGCTCAGCTGCCCGCCCAAATCCCACGTGTCCCGCATGCGTGCAGTGCCTCCAGCCTGGAGCCAGTGCTGGGTAGATGGCAGGCTGGGACTGGCATTTGCTGACAGCCATTATAGGCTGGACTCCATGCCAAGTGGGCTCTGGGGACACAGGGACAATCAGACCAGCCCCCCGGCCTCCACCCAGGGGCAGAGTTCACAGTCTAGTGGAGGACCGACAAAGTTGCCAAATGACAGCACAGCTTCCTGTGCTCTAGGATCAGAGAATGGTCAGGGCCTGTGGGGCAGTCCTCACTGGTGGTGGGGGAGGGGGCTTCGCAGAGGAGGTGGCTTAGGAGCTCAGCCTCGATGGCTGCTCAGAATCTTCCAGGTCCACAGGACGGGAAGGGTGCTCAAGGCAGAAGGGAGGGCCTGCACAGGCTCGGGTGTCAGCAAACAGGAAACTGAGGGACGGATTCAGGGCAGCTGGCGCATGGGGGGAGCTGCAGGGGGCAGGGAGGGGGCTGGAGCGAGAGGTTGGCCCTGACGACTGGAGAAGATGCTGGAGGATTCTGAACCTCATTTTGAACGGTCAGGAGTCAACAAAGGAGGGATGCGCAGGTCCAGAGCGTTGGCTGTGACACAAGGGCTATCGTTCCTGAATGCCCACCTTGTGCCCCACGCTGTGCCAATGATAATAATAACTGTGCTCACTGAGCACTCACTAGGCACCGGGCTCTGCTTCTCCGAGGTTTTCTTAATCCACAGTGACCCCAGGAAGGGCAGTGTTGCCATTTGTGTTTACAGGGAGATTAAGGCACATGCTCCAAGTCACATGGCTAGAAAGTGGCCAAGCCAGGCTTGGAACCCACGGCTGCCCGTCTGGCATCAGAGCCCGGCCCTCCCCACCGCACCGTGCTGCTTTCCTTCCGCACGAGCAGGGTTTTGGAGACTGGACTGGTGGACACTCACCTGCTCCATGCCCAGCCCCAGGCAGGGCCCCCCACGGTGAGCAAGGCCCCGCCTCCCGGCCTGCTGGTCTGAGGAGGGATCTGCATGTGCCCGTGCTGGAAGGGACCACCGTGCTGACGCCTGCACCCAGGCCAGCTGCAGCGGGCTGGCAGCCAGGCCAGAGGAGGGAGAAGGCCCAGTGAGGACCTGGGGCTTGAGCTGTGTCTTGCATGGCGCGGTGTCTCCAGAGGAAGGAGGGGCTGGGAGGGCAGCCCAGGTGACGGGAACAGCACGATGAGGTGCGGCAGGAAAATGCTTGACAACTAGTGAGCCCCGTGTGGACAGCGGCAGGAAAAGGGAATGGGGTGGGGATGGTTGCCATGGAGGCCGAGTCTGAACTGGCCTTCTAGTCATCCTGGCTACAGGTCACTTCTCCCTGTGAGCCAAGGGCCAGGCTGGGGTGTTGCTGGGGTTGCCCCCAGACCATGCCTGGAGGGGGCAAGCCAGGAAGATAGGTAGACATGTTCTGGAGATGGGAAAGGCCTGACCTGGGCATTGTCCCCAGTGGAAGACAGATGCCATAGCCTTGGGAGGGACCTGGCCAAGGCCACACAGCTGGCTGGAGCCAGAGAGACCAAACCTGGGCTTACTGAGAGGACCCTCTGTCCTCTCCCCACCTGTGCGGGTGCGGGGAGAGGGGGATGTGGGCAGACCCTTGCTTCTGAGCATCGAGCATCACACTGCTGCAACAGGGCGGGGGGGGGGAAGCTGGAGTGGTGTGCGAGCATTTCAGCCTCCCCACCCCCAAAACACTAGAAATCCAGCTCTTCCCAGGTCTTCTCCTTTCTGACCCAGTAGGGAACCAGGCAGGGGGGCACTGTCATCCCCTTTCCAGAGGGGAACCTCAGGCTCTGGGAGCAGAGACAAGCGAAGGGCACCAGCCTGGTGCTGGCAGAACTCAGACGTGTTGGTGGAGGGGGTCAGAGGGCCCTGGGTCTGACCCCAGCTTGCCCCAGCTCTGCCCTTGCCAGCTATTGGAGCCTCAGTTTCCTCAACTGTTAAATGGAATAACAGTCCCTACCTCACCAGGGGGTTGCGCATGTGTGGAGGGAACCTGTAACGCAGTAGACACTTAATGTTACGTCCTCACCTGCCCCTTTTTCATTCCCGTGGGGAAGAGCCAAGGCTGGCAGGGTTATGACTTCAGTGAGGAGACTGCTTTGCGTGCGTGCGTTTGTGTGCGTGTGTGCGTGTGTGTGTGTGTGTGTGTGTGTGTAGGGCAGGAGGAGGGGACAGCGTGGTGGAACGTCGGAATAAAGTAGGCCGCAGTTCAGGGACACCTGAGGACATGCTGTGTAGCCTTATGGAAATCAATGAACCTCTTAGCCTGTTCCTCCATGTGTACAATGGGTAAAATGATGGTATCCTCAGGGTGTTTAGAAGAATTGAATGAGATCCTCCATGTCGGGCTGCTAGCAAGGGCCCGCAGTGAGTGCCCATATTAGCTGTGATCACGACAATGTGAGCATGCACCTTGGTCGCAGGTCCCAAGAGAACGGATCGTTTGCTGGCCCGAGCTGCCCCCTGGTGGCGGCGGGCAGCACTACCTCCTCTGCCTGTGTACATTTCACTCCGCGCCGGTCAACTTTATACCCCTTACAAAGACCACGAAAACCGAGGCACGGGAAAGAAGAGGGGTGACTCAGGCCTAAGGGCGTAGACCAACTTATTGAGCTCCCCCGTAAAGCGACAGTCATCATCAAAGCCGACAGCTAGGAGCACTGTTGGGCCACGCAGGGCCTTGGGCACCTCTGTGAAGGAGAAACTGGAGTCTGTGGTGGCGGCGCTGCCGGGCCGACCCGCGCGTGGCAAGGACAGCGCCGGACTTGCGTCTCCAAACACCAGCGCCGCACAGCCACAGGGGGCGGCACTGCCCAGGCGACGCATAAGCCTACAGTATCCCTCGGGTTGGATTCAATTACTAGCCAGGTTCCCCCGATAAAGCCACGACAGGTAGTGGAGGCCTGATTGGACCTTAGACTACCTGGCTCCGCTCCAGCCTGACCCGGACCCTCAGGCCGAGCCCAGACCACACCAAGGAGGACCTCGGCGTCCCGCCTCCCGCCCGGCTGCCGTTCTGGGTCGCAGCAGGCTTTCTCGGCCATCGAGCACCAGGCAGGCAAGGAACTGCCGGACCCTCCCTGTTCGCGCCTCTTTGTGCGGAGGACACCGGCTCGGGACCGTTTGGCGACCGCCCCCAGACCCGGGGAGAGTCGGTGGCGCTGCAGGGAGGCGGTCGGGGCGTTTCCCGGCGCCCCTGCGCGGGCGGGACCCCTCAGCCCGGGCTGAGCCCGCTCGCCCGTAGCCTCGATTCCCGGCACCGAGAGCTTCGCGGTCTCCGACGAGTTCCCACCCCGGGGCCCCGAGTCCAGGGAGGAGGGGGAGCCGCAGGTTACCCCCTGGAAAACTGAGGTCAGGGGACTCTGGGGCGAAACCTCAAAAGGGAGAGGGGTCGGGGCTGAGCGTTGTGGGGAGATCCCTGGTGCTCCGTCCCTGACGCCCGCGCCGGCCCCGCCCGGGCGCGGGGACCTTGCGAGCCCGGTCTGCGGGACTAGGCCGCGGCCAGGCGGGGCGCGGAGGCTCCCGGTCCCGGCGCGAGCGCGGCCTGCGGACAAAGGCCAAGGCCACCGGGGCCGATCCCGGCGCCGCCCCGTAGCGCCTGGAGGCGGGAGCCGGCGGGCAAGAGAGGCTGTCCTCGGCGCGCCTATTGGCTGGAGCCGATGCCTATCCGGGCCCCGGGGCCAGACAATTGGCCAGTAGGGGCGGGGTTCGCAGAGCCCCAATGAATGGGGGAGCCGGAAGCAGGAAGTGAGTTTGCGAACAGAGCAGCTGCTGGAGGTGAGGTGCGGCGCCCGGGTTTGGGGGTCACAATGTGTCATCCCCGGGGACCAAGGCGAGGCTGAACTGAGCGCAAAATCATTTCCTTTCTGCCCACTCTCCAGTTCCCCTTGCAAATTCATCCCAGCATCGAGGCCAAGGAGCGCTCCTGGCAGCAAAGAGTTAACAGAACCCGGGGGCTTGTGCTATTGGGGCGGAGCCTCCGGAGTCGGGGTGGGGGGCAGGCTGGAAACTCCTTCCCAGCCAGGAGGGGGGTGTGGAAAATGCCGTGGGTTGGGAGACCCCCGGGTCCCAACGGGGCAGTAAGACCTTCGGTAAGTTGCTCGGCCTCTCCAAGCCTCAAGTTCCCCGTCTGTAAAATGGATTTTCTTCCAGCTCTGAACTTCTGTGGCTTCCCTGGCCGAGCACACAGAGAGGGCAGGAGAATGAAGAGCTCAGGAAAAGGCAGTTAGAGGGATGAGGATGGGACAGTGGGACAGACCCCGGGAGCAGTGAGGGAGGAGAGGAGTGCAAGGAAGATCATTTACTGCTGTGGGGTACATTCCTCCAGGGCGACCTCGTCTCATTAGCGCACACACTTGGTGAAGTTGGAGTTACTATCATCCGCTTTTTGTAGAGGAGGAAATGACAGAAAAGTGAAGCAGTTGACTTGATTTTTAGAAGTCTGGTGGAGTTGAGGTTAGAACCTGAGTCTTCCAGCTGGCAGCCAGGCACTTTGTCCCTGTGAACACAGTGAGGGGTGTTGAAGAATTCTGAACAGCGGGGCTAGGAGGTCAGAGAAGGAGGAGGGGACACAGGGAGGGGTCTGGGCTAAGAGTCTAGAGATGGGGGTCTCTGCTGCTGACCCCTCCATTGTGTGATTAGGGCAGGCTCCTAGCCTCTCAGAGCCTTAGTTTCCGCATCTGTAGTACTAAGTAGTTGGATTCAGTCTTTAAGATTGAGGGGCTACTTTCAAATATGGCCTGACAATGTATTTTGGAATTCTTGAGTGAGTCACCTAACCACCCTTCTCTGAGTCTCAGTGAGTACGTCTGGTGAATGGGTACAATAGTATTCCCTTTGGCATGGGCTTTGGGAGGATTACATGAGATCGTAATAGCTCAGAGCTGGTGTGTAGTTGATGTGTAATAAATGACAGTGATGGTTCCCAGCAGAGCCCATGGCGGACACCCAGTACATCCTGCCCAATGACATCGGCGTATCTAGCCTGGACTGCCGTGAGGCCTTCCGCCTGCTGTCACCCACAGAGCGCCTTTATGCCCACCACCTGTCACGGGCCGCCTGGTATGGAGGCCTGGCTGTGCTGCTACAGACCTCCCCTGAGGCCCCCTACATCTATGCCCTGCTCAGCCGCCTCTTCCGTGCCCAGAACCCTGACCAACTGCGCCAACATGCCCTGGCTGAGGGCCTTACCGAGGAGGAGTATCAGGTCAGTTCTCTTAGGCCAACCCACATTTCCTGAGTTGCTTCTGTGTGTGAGGGACCAGGATGCAGGGGTACAAAGGTCTCTGTCTCTTTGAGGGAGTAGGTGTAGGATTACACCAAAGGTTACAAATTCAGGAACCTCCCCTCCTGGAGCCGCAGTCTTCTCATTTGTAAAATATGCAGGTGGGCTGTCTGTACCTCAGTGTTGTGACGACCCACTTAGAACAGTGCCTGACTTGAAGGTAAATGCTGGCTGCTGAGATTATGACAAAGGAAACAGCAGTGGAGATTCAGAGAAGGGAGAGGAAGGAGTTCAGGGTAGGAATCAGGAGGTCTGAGTTCTGGACCATTTCTTTACCGTGTTGTGTGTCCTTGGGCAGAATGTTCTATCTGTCCTCTAGGTTTTTTTGTCTGTGGACCTGTTGGCAAAGTGATGCATAGATTCTTAGTGCATTGCACCAATGCGGGAAGACACAAAACAGAACACAAAGATAGCTCATTTTCAGTGCCCTCCGCAGAAGTAACTGCTGAGATTGGTGTGGTATGTCCAGCCCTTTCAGTCCCCGTCGTGTATCACATGCCTGTACGTGCACACGCACGTGTATCAGTCCTTATTTTCTCTTTTACCTAAACGAGGTCATCTTCTCCCGTGTCCTTTTTTTTTCATTGAATACCATGTCTTAGAGAACTTCCATGGGGTACGTATAAATCTACCTCATTCCTTTTGTTGGCTGTGAAGCATCCCACAGCAGTGTGCACTATAGTCAATCTTTCCTTTATTGCTAGGCATTTAGACTGTTCCTGTTTTTTCTTATCAGCGGTGCCATGGTGAACATGTTTGCACACGTGTGTAATATCTTTTCCTAGTAGAAAATACTTTGGGTCACAGGTTCTGTACCTTGACTGATTCCATTAAATCACCTTCTGAAAAAGCTTTGCCAAGTTATATTCCCACCAAGAATGTACGAGAACGTAGCCTGTTTTTCTGTGTGTGAAATAAAAGGACCGTATTGCTAATCTCTGAGCTGAGGTGCTGTTTCTTCTACCTCTTTTGAATTGTAGGTAATCACTTCCCATCTCGAGACCTTGTTTTAGTCATTAAAACAGCTAATCTCTGTGGAAACGTTTATAAATGGAAAGGTGCTACGCAAGCGTTACTCTTTTCAGGGTGAATCTTAGGTTTGCAAGTGGCCAACTCAAATTGGCTTAAACAAAAAAGAGAACTGCTGGCTCACATAATTGCAAGCCTAGGGCTCGAGGAGGCTTCATGCATGAGTGGCGTCAGGGTTAGTGCCACCTTGGGGTGCAGTCTTCCTGTCTCAGCTTGGCCTTCTCTCCTCATCCACCAGGGGGTTCCAGGGGGCCAGGCCTGCCCATCCCTAGTGTAAGGCGGAGGCTCTTTGCCAACGGGAAGTTGCCCGGGGACAGCTCTCCCTGGGCAGCTTCAGCCTTACGCCCATCCTTGGAGCCAGGAAAGGTGATTTCTCCAACTGGCCAAGCCAGCCTACGTGCCTGCCCCTGCAGCTGGGGGAAGGAAGCTTGAGGTCTTGTTAACAGAGGAAGGGAGGCAGGATTTGGGGCCAGCAAAGGCCAGAGTAGATGGATGATTGATGCCCTGTCCCCCTCTAATGTTTGATGCGTCTGAGGCCAGCTGCCTGATAGGTTGGGGGCTTCTGAGAGGAGACAGTGTTAGAACTGGGCCTTCAGGGACATAGGCCCCCAGCGGCTGCAAGGGTGCTGGGAGTAGGAGGAGCAAGGCAGGTGAGTGCTTGGGTGGTGTGTTTTGGAACTGCTGAGAAGACCAGTTGGCTGGACAAATGGGGGTGTAAAAATTGGTCTCCGAAAGTAAGTTGGGGCCAGAGCGGGCTGGCTTGGCCCGTCTGAGAAACCACCTTCCCTGACTCCAGGATGGGCATAGAGCTTAAGCTGCCCAGTACAAGCTTCCCGGGATCTGGGTCCTGCCCCCGGATTTCCCAGCCTTACCCATACTGATGATCACATCTCAGGAGATGTCCCTGGGGTAGAGGAGGCTGTGCACCCCAGGTCTCTGATGCCCACCTCCCCCTCAGGCATTCCTGGTCTATGCTGCGGGTGTCTACTCCAACATGGGCAACTACAAGTCCTTCGGTGACACCAAGTTTGTTCCCAACCTGCCCAAGGTGAGCTGAGGGCTGCTGGGTGGGGGTGGGGAATGCAGTAGAAGGAGCCCCAACCGCAATCAGGGATTCTGAGCAGAGCCTTGACCCTGTCACTGCCGTGCTGCGTGACCGTTGGTGTTACCCAGCCTCACGCATAGAGGAAAAGCACAGCTCTTCCTGACTGCTGATCCGAAGGTCGAACAGGGGTGGAACATGGAAATGTTCTGTGAACTTTTAGGCACCTGCGAAAATGGAGCCTGTTGGTCACCACGGGGAACCGTGGAGAAGCCCCAGCACGGCGCCCTCCCCGCGTTGCGGGTCTCCAGCCCATCAGGGAAAGATGCGGCTCTTACCCCAGGGCTTCTGATGTTGGGGTGCACACAGGGGCCTGCGGTCTTGTTGAAATGCCACGTCTCATTAAGCGCATCTGCCGGGAGGGGGGGACCGGGGCTCGACATTTCTCAGGCACGGCCAGTGCTGCTCCATGGACCACGCTCTGAGCCGAAGGTCTCAGGCCACAGGTTTGCGTGGTGTGACCGGGCCGGTGCCCTCCCTTGCCCTGCAGGAGAAGCTGGAGCGTGTGATCCTGGGGAGCGAGGCCGCTCAGCGGCACCCAGAGGAGGTCAGGGGCCTGTGGCAGACGTGCGGGGAGCTCATGTTCTCTCTGGAGCCGAGGCTTCGGCACCTCGGGCTGGGGAAGGAGGTGAGGCCCCCGTTGGTGGGGGGAGTGGAGGGCGGAGGGCACCTGCTGGGGAGGCAGTGGGCTCTGCTCACGCTCTTGAGGCAAAGCTGCTCCCCGCCGTGGCCGCGGTCGTGTCCTCCGTGGTGGGGAGCAGGGCGGGTGGACGCTGTGCACGCGAGATGCTGTGTGTGGAAGGAGGGGAGGAGGGAAGGGCTGGGAGGTGGAGGGGTGCAGGAGGGCGTCCCAGGCTTCCCAGCTCTGGAGGCCGCTTGGGCGGCCTGGGGTAGGGGCCGTGGCAGGCCTTAGGGGTGGGCCGGCCGGGAGAGGCCGGAGCAGAGCCGCAGGAAGGCTGGAAATGAGCATCTAGTTGTTTGTTTTACATTTTCCCCTGGAGAGGGAGAGGGTGGAGGCTGCTGAGAGGAGCTGCTGGAAGCCTGGGAAGGGACTTGCCGGCCGGCCCTGCAGGTCCCCCAACCTCGGCAACTCCTCTCTCCCCCTGTCCCCTCTTCCCCAACAGGGAATGACCACCTATTTCTCTGGAAATTGTACCATGGAAGATGCCAAACTGGCTCAAGACTTTCTGGACTCACAGGTTTGGGGCTGGGGAACTCGGGGGTGGTTTAATGGTGCTCGTCATCCCGGCCCCTCATCACCGGTGATTGTGCCCGGGTCTCAGCTCGGGCCCAGAGACACGGCATCTTGGGTCCTTGAGGCGGAAGAGACTTGAATTCTTGTCTAAGAGTGCAGCCGGGCACAGACAAGGGAGATGTCCCACCCCACACGTGCTAGGGAAGGAACTCCCCTCTGTCCACCAGGCTGTCGGGCCCGAGGGCAGCCTCAGCGCAGGGCGAGGCCAAGCTTCCAGCTGGGGCTCTGGGGTCCGCGTGTCCCCTGGAAGTCCCAGCTCAGCAGCCCAGCATGTGACCGGTTTCCGTGTCTGCCTGCTCGGGTGGCCTTGGGTTAGCTGAGGTCATGTGGTACCTGGCACAGTGGAGTCGGTGCTTAGTAAGATTTAGCACTCAACGTCCGGAGCGGAGTGGGAGAGTCTGCCCCAGCCTGGCCACCCCCGCCCTCCCCCCTCCCAGCCTGGCCACCCCCGCCCTCCCCCCTCCCAGCCAACCCTGCCCTGTTTTTTTCTAGAACCTCAGTGCCTACAACACGAGGCTCTTCAAGGAGGTCAACCAGGAAGGGAAGCCCCGCTACGACGTGCGGCTGGCTTCCGTGCTTGGCACAGGTGCGCGAGGCCCAGCGGCCACTCCTCACACCCCTTCTACTCCCACCCTGGCATTCCTGGACCTGGGTGGCTCAGGCCACCAGCCCTGCCACTCCAGCAGGAAGAGGGTCCTCTCCTGGAGTTTCTGCGTGAGGCCTGGGTGGCTGGGTGGCTCTGGTTTCTGTCTGTCGGGTCTCATGTTTATCTGTGAACCAGTCCCTGAGGGCAGGCAGGGGACAAGTCTCTGACTGGCTCAACCTGGTGTCAAGCCTCCCCCAGCGCCAGCGATGAGGTGGGCCCAGACCACCTGGACTGGGGACTGGGGGAGGCATTCTCAAAGGGAAGCTGGGTGAGGGGGAAGTGGACATAGTATGGACAGAAACGTCTAGGCCCTATGGCTCTTGGCCACCTGGGCCTTCTTTCGCCACCCGCAAGCTCCCTGGCCGCCCCAGCCTTTCATCCCCCATGACCTCCTGCTCAGACCCTGCTCCAGCTGAGAGAACGGCTCTAGTCCTCGTGTCCCTTGCAGGCCTTCTCAGGGTCTCTTTGCCCTCCCTGCATGGGGCCCCCTGCCGCCCCTGTGTTCCCCTGGCTCGCTCCCCGTCCTCTAGGCCGTGCGTGGATGCTGCTTCTCCTAGCCCTCTGCTGTTTGCTCATAACTGAGCCGTGCCCTTCCCCTTCCCGTCAGCACGCTCAGCACCTCCCTGGCCGCCAGCTCCCTGGGAGGGGGAGCGGGGTGTCTCCCGCGTGCTGGCTGGTCGGTGTGTGAATACAGATGTGTGGGGAAGGTGCCCCAGGTGGCGGGGACAGCGTAGGGCTCAGCAGCCAGTTTGGTTTGACTCGGAAGAAGGGCGTGGGTCAGGGGAATGGGAGCGGATCACACAGACGGTGAGAGGTTAGGAGTGTGGCTCGAGCCAGGCTGCCCGAGTGGATCAGTGTCTGTTGCTGTGGAACAAATGCCCCTAAAACTTAGTGCCACAAAACTGCCTTCTCATGTTCTCGGACTCTGTGGGTCAGGAAGGTGGCTGGAGCAGAGCAGGAGCAGCTGGCCCCGTGACGATGTCTGGGCCTCTGCAGCCATCTGCAGGCTCACTCGCGGATGCCAGCTGTCAACCAAAATGCCTCACGGGGTGTCTTCGTATCGCTCACGGTGGCTGGGCGCCAAGAGTGAGCGTCCCAACAGAGCCAGGCGGAAGCTGGCCCGCCTCGTGACCTAGCCATGGCACTCACGTGGCGTCACTTCTGCTTTGGTCCCAGCCTGCCCAGCATGAAGAGGAGAGAACATCGATACATTGATCCTACATCTCAGTAGGAGAAGTCACAGTAAGAAGAGCAAATGAGACAGAAAATACCATGGCTGTCTTTTTTTTTTTTTTTTTGGTTTTGTTTTGAGACGGGGTCTCAGTCTGTCACCCAGGCTGGAGCTGGAGTACAGTAGTGTCATCACAGCTCACTACGGCCTCAAACTGATGGGGTTAAGTGATCTTCCTGCCTCAGCCTCCCAAGTAGGTGGGACTACAGGTGCACGCCACCACGCCCGGCTAATTTTTCTATTTTTTGTAGAGATGGGGTTTCACTATGTTGCTCAGGCTGGTCTTGAACTCCTGGTGTCAAGCGATCCCCTCGCCTCGGCCCCCCAAAGTGCTGGGATTATAGGCATGAGCCACCGTGCCTGGCTGTGGCTGTCTTTTTTGTTTAAATTTTTACATAGTCTATAGGTATCTATTATTGATCGGAGACAGGCAAAATGCAACAGTGTGTCAGTATCCTGTTGCTTCTCTAACAAATTACCACGAATTTATTCTGTTGCAGTTGTGAAGGTCCAAAGTCTAAAATCAAGGTCGGCCGGGCTGTGTCCGTTCTGGAGTCTCGGGGAACCTGTTTCCCTGCCTTTTCTGTCTTCTAGAAGGCTGCCTGCACTCCTGGGCTCTGGCCCCTTCCTCACTCCATCCACCAACTTTGTTCTGTCGTCACGTCCCGCCTCCCCAGTCACCCTCTTGTTGCCTTGTGAGGAACAGTGTGACTGCATCCAGGGCATGGCTGTCTTTTTAAATCCAGGCTGCCACTCGCCATCCACACGGCTCTTGGTGCCTTAGTTTCCTTATCTGTGAAATGGAGAGAATAAGTTCTCCTCCCCACAGGGCTGGTGTGAGGCTTAAATGCGTGAACATGTGTAAAGCACTTAGAACGTTACATGTGACTTAATACATATTTTTTTGAAGATGAGAGTGTCTGCTGATTTCAGTTGGCAGTGGGGAGCCATTGAAGACCTTAGAGTAAAAGGGTGCCTTGGTGGAAAGTCTGCTGAGGCGTCTCACGCTGGCCTTTTCCTGGCGTGATTCCTGTCTCCTCAGAGCCTGCCCTGGACTCCGAAGTGACTTCCAAGCTGAAGAGCTACGAATTCCGGGGCAGCCATTTCCAGGTGACCCGCGGGGACTACGCTCCCATCCTGGAGAAGGTGGTGGAGCAGCTGGAGAAAGCAAAGGTAGGACTGGCGGGGGCCACGGGGTACAGGCTCGGGACCCCCTGGGCAGCCAAGGAGGGGATGGGGACGAGTGGGTGGCCCGAGGCTGAGCGGCCCCTGCCCACCCCCAGGCGTATGCAGCCAACAGCCACCAGGAGCAGATGCTGGCCCAGTACATGGAAAGCTTCACCCAGGGCTCCATCGAGGCCCACAAGAGGGGCTCCCGCTTCTGGATCCAGGACAAAGGCCCCATCGTGGAGAGGTGAGGGGCCGGCCTCAGCCCTGCGCTGCCCGCCTGCCCGCCGCCCCTCCTCCATCTCTGCCCTTCCGTCCGCAGCTACATCGGGTTCATCGAGAGCTACCGTGACCCCTTCGGCTCCCGAGGGGAGTTTGAAGGTAACTGCTGGGTGGGCTGGGGGGGTCAGGTCGGAATTTCTTCCCCCATGTCCAGATTCATACCCCAGTGTCCCCTGAGGGTTCTCCCCTCCCCCTCGGCTGTAGTGATGACAGCAATGACAGCCGTGGCAAAGATTGTTTCCCATGCACCAGGCACGGTTGTACAATGCTTACCTGTTCACTCGTTTACACGTCATCCTCCTGTGAGGATTTTTACCCTCACCTAATAGACATGGGAACTGGGGCACAGTTGGCGGCTGGCTCTGAGCCACTTTGCTGTGCTGCCTCTGGTGGCACGGGCTTCAGGCAGACGGATGAGCATTCCAAGCCCGGCTTTGCCACTCACCGGCTGTGTGGCCTTGGGCCGGTTACCCAGCCTGTGCGCACGAGTGAGATCATGCGTGCAGACTGCGCACCGGGTGGCTGGGAGCAGGGGGATGTTGTGACTGTGAGCCTGACTCGGTGCTGTCATTCTGGGCTGGAGGAAGCCTGCCTCGGCTCCCATGCCCACGGGGCCCACTGTGTAGGCAGAGCATCCAGCCCGAGCATGCAGCCAGGGCTCTGCCCACCCTCATCCTCCCCGGTCCCTGGACATGGCAGGAGCGTCCACCTGCTGAAGCCAGAGGGCTCAGCCTGGGAGGAGGGCGGGGAGCACGACACCCCTCAGGGCGTGGGTGTGAGCCCCTGGACGGACGGGGAGAGAGCTTTCCTACCAGGTCCTCATCTGGTAGGGCCCAGGCCTGGGTCACTGCTGTCCCCAGCAGCCAGCACAGGGTCCTTGTGCACAGCAAGTGTTCAGTACACGCCTGATGGCTGGAGGGGTTGAGTGGGTGCAGTGGGAGCCCTCCCAGAACCCTGCCAAGCTGCAGCCCCCTCGCGCCCCTGCAGGCTTCGTGGCCATGGTGAACAAGGCCATGAGTGCTAAGTTTGAGCGGCTCGTGGCAAGTGCGGAGCAGCTGCTGAAGGAGCTGCCCTGGCCCTCAGCCTTCGAGAAGGACAAGTTCCTGACGCCCGACTTCACCTCCCTGGATGTCCTCACCTTCGCTGGCTCCGGCATCCCTGCCGGCATCAACATCCCCAACTGTGAGTGTCTCTGGCCCAGCCCCCGAGCCCCCTCCCTCTCCACACACGGACCCTGGCCACAAACTGCCCTGCTCGACTCATGGGCCCAACCTGTTCCTCTTGTCTGTGACCCTTGACCTTTGCCCCTTCTCCCCGTCCCTCCCTGTCTTCTCCAGACGACGACCTGCGGCAGACAGAAGGCTTTAAGAATGTGTCGCTGGGGAACGTGCTGGCTGTGGCCTACACCATGCCGCGTGAGAAGCTCACCTTCTTGGAGGAGGACGACAAGGTGGGCACCGGCAGCCGGGGGTCGGGGCTGGGCCTCACCTGCCCCCGAGGACTGGGGGAGGCAGACGGCCCAGAGCAGTGCAGTGGAAGCACAGCTTTGGTCCTGGCTCTGCCGCTCTCAGGCCATGTGACCAAGTGCCACTTTGAAGGCCCAGTTTCCTCACTGGTCACACAGTGGAAGTGTCCCTCCCTCCTGGGTTACCGCGAGGACGAGATGGGCTCTGTGGGGCCAGAGCACAGTCAGCCTTCACGTGCACCGTGGGGGCGCTCGGCCCGGGGCAGGGAAGGGCAGGCCGGCAGGCTATGTGGCCGGCGCGCCCGTGGCCAGTGCTGGTCTCTGCTTGTCCTGGCAGGACCTGTACCTGCGGTGGAAGGGGCCGTCCTTCGATGTGCAGGTTGGGCTGCACGAGCTGCTGGGCCACGGCAGCGGCAAACTGTTCGTGCAGGTGAGACGGCCGTGGCCGGCCCTGGGGCCCACGGGAGCCGCCCCCGCTGCAGGGCCCACAGCTCCCCTCCTTGACGACTGCCCTGCCCAGGGCGAGGTGGCTCCAGTCTCTACCCTTAAGGGCTGTGGGTTTGGTGGGAAAATGGCCCCCTAAGCAGGGAAGACCCTGCCTTGCCCTCCCCTAGGACAAGGGAAGACCTTGTCCTAGGAGCTCAGATGACCGGGTGGGTGTCGAGGGACCTCTAGGACAGTCCAGCTGGTGTCCCTGCACGAGGAGGGATTGCTTGGCTCAGGCCAGAAGCTCACCCTGAGAGTGGGACCCCAGCAGCCCTGGGGACAGTGGCTGGGTGGGGCTGTCTGTGGACATTCCCTGTCCCGAGGCTGCAGCGCTGTCTTCGCATGGCTGTTCCCTGGAGCTGGACCTTTCCAGGTATCGTAAGGAGCCACTTCTCCCCAGAGCGGGCTCTCCTGCCAGCTGGCCGGAGTGGCTGGAGCCCCACACGTGCACTCAGGCAATGTGGAAAAGGCAGACAGCCTTTCTGGAATGCTGGGAAAAGCTTGTGTGGCCCCCCAGAGTGGAGATGACAAGAGGTGGGACGTGGCAGGGACCATCAGAGAGCAGGGTGCTGGTGCAGCCTGTGCCCATGGTGGGTGCTTTCCTGCATGGGCAGAACCGTGCTGGCTGGGAGTCCGGAAGATGCAGAGAGCAGCTGATGGGGCAGCAGCCCCGCCTAGAGCCTTGTCCGGGCTCTGTCCGGCCTGTGGCCTCGGATAAGTCAGTTCCCCTCCCTGAGCCTCAGTTGGCCCACCTGTTAAGTGGGGTTCCTGACCCCTACTCTGGATTATTGAAAGGAATAAAAGTGAAGGTGGATAATAAGCCCTGGCACACAGTAGGCCATCAGCAAACGAGCATTAGTGTCAAGAGATGGGGTACATGCAGATTGTGCGCTCTGGTTCCAGTTTGGGGCTTTTAGTTTCTGAGCCTCAGTTTCCCCATCTTTGAAGTGGGGTCATCATGGCACCTTTCTTGGAGGGTGGTTGTGAGGATTGAATGGGTGGTGCTTGGCACATGGTGGGACGGAGGGGACGACGCCGGGGCTCGTCTGGCAGCGCCGGGAGATGGGCTGGGACACACGAGGGAGGAGCAGCCGGGCTTTCCGGCCCATCCACTGGGGCCCAGCTGGGGGTTTGGAGATACCAGGTTTGGGTCTTCACATGACGGGCAAGTCCCTCCCTGTCTGGCCCCCAGTTTCCCTCTCTGTGCCGTGGGGTAGGCGACTCTGGTTCTGCCCCTCCTGG
Organism: Lemur catta; assembly: GCF_020740605.2. Taxonomy (NCBI): domain Eukaryota; kingdom Metazoa; phylum Chordata; class Mammalia; order Primates; family Lemuridae; genus Lemur; species Lemur catta. The sequence continues at coordinate 105,549,659 of NC_059134.1, read as the reverse complement.
GGCCTCTGAGGAGGCAGCCGTTGTCGCAGGACTCGGGTTTGGAGGCGTCAGGATGTGGATGGAGGCGCCGCTCCTGCCACCCGGCCCTCGCTCCCGAGCCACTCCTCGGCCGTGGAGCTGGGGCTGAACGCGGGACCAGGCCTGTCCCTCACTCATGCTGTGTCTGCAGGATGAGAAGGGAGAGCTCAACTTTGACCAGGAGACAGTGATCAACCCGGAGACTGGGGAGCAGGTGAGGGCAGCGTCGGTGGAGCCCCGGGGTGCTGGAGGAGGGTGGGCACGTGTGGGGCTGCAGCCACCCCTGAGCCTGGTTTCTGGGCCTCCCCTTCCAGATTCAGAGCTGGTACCAGAGCGGGGAGACCTGGGACAGCAAGTTCAGCAACATCGCCTCCAGCTATGAAGAGTGCCGGGCCGAAAGCGTGGGCCTCTACCTCTGCCTCCACCCCCAAGTGCTGGAGTACGGGCAGCGGTCGGAGGGGTCGGAGGGGTGGGTGCTGCCCGGGAGAGCAGGGCAGCCTCTGACCATCCCTGTCACCTGCTTCTCCTTCCCCAGGATCTTTGGCTTCGAGGGGGCTGACGCGGAAGACGTGATCTACGTGAACTGGCTCAACATGGTTCGGGCTGGGCTGCTTGCCCTGGAGTTCTACACCCCTGAGGTCTCCAGCTGGAGACAGGTGGGGCTGGGGGGAGCCCCCAGGAGGTGGGAGGGGGCCTGCCGTGGGCTCTGGGTGCAGGGATGGTGTGACCTTACCCATGAGGCAGGTGTGCTGGGTTTAATGCCAGGCTCCACAGTTCAGGCAGCAAGTCACGTCTCTCTGATGAGCCTCAGTCCCTGCCTGTGAAATGGGAGTCATGATCTCTCCCCGGCCTCCTTCCAGGGTGAATCAGATGAGATGGTTTTACTGCTACTGCTAACAGCTGACTTGCTCTGCCACACACAGTTCTAAGCACCCTCTGTTAATTAACTTTGGTTTCCAGTGTCAGCCGCAGGAGGTGGGTGTTGTTATTATCCTCATTTTAGAGATGAGGAAATTCAGGCACAAAGAGATTAACTTGCTGCCGAGTGGCAGAGCCAGGATTCAAACCCGTGCATTCTGCCTCCAGAGCCATCAGGCTTCACTGCTCCGTTACCGTGTCTCCTTTGGAAATAGGGTAAGCAATAGGATTTTTTTTTTTTCTTTTTTTTGAGACAGGGTCTTGCTCTGTTGCCCAGGCTGGAGTGCAGCCTGGAACTCCTGGGCTCCAGTGATCCTCCTGCCTCAGCCTCCTCAGTAGCTGGGACTACAGGTGTGCGCCACCATGCCTGGCTAATTCTTTTGTTTTTATTTTTGTAAAGATGAGGTTTCATTGTGTTGCCCAGACTGGTCTCAAACTCCTGGCCTCAAGCAGTCCTCCGGCCTTGGCCTCCCAAAGTGCTGAGATTACAGGCCAGCAAGAGAACATTGCTTACAGAATCAGATAAGGAGGCAATGTTATGTCATTAAAAGAACACATGTTTCGGAGCCCAGAATCTTGGGTCTGAGTCCCGGCTCTTCCTCTACCAGCTGTGTGACCCTGAGGAAGTCACTTCAGCTCTCTGGGCCTGTTCTGTTGTCTGTAAACGGGGGGATGATGATGCCTACCTGGTCCCGCTGTTGAGCACAAACAAGACTGTGGAGGAGACAGTGCTCAGGGCCCTCAAGGGTAGCTGCTGTCCTCAGGGGGCACCTGGAGCAGCAGGGGTGACAAGGACTAGCACAGGGCACCAGGGACTGCCTGGAAATGGCCTCGCTGTCCCCCAAGGCAGCCTGCCTACCCTATGAGCCGAGGAGGGAGAAAGCAGTTGAGAAAAGAGGAATAGGCAGAAAAGGACAAGGTGCGAGCGAGTGACGTAACGAGCACACACTGCGCATCAGGGCTTGGACCGAGCCTTGATCCAGGCTACAAATGACCCCTTCCTCCCCCTGCAGGCCCACATGCAGGCCCGATTTGTGATCCTAAGGGTCTTGCTGGAGGCTGGCGAGGGACTCGTGACCGTCACTCCCACCACGGGCTCCGATGGGCGACCCGATGCCCGAGTCCGCCTTGACCGCAGCAAGATCCGGTCTGTGGGCAGGCCCGCCCTGGAGCGGTTCCTGCGGAAACTCCAGGTAAGCAGAGGCATCTCACCTTGGAGGGTACCCGCCAACCTCTGCCCTATCCCCCTACCCTGTGAACACTTCCTCATAGCCTCCTGGTCTGTTCATTCATTCATTCATTCATTCATCAAGTGTTTACGCTGAGGGTGACCATGTGCCGGGCACTGAGACTAGGCTGTGGAGCAGTTCCTTAGGCTGTTGCGAGGGAAGATGGACAGTAAACACGTAAGCAGTCAGTGCGCGAGATAACTTCAGATCATGAGAAGAGCTGTAAAGGCAACAAAAGTGCGTGATGCGATGGTGAGTGTGATTAGAGGGGAAAGGAAGGTCCATCTCAGTCTGGGTAATCAGAGAAGTCTTCTTGGAGGAGGTGTCAGTTGAGCTGGAATTTGAGTGCCAAGGAAAACCAGCTGTGAGAAGATCTGAGTGCAGAAGCAGCAGCAAGTGTGAGGGCCAGTCAGTCTTAGGATCAGAATGAGCTTGGTGGGGGAGCGTGGTGAGGGAGGCAGGGAAAGGATAGTGGGTAGCGCCGCCCTGGCTTCCCTGTCGTGCAGGGCTGCTGAGAGCCAAGAGACTTTCGGGGTTCTGGTGCCAGTGCTGACTGCCTGGGTGATCGGGGTGACACATTTCATCTCTCTGGGCCCCACTTTTCTCACCTGTCAGTGGGTTACACCTGTGAGGATTAAATGGAACATTGTACATACAGACATGAGCAAACTGAATGTCGTGTTATCCAAGCCGGAGCAACACGAGACCCAGAAGCTTGTGGTCCACGGACCAGCAACACCGGCACCCCCAGGGGCAGGTTAGAAATGCAGATCCTCAGGCCCCGTTCCAGACCCCGGGATCAGCACTCCCAGGGCCGGGCCTCGGGAGCCTGCATGTCTGCTGGCCCTGCAGGCGGTCCTGGCACCTGCAAGTTGAGAACTGCTGATCAGCCACTCTCTGGAGTGAGTACCTGCCCGTGGCGCAGGGTCCTGCCAGCTCTTTCTACCTATAGAAGGCCCAGCCTTTAATTTACACGTTAAATTCACAAATCATGAATCATAAATCACAATATATCTTTGTGATTTTATCCCCACTTGTCTCCAGAAGGATTTATGGCATTTTTCCATAAAAGATATTTGTCCATTAAAGTAAAGTCACTTAGAAATTAAAAATCATTGGTTGCAAAGCAATGTGGTATCTTGGATTGGATCCTGGAATAGAAAAGGGCATTAGTAGGAAAACTAGTGGAATCCAAATAGGGTATGGAGTTTAGCTAATGGTAATGTACCAACTGTGTCAGAATGAACAACAGGTGATTCTGGGCAGGGGCGGGTGGGGACTCTCTCTACCATCTTTGCAACTTTTCTGCAAATCTAAAATTATTCCAAAATGAAGTTTATTAATAATAATAACAAATCATTAGATGGAGGAATCAAACCTACCAACTCCTAGGCCAACAGGGAACTGAGCACTAAATTAGCACAGAGCCTTCTGGCAGCTTTCTGGAGACTGAGCCAGCCGGGTCTCTGTACAGGCGGAATCATTCCAATCATTCCACGTAGTGGGTGGTCTCTCCACAGTAGTTTTACAGAAAATGTGGGATACAAAATCATTCTTGGTGTGGCTGTTTCTTCTGTCAGCCCCCAGGGAAAGCCCAGGGCACAACAGTGAGACACCAAGCAGGGAGGGCTTCAGCCAGGGATCACAACGCAGCCATATTTCTGGCCCACTTCGTGTTATTAACATTGGCAAAGGTCAGGTATTGGTCTCTCTGGTTTCCTGGAAGGTCTGGCGACAGCAGGCTTAATTTCTACATGAACAATGGACTGGAACTGAGTAGCCGCCACTGCATTTGTTCATGGCATGGACTCTCCGGTTTGCCCTGGTCCTACACTCCCTGGTACTTGAACCTGCCTTAATCACTCGCCTGTGATACCGCCGGGCTCCCACTGGGGTCTGTTGCCAGCTGTCCAGTTTGAACTCCTGGAGTCTGATGTGTCAGTGTGATGAATGTGTCCTTAGCACCTTCTGGGTATTGGGGGCTGTGGAGAAGAGGAAGGTGAGACCTTCGTTTTAGCCTCTCCCTAGGAGTTGCCAGGTGGTTTCACTGACTCCAGAGCCAGGGAGAGTCATTCCACACCCGGGTCTAAGAAAGTAGAGGCTTTCCTCGAGGGAGCCCGAGGTTCAAGTCCTGCTTCGCTACTTGAGAATTGGCAGAAGGACTAAGGATCAGACCCACAAAAAGTGAATCATTTGGAAAAGAACCAAATAGAACTCTGAAATAAACCAGATAAGCACTGAAATTTTAAAAGGCAGGTTACAGGTTGTAGGCCCAGCTGAAGGTAAAAGAGATTATAAAGCATGTAGCACAGGGAGACCAAGATAGAAAATTTAAAAGAGAAGTTAAGGGATGAAGAGAGTTTGAGAAGGTCTCATGTGCCTCTGACTGAAGTTCCAAAACGAAAGCAGAGAGGAAAGGTAGGAGGTAGGAGAGGGAATATAAGAAGAGATAGCGGCTGAGAATTTTCTAGAATTGATTAAAGTCAACAATTCATAAATCCAGGAGGCGCAAGAAATCCCAAAACGGACAAAGGAAAGGCCTACCTAGAAACATCACAGAGTGATGCAAAACACCAAAGACATGGAGAAAATCCTGAAAGCAGCCAAAGAATGAAGACAAGTGACCTGAATAGAATGATACTAACTGAGCGCGGACTCAGCTACAGAAGCCAGGCAACAAGGGATGATGGCGGCACCGTGCTGAGAGTAGATGACTTGTCAATACCCAATAAAGTCATCTTTTAAGAATAAGAGTAAGGCTGGGGAGGGTGGTTCACCTGTAATCCCAGCACTTCAGGTGACCGAGGTGGGAGGATCGTTTGACCAGCCTGGGCAACATTGGTAGACCTCTACTCTATAAACAATAAAAAAATTAGCTGGGTGTGGTGTTGTGTGCCTGTAGTCCCAGCTACTTGGGAGGCTGAGGCAGGAGGATCGCTTGAGCCCAGGAGTTGGAGGTTTCAGTGAGCTATGATTGCACTACTGCACTCCAGCCTGGGTGACCGAGTAAGACCCTGCCTCTTTTAAAATAAATATGAAAAGAGCATAATGGTAATACACATTGTCTGCATATCAAATGATAAGAAACAACTTCAATTTAGTGTGCATTTACTATGTGCTAAGCATTTGATCTGCATTTCTCGCTCATTCAGCTCACTAACACTGAGAGCAGATACTATTCCCAATTAGAGAGGACAGCTCAGAGTGGTTTAGTAACTCATCCAAGGTTACACAGCCTGTAAGTGAGTTGAGCATTTTACAGACTATCTTAGTCTATTTTGTGCTACTGTAACAAAATACGTGAGACTGGGCAATTTATAAAGAATAGAAATTTATTTCTCACAGTTCTGGAGCCTGGGAAGCCTGAGATCAAGGTGCCAGCAGGTTCGGTCGTCTGGTGAGGGCTGCTGTGTTCTTGGGAGGAGAGGGGTGCCGTGTCCTCACGTGGCAGAGGCCAGAGGGCAAGAGGGTGAACATGGCTTGAAGCCTCTTTTGTGAGGGCCTTAGTCCCACTCACGAGGGAAGAGCCCTTTCTTGTGGCCGAATCACCCCTTAAGGGCCCCCCCTCTAATACTGTCACAGTAGCCATTAAGTTTTAACAGCTGGATTTGGGAGAGGACACATTCAAACCACAGCACAGGCCGCCCTGGCCTGGGCACAGCCGGCTGCGGCCATGGCAGAGCCCTGTGGACGCAGGGTGAGGGCCCCTCCTAGACGTTTCCTCCCTCCTTCCCACAGGTGCTGAAGTCCACGGGGGATGTGGCCGGAGGGCGGGCCCTGTACGAGGGGTATTCGGCTGTCACGGACGCGCCCCCCGAGTGCTTCCTCACCCTCAGGGACACCGTGCTGCTGCGCAAGGAGTCTCGGAAGCTCATTGTTCAGCCCAACACTCGCCTCGAAGGTAATGGACTCCTGTGCCCCTTTGATGGGGGCCACGCGGGGCCTGTGGCAGTGCGGAGGACGCCCCTGGGGCTCAGCGAAGGCTGCCTGGGGTGGCCCCTCTCTCCCCCCCACTCCCTGCCAGGGTCCTTTCCACGCCAAACCTCAGGCCAAAACCTTGGCATCTACCACCACATGCATGTACACGCACACACGTGTACACACACATACACACACACACACACACACACACAGGGTCATGCAGGTTGTAAGACAGCAGTGGAAGGTTTGAGGAGGGCCAGCGGAGCAGGGGCTAGCAAAACAGACAGACTTATGGGAGGCCAGGCCTGGCACCAGAGAATCAGACCCGCTGGGTCCCCAGGCTCAAGGTCAGGCCAGGCAGGGAGTTGGGACCCAGCAGGCCTAGTGAAACCCAGAGAACAAGGCTACTCGGCCACATGCAGGATGGAGATCAACAGCTGCATCGTCCCTCTTCCTTCTCAAGTGACGATTCCATTTCCACAAGTCCCAACCCTGTCTGCATGGTGCTTGTACCTTTTATATTAAAACCCCTTGGGGTCCCAGCACCTCACTGCATTCACTTGCCTCTCACCTTGACTCATCTTTCTTGCCACCTGCCACTTGGGGCACCTGAGACAAGGTGGTGCCAGGGAGTGGTTAGAGCACCAGCTTCACAACCGTCCTGCGGCCTTGGCTTGGTCACTTCACCCTTCTAGGCGTTGGTGTCTTCGTTCATAAAGCCAGTGTCATTGCCTCCTGATGCTACAGTGAGCCTGAAGTACTTCCCTGAAGTTCCAAGTGCTTTCCATGGGTTAACCTTTTAAATCCGCACAGTAACCCAGTGAGGTGGGAATTTTTGTTATCCCCATTTTGCAGATAAGGAAACCCAGGCACAATGTAATTTGCACAAGGCTTATTCCTTTTTACTGGAGGAGCCAAGAGTCAAATTAAGAGCATTTGCTCCTCACTTCTGTATGTGATGGGCAGTTGTGAGGGTTAAATAATGTCTATAAAAGTTATTACCAGTTTTGGTGAGGAATAAGCATGTATTAAGAGGCTCATTGCAAACTATCTACTAGGCAATCCAGAGGCCTCCTGGGATTTGGCCGAACCCCTGCCGGCCTCTGCACTCCAGGCACCAGCGCTTCCTTTCCTCCAACCCCCTGAGCTCACCGCACCCCTACAGCCTTCGCAAGGCAGCTCCACTCTGCCTGGCACCACCTTGCCCCAGACCTTTGCCTGAGAAGAACCTGGTTCTTCACGTCATTCACGTCCCTGTTAAATGGCAACTCAGAAGTCTGAGAGAGGCTGTCGCTGACCTCTCAACCTAAAGTGACCCCTTCTGTCCCTCTCTGTTCTGTCACCCAACTTCATTTTCTTTCTGTGCCCATCACGCTCACCCGTTTTGTCGGTCTCATCTCCGTGACAGCAGGAACAGCAAACCCCGGCACTGAGCATGCAGCCTGGCACGCTGGAGCTGCGCGAATCATGCCGGCCATGTGGACGGTGTCACTGATTGTTTTGATGTGTGCAGCCCTGTGCCAGCCACTGGGGAGCCACTGGGGATCCCAGGGTGAAGGGGACCTAGGCCCTGCCCTCAAGTAGTTCACAGGTCATTAGGATGATAAGACATGGAGCTAAATAATCATGCAGGAGAAGTGCTAATGAGCGCCCAAAAGATACAAACAGTGCTCTGAACACTTAGAGGAGGGAAGATCACACCCACCCCCAGGAGAATCTGGGAAGGAAGTGGTGTTTAAAGTAGACCTGAAGAACAGGGTGAATTTTCAAAAACATGGCAACGATGATATGATGATTATGGCTAACTTTTAAGGACTTTCATGTGCCAGGTGCCGAGTAAAAACTTTCCATGGATTAACTCCCAACAGCCCGATGAGGAGTGGTTGTTATCCCCATTCTTCGGCTGGAAAATGAGACACAGAGAGTCTGTGTATTTGCCTGAGGTTACACAGCTAGTAGGTGGCAGAGCCAGGACTTAAACTCCAGCTATCTGAACCTGGAGCCTGTGCTCTTCGATCCTATATGCTTGGCAATGCCATGGAGCATGACGAGGCACCATGAGAGGGCAGAGCAATTGAAGTGTGTTCGAGGGGACTGCTTCCCAGGAGTATTTAGGGGACCACTGGAGCAGCCCCAGTTAACAGATGAGTAAATGGGCTCAGAGATGATGCTGCTGGTGGTAGCTAGCATTTGTTGAGTACCCACTCAATGCATTACTGTGTGTAATCACCACAGTTCCTGTACAGATGTGGAAACTTAGGCTTAGAGAGATTGGGACTTGCCCAAGCTCCCACAGGAGACAGATGAAGCGATTGCTGGACTGCAAGCTCCAGGAGGCCTTGGACTGTATCTGTTTTACCTAGCATGGCACCTGGTATAATCTTTTGACTGAATCAATGAAAGCAGCAATTCATTTAATCCTCTTCCTGTAGTATTTGCTTCCTCACAGGGTCATAGTCAGGATTAAACTAGATCATTAACTTAAAACATTGAGCACAGTTTTTGGTACAAGATAAGAGCTCAGTAAGAACTAGCTCCTCCTGGGATTATGATTGTTATAACTATTATTATGATTCTACTTCCCTATTCGCCCTCCCTGCTGCTATTTTCTCTCCATCTCCTCTCCAGGCTCAGAAGTACAGCTTTTGGAATACGAGGCCTCGGCTGCTGGCCTCATCCAGTCCTTCTCCGAGCGCTTCCCAGAGGATGGGCCCAAGTTGGAGGAGGTCCTCACCCAGCTGGCCACAGCTGATGTCCGATTCTGGAGAGGCCCCAGTGAGGCCCCAGCTGGCCAGGCTTGAGGAAGATTTGTGTGGCCCCTCCCTCCACTCCATCAGGCCAAGTCTGCAAGTGGCCCTCCATTTGGGTGTGTATTTAGGGGCCAGGGGAAGGGCAGGAGCTCGGACCTTGGTGCTACCTCAGCTGAGGGTGGTGACACTAACCCCTGCCATTTGTCAGCACTTTCCAATTTACCAAGTGCTTCCCCTCTGTTATCTCATTTGATCTGCGCTACCGTCTGTGGAGTGGGCAAGACAGGGCTCACTATCCTGTTTCCCAGATGAGGAAATGACAGTTCTGAGAAGTGACTTGTCTAGATCCTGCAGGTGGTATGTGACAGAACCAGGGCTCAAAACATTCTCACCAAATCCAATGCTCCTCATGTATTACTTTTATAACCAGAAAAATAAATATTACAAACCACCGCTGTCTTTGCTACATGTGTGATTCCTCCGCGCCTTTGTCTCACTTCTCATTTGCTCCCGGCAGGGCGATGGGATCAAAGCCTGGGGCAGGGGAGCCATCTTTAGCCTCCCACCCACAACAGGATTTGACATTATCTCTAAATGAGAATACACAGTCTCAGAGTTGAACATGGCAGTTTTTACAGCCCTACTTTGTGGCATGTCTTGCACTTAAGTATTTTGGGAACCTAAAAACTGGAAACACCCAATGTCGGTCAGAATCCTCTGCAGGGCCCCCTCACCCTCGTGTTTGGCTTCTCTGAGCCTGGACCTCTACAGTCAGGCAGCAAGAAAGGACATGGCCCCTTTTCAACGGGATAACTGCGCAGATGAAGACAGGCGTAGTTCATTTGGCTGCTCATAAACGGTAGAAGGGACTCCTTTCCAGACCTCCAAACCAGAGAGCCCTGTGGCTGACCCAGAGATTGTAGGGCCCGCAAGCCCGGAAAGGTGGCTCCGCCTGGGAAAGGGTAAAGATAAATCAAATGCTAGGAGGAGTGATTGCGCCTCCGCCGGGCGGAACCCAGGAAAGAGGCCCGCGCATCCCGCAGGGGCGTTTAGGGGCCTGGCTGGGAAAGCTTCGCGCCCGGAACCTTCGCACGCGCGCTTCCCCGCCCCGGGGCGCCACTGAGCGTTGCGCGGCGCCGGGGGCGGGGCCGGTTGCCAGGACGACGCCTGCGAAGATGGCTGCGGCGTCTTCATCGGATTCCGACAGCGGCCGAGCTGAGAGGTGAAGGCGGGGGTCCTCGAGGCTTCCTCTCCCACAGATGTAAAGAGGGTGCCTTGGTCCCCGGGCTCTGGGTTCCTGCAGTTCTCGAGCAGCGCTAGCAGTTCCTGAAGGTCTCTTAGAGGTCATGTAGGGAAATCGAGGCCCAAGAAGTGTATGTGTGTGTCTTGACTCGAGGTTGCGTCAGTAGCGGAGCCTGTACTCGGACCCAGATGTTCTGTGCCCCCAGTTCAGAGCTCCCTGCACAGCTCCCTGTCAGACCCCAGCTCCGTTTTCTTTCCCTCCTATGGGACTCACTCCCCAACTCTCTTTCCGCCAACTCCCAGCAATGAGGCCAATTCGAAATGGCTGGACGCACACTATGACCCAGTCGCCAACATCCACACTTTTTCCGCCTGCCTAGGTGAGTTTCTGGAACCATGAGCCCTGGGTTCTGGGGGAAAGGGGAAATTAGACACTGGTCCTGTAGTGAAGCCTCCGGGATTCTGAGACCCTGGTTTTGGGCCCTTTGTGTTTTCCAGTGCTGGCAGATTTGCATGGGGATGGGGAACACAAGGTAAGCCTATCACCCCGGCAGGAAGAGAGTTGGGGGGATGGGGGAGTACCCGGAAGTGAGATTTCCCAATGGCTCCAAAGAGGCTCAGCATAATCTGGAATTCACGTGTACTGTGAAAAAGCACATTTAGTGTTAAATTTTATTTTTATGTGGAAAATGAAGAGAACTTATCAATTTCATCATACAGACTGCAGAAAGTAAAGCAGATCAAAATGCTTCTGGGGATTGTACTAAGGCAAATCCTCTTAATTTAGTTAACGTGAGTCTTTGTTGGTAGGGCAAATCCCTGGGTCGGGGCAGGCATTAGAATCTGGAGGGAATGTAAACGGGAGGGAAGTGAGAGTTTTGGTCTATCAAAAGAGCATAGATTTTAAAATTGGCCGTGAGCTGATACTTGTTGAAGCTGGATAATGTGTATATAGGGATTCATTATGCGAGTCTCTACTTTTGTATATGATTGAAAATTTTCCATAATAAAGAGATTAAAATTTAAATCTCATTTTAGTTATAAAATATAAATAAATAAATTTTAAAAGAGACACATTTTTAAAAGGTTGAGAAATATATTGGGATAAAGGAAAGGAAATTAACATGTATTGAATATTTCTGGACCAGACCTTCTGTGAGGCACTTTCATATACATAGATATTATTTATTCCCATTTTCTTAGTGGGAAAATAGTTTCAGAGAGGGTAAGTGTACTGAATTCATCAGTGGCAGACCTGGTTTGATTCTAAATCTTGTGCTTTTTGCACCATGGTTGTCAATGACCCCACAATGGGTGTTTTATGTGGGCAGCTACACAGTAGTCCTGGAGTCTTACCCCACACAAAGAGTACAGTAGGACTCAGTGGGTTTTGCCCCCAAATTCCTGTCCATAATGCATTCAGTAATTCAGCATATATTGAGAAATGCATAGTGAATCCCTACTGTGTGTCAGGCATTGTAGGGACTCTAAACTCAGAAATGAATCAGCACATAGTCAGGAAGAGACACATTGTTAATTCATCCATGATATTGATTGAACATCTAGTTTGTGTTTGATGCTGGGTTTACAGCAGTGAGGGGTGGAGAAACCACAGATACAGTAATTAACATGAAATGTTAAATGTTTTCATGTAATGGTGGGTTTAATGGCTAGTTTGTTCACCATTGATTCCCAGCATGTAGCACAGTGCCTGGCACAAAGTAGGTACTTGATGAGTATTTGTGGGGTAAGTGAGTGGATGCTAAGGTAGAATACGTAGAAAGTATTATGGGGGCTCGAGTGAGAGAACAATGAATTCTGAATATCTGGAGGCACCAGGAGGCAGTAACAGGTAAACGGGGCATTGATACAAATGAAAGTATATCAAGAAGACAAGGAAGAGAGGATGGGGGAGGTATTCCAGGTAGAAGAAACAGCACAAACAGAGGTACAGAGGCGTAGAAGTTCATAGCATATTTGGAAAGAATAAATGCGGAGTTAAAAAGTTGAGCCCAATATAAAATGGTAGTTAAGACCACTTGTGTTAGATTTGGACAGACCTAGACTCCAGTCCCAGCTCTCCTACTTAATAGCTATGTGACTTTGACTTCACATCTCTAAGACACAGCTTCCTTAGTCGGAAAATAGGGCTAATAATAGTACCTACCTCATAAGGTTGTTGAGAGGGTTGAATGCAAGCATGCAGTGGTTTCTGATGTGGTCCCTGCCACTTAGTGCATGCTCAGTACCCATATGCTCTTGGGCACCCCATTCTGGCTGGAGCACAGCAATGGGAAGGTGATAGGAAACAAATTGGGAACCAGACCAGAGGGGCCTTACAGGCCTCGCTCAGGAGAATGGGCTTGCATGGCAGCCACAGCAGCTTGAAGGATGGGCTGGAAGGTGGAAAACCAAGAGGCCAAGGAGTTTGGTTCTCTTCTCTGTGTCCACAGAGCACATCCTGCCCTGCATTTGGAAGCCAGGCCTTAGAAGCTCAGATATATCTGTCCCCATCCCTCCCCCACTGACCTCAGCCACTGTCCCCGTGTCTAGAACAGTGCCTGGCATTAAGAAATGTTTGTCAAATGAATAACAAAAGCATTAGCTGCCACCTACTCCTCACTAGCACTCACCAAGTTCTATAATTCAGTATCTCATTTGATTTTCACCATGAGTGTCATGACATAGGTATTTCCATTTTGTAAGTGAGAAAACTGAGGCTCAGAAAAGTTAATCAGCTTTCCCAAGGTCACACAGCTTGTAAGCCTGAGGGCAAAGCCTTTGTTGGTATAGGAATGAACCAATGTACACCAGCAAAAAGACTGAGCCCAAGAAGAGGGTCAGTGGAGTGGATTTTAGACCCTGAGCCTGGAATGAGCCATCCTCTCCCTACAGTTGGTGGTGGGGGACCTTGGCCCAGGTGGACAGCAGCCCCGCCTGAAGGTGCTCAAAGGACCAGCAGTGCTGACTGAAAGCCCGCTACCTGCCCTGCCAGCCGCTGCCGCCACCTTCCTCATGGAGCACCACGAGCCCCAGGCTCCCGCTCTGGCACTTGCTTCAGGCCCTTGTGTCTACGTGTATAAGAATCTTAGACCCTACTTCAAGTTCAGCCTACCCCAATTGCCTCCAAACCCTCTGGAAGAAGACCTTTGGCATCAGGCCAAGGAGGTAAACAACGTGGGGCTGGGAACCAGAAGGCAGAAGATGACAGCCACTGTGTGAGAAGGGAGGGGCTTCCAGGAAGAAGGCTGGGCCCCCAGGTAGGCCAGTGGCAGGAGGTCAGCCCCTCCCTGACAGCAGCAGTGGGTGGCACTTCTGGGCAAAGCGCTGTGCTTGGCCTCTGAGCAGTGGCTCCCCGGGGAGGGGGGGAGTTGGCCAGGCGCTTTGGAGAGCAGAACCCAGAAAATTCCTCTGCGCTGGCCACACCCCTGCCCACCTTTGGGAGAGGTGAAACCAAAGAAGGTAGGGGCCCATCAGAGAAGGAGGACTGGAAACAGCCAGAGGGAGGCTTTGGGGAGGCACGGATGAAGGGGATGATGGGTGTGGCCCTGAGGCTAGATTCCAGTAAACGGCTTCAGCTTGGGGCTCAGCACAGAGGCAGGTGGCAGGGAAGTGCAGAGGAAGAGGTGTCCCTGCACTTGAGCTCCCTGAGGGCATGGGTGTCCTCATTCCCTGCCTGGCACAAGCTCACAGGTTCTCCCTCCTTCCCGCGCTGTCACAGGACCGGATCGACCCCTTAACCCTGAAGGAGATGCTGGAGAGCATCCGGTGAGAGCCCACCTTTCCCCATCCCCACCCCAACTCCTTCATCTGGTCTGACCCCAGGGCCCCATTCCTCAACTAAACCTGCCATGCTGGCCCCTCTCCTTGCAGGGAGAAGGCAGAGGTGCCTTTGTCCGTACAGTCACTCAGGTAAGGGCCCTGTGGGGGCCAGGGCTGCAGAAGCCCCGGGGCGAGGGAGCAGCTGCAGACCAGCCTGAGGAGGCACCAGCAGATGCCCGCTGTGTCCAGGTTTCTGCAGCTGGAGCTGAGTGAAATGGAGGCGTTTGTAAACCAGCACAAGTCCAAGTCCATCAAGCGGCAGGTAATGTCCCCTTCTCTTTTTAGTTCCTTGTAAAAATACATACTTTTTGTTAAAGGCCACTTAACATCAGGGGGAAATTCTACAACCAAACCTGAGCAGTTTCCCTTTGCTCTTTCCCTGCCAGCCATGCCCCATGTATATCATCACCAGGCTCAGTGGCTTCTCCACTTCCAGTCAACAGCTTTTAATATCGAGATGTAAAACATTACATAATTTGCATATAACTTTTATTTTCTTGGGGGTAAAGATAACACATTTTTATTACAGAAATTTTAGAAAATAAAGAGAAGTGTAACGGAGAAATATTATATAAATGACTATAATTTCCCTACCTAGAGATACCCATTCTTACCATTTTGGTATATTATCTTCATAAATACACTTTTAAATCCTGCTTCCCTTAAGTATCTAATGTATTTTGAGCATTAAATAGTCTCTAAGAACTCCGTTTTTATGGAATTGTTCTGGGTGTCAAAAAAGGAGCTCATCAATGCACTTGATGCAGTAAAAACCTGATACTGCCTCTTCCTTTGCCCTCTTCCCTCCTCTGGCATCTTGGGGGCTTCTGGGGGGATGGTGAGTGGGGGTACCCAGGGTGACCCTGGAGTCCTTCTGCAGACAGTCATCACTACCATGACCACCTTGAAGAAGAACCTGGCTGATGAGGATGCTGTGTCGTGCCTGGTGCTGGGCAGTGAGAACAAGGAGCTCCTGGTGCTCGACCCTGAGGCCTTCACCATTTTGGCCAAGGTCAGTGCTGGGTCTGGCCCTGGGCACACCCAAGGCCCAGGCTGCATTCCTCCCCCACGCTCCCCAGTTAGTTCTTGGTAATACACATTCATTGAAGAAAAATTAGAAACTGTAGATAAACATAAAGAGATATATATATCCAAAAATCCTACCACCTACAGATATCTCCTATTAAAGTTTTGGTATATAATATCTATAACATAGATATCCCATGACTTATTTACCCAGTCACCTATCGTTGTTCAAGTTGTTTTCCATTTTTCACTACTATTATAATAACACCACCACTGTAGAATTCCTTGCCCAAATGTCTTTGCGTGCTTATTTCAATACTTCCTTAGGATGCAGCTCTAGAAGTGGCATAGTTTAATCAAAGGTACAGACTAAAAGGCTCTTGCTGCGTGTTGCTGAGATTCCCCCCAGAAAAACTGTACGAGTTTGTGCTGTGACCAGCAGGATGTGAGTGAGAAGATTGGGACTTTAGACAAGAAATTAACTTACAGATGTTACTTCAGGAGTGGGAGGGACAGGGGCTCCAGAGAAATCAGGATATTTGAGCCTCTTCTTTGCAGATGAGCCTTCCCAGCGTCCCCGTCTTCCTGGAGGCTTCTGGCCAGTTTGATGTCGAGTTCCGGCTTGCCGCTGCCTGCCGCAACGGGAATATCTATATATTGAGAAGGTAGCCACGTCCTTGGTCTCTGGGGCCAGAAGGAACAGCTCAGAAAACTGATGGTGTCAGGGGCTTGCAAGATGAGCAGGGGTTTTGGTTCTGGATTTGGGAATGGGAAGAGCTGAGAACTTCATAAAGGAGGCTGCAAGCATGAGCACAGGGGGACACCTGGAGGCTTGGGGGCAGGCGGGCAGCTGGCAAAGTGAGGGACCAGGCTGGGTGGCTGTAGTAGCGGCACAACACAGTCAGAAATGGGAGGAGATAAAACAGTCTCCCGGATTTGTTATATTACCTTATAGTGTAGAGGACACTTCCTTATGCACTGGGTTGATATTCTGTATAACATTCATTTTTTTAAATTCAAGAAATATTTATTGAGTACCTACTATGCATTAAGCACTATGCAAAGTATTGGGGATATATTGATGAATAAAATAAATATAGTTCCCGCCTTCCTGGGGAAGACAGATACTAAAGTCAGCAAACCAAGATAGTATTGCAAATTGGGTGAGTGCTATGGTGGAAGAATGCAGGCTCAATGGGAAAAAATTATGGGGCAAGGGTGGTCAAGAATACCTGTCTGAAGACGTGGCTCGAGGGGTAAAAAGGAGCCGGTTGTTCAAAAAGTGGAGAAGAGTGTTGTAGGCACCCTCAAGGTGGGAAAGACATTGGCATGTGCTACTCAAGCTTGGTGGGCAAGGAGGAGGGTGGGAAGAGATGAGGTTGAGACCAAGGTCTGCCTGGGGAGGACCTGGAGGGCATGGCAAAGATTCTGGATCTTACCTGAAGTGCAGTGGAAAATTGGGGCTTTAATCAGAAGAATGATATAATCCACTGACATTTCACAAAGCTTACTCTGCTGGACAGAGGGTAGATTGGAAAGAGCCCAGAGACCCGTGGGAGACCCATAGTCATCAGATGATGATGAGAAGAGTGGGCCGAAAGTGGGGTTGGTAGGCAGGAAGCCCCTACTTTCTGGAGGACGGAAACTGATTGAGAGGCCAGGAAACTGAAAACAGTGCATTTACCCAGGGCAGACCTTCATCCTGTTCTGATAAGTTAGTGACCTGCCTAAGCCCACTTGCACTGGCTAAGCTGCTCTAAGGTAAACTCGCTGAAAACTTTTTTGTTTTTGTTTTTGTTTTTTAAGAGACAGGGTCTTGCTCTGTCACCCAGGCTAGAGTACAGTGGCCTGATCATAGCTCGCTGTAGCCTCCAACTCCTGGGCTCAGGCAATCCTCCTGCCTCAGTCTCCCAAGTAGCTGGGACTACAGGAGTGAACCATACTGTGCCTGGCCCTGAAAACTATTAAATGCCAGGTTATCACACAAACCACCATAGTGAAATTGGGAGGGAGACAAGGTAGGAAAACACACTTGATAGTATCTAAAGTCACACTGCTAAGTGGTAGAGGTGGAAATAATCCCAGGGTCATCTGCTTTGGGGCCAGAGTTCCTCCCAGGTTAGTCTGTGGGGCTTAAAAAGAGGAGGGTCAGCCAAGGAAGTGGAGACAGGGTTTTTCTGGGGCTGGACAAGTGTGTCTTTATTCCACAGAGACTCCAAGCACCCCAAGTACTGCATCGAGCTGAGCGCCCAGCCTGTGGGGCTTGTCCGGGTACACAAGGTCCTGGTGGTGGGCAGCACTGAAGACAGCCTGCACGGTTTCACTCACAAGGTATGGCCCCAGCAGGCACCAGCCCCCCTACTCCTGTTTCCCCAGTGCCCCGGAGCAGGAGAGCCCTTCTGGCTTCCTCTTCCTGGCAACTCCTCTTTCCACTCTGAGCCCTAAGCCCCCCGCAGACACCGGCTGTTCCCTGCCAGGGGAAGAAGCTGTGGACAGTGCACATGCCCGCAGCCATCCTGACCATGAACCTCCTGGAGCAGCGCTCCCGGGGCCTGCAGGCTGTCATGGCTGGCCTGGCCAATGGAGAGGTCCGCATTTACCGCGACAAGGCCCTGCTCAACATCATCCGTGCCCCGGTGAGCCCCATCTCCGCATCTGCCACTGACTCCCTCTTGCCCTGGTCCCACCCCTGGGGCATCTTAGCTGCTTCTCCTGGCCCCACAATGAGGTGTTTCAGAAACCTTGGTTGAGCACCTCATGTACAAGTCATTATAGTGGGGGAGGGGGACAGGATAATGACTAAGTCCTTGTTTTCAGGGAGCATAAGGTGACAGCCAGAGACACAGCAAATTAAAAACCAAGGCAGACTGCAGCACAGCGAAGTGCTGGAAAAGCACAGAGGGGCCGAGAGGGGGTGGAGGTGAGATGAACGGGGATGGAACCCACAGGACACTTCACAGAACAAGTGACAATTCAGCTGGGCCTCAAAACAGTTTGCCAAGTGGACAAATGGAGGAAGAACATTCCAGACAGGGAACAGCATGAACAAAGGCTGACAGGCATGAAGGTTCTTGATTAAAGAATCCAGGTAGTTGGATGAGTTTGGACCAGAATCTTTCAAACTCTAAGTTGTGAGTCATTAAATCAATTTAGTGGATCACACCAGCAACATTTTAAAAAATAGAATAGAAAATTCAGAATATATCACATGTGAAATGTGTATGTGTGTATGTAAATTGTCCTGAGTCACAATATAAAATTTGAAAGCCACTGGCTTGGGCCACAGGTCCTGGGAGGACAGGTGGTGTGCAGCGTGGGAGAAGGGAAGGCAGGTGGGAGCCAGCGTGGGAGGCCGTTGGTGTCCTGGCGAGCAGGGAGAAAGGCCCGCGGAGATGCGTGAGCAGTGACTAGACACATCTGTGGTTTTGAGAGGCAGCAGAGTGCACCTGTAGTCCCGCTGCTTGGTAGAGGCAGGAGGATCCCTTGAGGCCAGGAGTTTGAGACCAGCCTGGGCAACATAGCAGGACCTCATCTCTACAAAATAATTTAAAAAGGAAGATTAGCCAGACTTGGTGGCATGCACCTGTGGTGGGAGGCTGAGGCAGGAGGATGGCTTGAGTCCAGGAGTCTGAGGTTGCTGTGAGCTGTGATGATGCCACTGCACTGTACCTGGGGCAACAGAGCAAGACCCTGTCTCAAAAAGAAGAAAGAAAGACAGAAAGAAAGGCAGCAGAGGCAGCACTGTGAAGGGCAGACTGGGGAGAAAGACTAGGCTAGGAGACCTGTTAGGAGGCTGACCCCAAAAGTGAAGGCCAGTGATGTTTAGTCTGGCACTGTGGCCGTGGCAGTGAGGTTGGAGGGGAGGGGAGGGGAGGAATAAAGGAGCTACTGCAGAGGCAGCATTGCCCCAGGCCTCGCCTCCCGTCTCCTCTGTTATATCTGGGGTCTCCCCCACCGTTACCTCCTGTCTTGCTTTCCTCTGCAAGCTGTTTCCCCAACTAAACTCTGATGTCTCCACATAGGACGCAGTGACCAGCCTTTGCTTTGGCCGCTATGGGCGGGAAGAAAATACCCTCGTCATGACTACTCGAGGTGAGGGGAGTCAGGCCTGGCAGGGGCCGTGGAGCCGGGAGTGAAAGGACAGGGAACGAGGAGGAGGTGGGCGTGGAGCATGCGTGGGCCTAGGTGTGGAAGCAAGGCCTACAGGCCTGCAACCTAGCAGGCTGTGCCTCCGCTGGGGACATCAGCAGCAGTTTGCTGTCTCCACCTGGAGCCAGGCCCTGGGCTTGGTTGTATCCCTCTAGTTCACCCAGTATCCCAGTGCCTGCTACAATGCCAGGAACATCACAGCACCCAGTCGATAACTGCTGAATGAATGAATGAATGAATGCTAGGAGGCTGGGTGCGGTGACTCACACCTATAATCCCAGTGCTTTGGGAGGCCAAGGCAGGAGGATCACTTGAGGCCAGGAGTTCGAGACCAGCCCGGGCAACATAGCAAGACCCCATCTCCATAAAAACTAAAAAAATTAGCCAGGCGTGGTGGCTTGTACCTGTAGTCCCGGCTACTCAGGAAGCTAAGTAGGGAGAATCACTTAAGCCTAGGAGTTCCAGGTTACAGAGATCTGTGATCGTGCCACTGCACTCCAGCCTGGGTGACAGAGCAAGACCCTGTCTCTAAAAATAAATTAACAAATAATCAGTCAATCAATCAAACTATTAAGACATATTTCTTCTAGAAACAGTCTTGTCAGGAAGATGGACATGTACAGAAATAGGCAGATTGTTTGGGATGAAAGAATGGGAGCGTGGGAAGGATAAACCTGTTCCCGTCTGTCCACTTCCCTAGGCGGTGGCCTGATTATCAAGATCCTGAAGCGAACAGCAGTGTTTGTGGAGGGGGGAGGCGAGATGGGTCCCCCACCAGCCCAGGCCACGAAACTGAATGTGCCCCGCAAGACCCGGCTTTATGTGGATCAGACGCTGCGAGAGCGGGAGGCTGGCACCGGTGAGACTCAGGCTGGGTCCCTCCTCTTCTTCCTCCTCCATGACTCCCACACAGCAAAGCTGGTGAATGCTGCCCAGCTGCCCTGGCAGGGGGAAGAAACGGGCTAGGCAGGTCCTGTGCCTCTAAGTCCAGGGACAGCCTAGGAGGTACACGCTGCCTATAGGTAACTGTTCCTCAGGGTAGAAGGTGCTGGGGGTGAGGGCAAGAGCCCTTAGAATTCAGAGGAGGGAGCAGTCACTTCCAGACACAGGAGTTTTCATGAGAAAAGTAGAATTTAACCAAGTGTTGTCTTCTTGTTCAATTTTTCCTGTTCATTTGTTCAGTCGTTCATTCGTTCAATATCTGTGATAATGCCAGGCTTTGTGCTGGGTGCCTCGAATTAGGCTAGTGCCTACCTTAGGCGTTCAGTCTACCTGGCCAACTTCATGTCATGTGACTAGGGTAGACAGGGATTCTGCAAAGAGCTCTTAGAGCACAGGAGCAGAGTAAGAAACTCTGCCTGGGAAGCTTGGGAAAGGCTTCAGAGCAAGGTGACGTTGGACTTCACCCTAAAAGGTGATTACCAGTCCAGCAGACACAGCGGGGCAGGGAGGAGCAGTGTAGACAGAGGCTTGGGTAGAGGCACAGGGCCCCGACCGGCTTCAGGCAAGCCTCTGTCAGCGGAGCTGCGGGCATGGGGCCAGAGGCCGGGTGGTCAGAGGGAGGGGACCGGCGGGTCACAGCCAGCTCCCGCAGGGCCGGAACACAAGGCTGAGTAGTGGGGATGTTGTCTGGGTAGGTGGACGCTGGCAAAGACGGTAAATAGCAAATACAGCCGCTCGGCCAGTTCTGCCTTACACAGCGATTTTCGTCTTAGTTTGAAGGATAGATTAGAGGTCAGAGAAAATAGTTAACAAGCTGTCACAGCCCAGAAAATCTAAGAGAAACAATGGATAAACAATCCGAAAAATAAGGAGTTTTGTAAGGTGATCAGATGTAAAATATTAAACAATCACAAGCTTGTGTATATACCAATAATATCCAGTTAGAAAATATACTGGAAAAAGATTCCATTCACAATACCTAGGAAATCCCTAGAAATAACTGTAGCAAGAAGACATGCAAAGACTGATAAAATTTTAAAACTATTTTCAAGAACATTAAAAACCACCTTGCAGTTTAAATGGAGAGACTTACCAGGTCCCAGGGTAAATTTGGTAAATCTGTCAATTGTTCCAAAATTAACGTAAAAACATAGTAACGTTACAGTTAAAATACCAATGGGATTTGTTTTAAGGATGTAAGTTGATTCAAAGAGTAAATCTAAGAAATTTGGGGGAAATAAGAGCGGACTTACCCTACCGGACGGCAGAACGAACGGAGCTGTGGTGCCGATGCAGAAATACCAGCAGCCCGAGAGGACTGGCACGTTCAGGAAGTCCAGAAACAGACTCTGCAACGTGCAGAAAGGCAGGCTGCATTCAAGGTGTCATTTGAAATCAGTGGGGAAAGCCCAGACTGTCCAAAAAAACACAATTAGGACAACTTACTTATAGGAAAAAAAAACAGACTACCACATGCCAAACACAAAAATTAATTCTGGGTCGATTAAAAATCAATTGTAAAAGTACTAGAGAAAAAAGGAAACTTCGGTAGGTGAGACAAAGGTGTAAAACTCCTGAATGGCAAAAGGCACCTCCCACCCGAGTGAAAGGGCCCGGCTGGCTGACCAAGGACCTGCAAAGGAGGCAGAGGCGTGACGGACGGCGTGGGGGGTGCTTTGCGGAAGAGTCATCATCTGGTCCTGGCAGATGGTTAGACGTGAAGGGTGAACCTAGGTGACTTGAGGGTCAGGGAGGCAGTGACTGAGGCAGGACAAGGAGGCTGGTTTCTGTGGCGTTGAACTTGAGGTGCTGAAGGGACGTCCGGATGGAGATGACCAGGAGGCAGTTAGAAGCAGGAGGCAGGCCCAGCACCTGTGAGCTGCTGGGGACATCGAACACGGGCCTACCCCGAGCTGGGCACTAAGGACTCAGGAGGGACAAGGTCCCTGCCGTCAGGGGCCCGAAGCTGTTCTTTAGGATGCTCAGAGCTGTGGCAGGACATAGATTGTCAAGGGGAAGAAGATGGCAGATGGGAAGAAGACCAAGGACAGCAGTCAGGGGAGCACCAGCCTTTAGTGCCTAACAGGAGCCAGTGAAGGGGACAGATCGTGCAGGCAGCGAGGTGGTAGGAAAACCAGGCAGGAGGCAGGGAGTGGTCCACAGCGTCCAGTGTCGCCAGAAGGCTGGGCTGTTGGCCCTCGGCCCTCCCTTTCCCCACACTCCCAGCCTCTGCAGACCCTGCCTGCTCCACCTCCCTCTCGCATCCTCCCCACAGCAGCCTGGGCGGGAGCACCCCTTCCACCACTCTGCTGCCTCCTTCCCTCCCCTTCCCCACACCACCCTCAGCCTTTGTGTCCCTCCTCCTCAGCCATGCACCGGGCCTTCCAGACAGACCTCTACCTGCTGCGCCTGCGGACTGCCCGCGCCTACGTGCAGGCCCTCGAGTCCAGCCTGAGCCCCATGTCCATGACAGCCCGGGAGCCGCTCAAGCTGCACGCTGTGGTGAGCACCCAGGTGTAGGGGAAGAGGGGCAGAGGCCAGGAGTGGGCAGGAACCCCTCTGCCATGCAGCCAAGCCCCCAGAGGCAACTCTGAGCCAGCTCAGCCCCGTGCTCCCTTCTCACCTTCCCACAGACCCTGGGACCAAATCTCACGTCCTCGTTTGTGAGAGCTGCTCTCTCCTTGCCCTCCGCTGCGGCCTCCTCCCCTGGCTGGCCATGGGCTGGGGCATGCTCTCCGGCTCCCCTATTCTGTGCTGTGCCTCAGACAAGCTCCCAGACCTGGGCGGGGACACAGAGTAGCCACCTTGGGACATTTCTTCCTGGAAGCCTGGAGGCATCCTATAGTGTGGTACAGGGCGGAAAGCGGTTCCCCTCAGTAGCCACGGGCAGCGCCAGGTGTTAGGTTGCCTGGTGCAGGGAAGCGGCCATCCCAACCCGACCCACGGGCATCTTGAAACGAGCACAGGTGCGAGAGAGGAGGAGCCCACACACACTCAGGCACAAGTGACCTCAAGGTCAGCAGGGCTCCAGCCAGCTCTAAATGGGTCCCTGAGGTATGTCATCTAATCCGCTTGGGTTTCCAATTTCTCTTTTCCTAAAGAGAGTGGATAAGACTTAGAGGAGGACGAGGCTACAGAGCACTCAGGGTAAGAGGGGGAAAAATGAAATCACCGAGGCCATCATAGTATGAGAGTGGGAGGTGGAACCAGGCCCAGGAGACCAGGACAGGGCAGCAGTGAGGACACAGGTGGGAGTCAGGACATGCAGTCCCAGGCCAGCTCTGCTGCCCACTTGCTGCAGGACCTCCCTCAAGCCCCTTGCCGTCCCTGGGCCTCTGCTGGCCCCTGTGGGCCTGCTGGGCTTTTGCACATTTTGAGGGACAGATGCAGTGGCTGGAGGGGACCTGCGGGTACTGGGGAGAAGGCAGGCAGAGCCCAAGGCCACCAGGTCCTGAGGGCTTCCTCCGCCTCCTCCACAGGTCCAGGGCCTGGGCCCCACCTTTAAGCTCACGCTTCACCTGCAGAACCCCTCAACAGCCCGCCCTGCCCTGGGGCTGCAGATCTGCTTCCTGTACAACGAGGCGCTCTATGCCCTGCCCCGGGCCTTCTTCAAGGTACTGGGCCTCCTCAGTAGGACTGGGAGGGAAAAGGCTGGGGCAGGGGCCTGCTTAGATGCCCACAGAGCCCCCACCAGGTCAAGGTGAGGGTGTGGGCAGGTGGCAGCAGGACAGCTCTCCCGCCACAAGCCAGGCTGAGGCCCCAGCAGGGGCTTCTGGAGGGACCACCCAAGACCTGCCTCCATTGCTTTCCTCCCAGCCTGTGAGAGATCTCGGGGCCACACAGAAGGTGCTGGAAAAACAGCCAGAGCCTGGTCCCACCCGTACCTCTCTGAGGCCTGTTGGGGGCTGGGGAGTCCCAGAGCCCACCCTGCTTCCCAGCCACTCCTAGAATGGGAGCCTCTCTCTGCCTCAGAGGGCGTTGCCTGCAGATCCCAGGTTTGACCTCAAGTTAGGAGGGCAGAGAACTAAGAAAGACTCTGGAATGTGAAATAATTAGCCCTGGACTTGGTAGCATTGCAGAGGTCCAGGTATAATCACATGTCCTGGAGCACTTACATCCCCCACTGTACCTGTGCCCTCCTGGGCCCAGCTGCCGGCCGACTGCACTTTGGAATGTGCCAAACACTGTCCAGGATGCAGGCTGTTTTTCTTACTTATCTCTCCTCAAACTTAGGTCCCTTTGCTGGTGCCAGGACTCAACTACCCCCTGGAGACCTTTGTGGAAAGTCTCAGTAACAAGGGCATCTCAGACATTATCAAGGTAGGTCCCACGTTGGTATGACTTGGAGGGCAGGCAGGACCCTGGGGAGGACAGTAGGGTGAGCATGGACAAGACCCTTGGAGAGCTGCTGGTGGGATGGTGGGTCTCTGCACAGTAGAGCCCTGGTGGCCTGTCATTAGCGCCAGCACAGACCAGGCAGGGGTCAAAGGTGCATGGCCCCTGCTGCCATGGACACTCCTCCATAGGTGCTGGTGCTTCGAGAAGGCCAGAGCGCACCCCTGCTGAGCGCCCACATCAACATGCCCGTGAGTGAGGGGCTGGCAGCTGCCTGAGCCCCCAGCAGAGCCAGGAAGATCTGCGACTTCCTCTGAACTGTGCAGTTTCAGTGCCCAGGCCAGCCCCCATCCCCTGTCCCACGCACCCCCTTTCCCACTGGAGGTCAGCTCCTCCTCCCTCAGCAGCAGCCCAGGCATCGTCCCACTGAGCCTGCTGCCCCTCAACCCTCCCGGGCTTTTTCCAGAAATCACACCGGTTCCAAGGAAAAGCTCTGAAGGATCAAAGTGAGATGAGGACAGGCCTGGCCCTTCTCCTTTGCCACTTCCCAAAGGCACATCACTCATCTCCAGCTGCAGGTCAAGGCCAAAATTGGGCTAGGGCCTGGCCTGGGAAATCAGAGGCTCTTCTTAGGTGAGACTGAGCTCCCTGCTGCTCCCCGGAGCTCCAGAGACTCAACTGCAGGCAAAACACGTGCTCTGATCTCCCCTCCCCACTGAGCGAGGGGCTCCTTTCCACTCAGCAGGCCCAGGGAATGGCTGCCTCCCCACAGGGAACTTTTCTGAAGCCTTGGGGACTCAGCCAGGTTCAGGCCATGATGCTCCACAAAGGTGGCCAAGGGAGGAGGTGGTACAGGAAGACAGAGGGTGCCCCTGCAGGGAGCTAGAGGCTCCAGCCCCTGCTGGAGATCCTAAGGACTACACGGCAGCTGCGCCTGACGCGGACGCTCATGCCCAGAAAGGAGAGGAGGGCTACACTGGACAGGGAGCAGAGGTGGCGCCAGGGGCACCCAGGAGAGGCATTTCTGGGGCCCTGGGGAGGTGACTCAGGAGGGAGAAGCCCAGAACTGCCAATCAAGGTGTGCTTCTATGCCCTGGGACCCAAATCAACCATGTGGGTGGAAAGTCCACTGTGCAGTGGCCACACTGTGAGAGAATTAGCTGGAAAAGCACGGCCCAGAGGTGTGGAATGAAGCTGAGGACTAAAGGAAGGCAGGCGTGTGTTTAGACCACCAGGGCCGAGACCCGCAGCACTTGATGCCTCCTGAGCCCCAGGCGAGTCTGCCTGGCCCACCCCACAGGCCACCCTGAGCCACTTGTGGGCCGGGAGCCCTGCTCCCTGAGGACCTACAGCTTCCTCTGTCCAACCAGATGTGGCCTAGAGGGTGACACAGAGCTCAGCCTTGGGGAAGTAAACAAGTCCCTCCGGGCATCAGTTTCCCCACATGTAAAATAAGGCAGTTTGGCCAGATCGTTTCTTAAACCCTTTCAGCCTAACACCCTGCGCTCTGGCAGCCCCTCTGGGGGGAGCGAGCAGTTGCACCAGGGAGGTGGCGCTTGCTGAGAGCAAGTACAGGGCTTTTGACTGCCATTGGCCAGCAACAGCCTCTGTGCCCAAGACACAAGACTAGGGTGACAGCCCACAGCCCACCTCTGTCCCTCCCAAGGGAGGTATCTGGGGCCAGGTTAAAGGAAGCAAGGGATTGGGATCAAAGAGCCTGTCCCCCTCCTCTGCCCTCCCGGCCACTTGCAGACACAGACCAGTCGGGTCGGGAAGGCAGAGGGTTTGCGGAGGAAGCCGGCTGAGGCACGGCTGGGACAGGCAGGAGTTACAGCCGGGGAACGGAAAGGCGAGGGCGGAAGGAGTGGTGCTGCCAGTCAGAGACTGCAGCTTGGCCTGGAGAACTTGGAGACGGAAGGGCCTGCCCTAGAAGGCGATGAGCATCTTGTCACTGGAGCTGTACGAGTGGGGGCGGGGTCGTGGGTTAGGCCACATGACAGTACAGTCCCTTCACCCCAGTCAAGCGATGAACTGCATTAACTGAGAACAAAAAGTCTGATCTGTGTTCCCTTCGTAGCTATTCGTGATGAGGGGGGACCATGCCCAGGACCTCTTGTGAGTTTGTATGTTATACGGTGTAGCTGTTGGTAAGAAATGCAAGACTGTGCCATGTGGACAGCACATAAAGCCACATGAAGCAAGTAACGGGGCAGGGTACCCAGCGCACACGCCAGAGAGAGCGCCAGGAAATCGTGTACATTACGATAAGGAGAGTTGGGATCTTTTAAAAAATACTTAAAAATATGCACTAAGTAATGTGGAATCAGACCGTTTATAACAGGAAAGCAGCCTCGCCTCATTCCCTAGTACTGCTCCCCCGCAATAGTCACTTTCAGTTCTTTCAGCTATTTATTTTTGAAATTTGCCTATACTACTCTTGCTAGATTTATCAATCTCAGACATATCTGTTGGCCCTGTTGTAACAGATGAGGCTTTAGCTGTCTGTGACAGCACCCCTTCCCCATCCCCAGGTTTTAGGTAAATCAATATTCACTGTTTAGATTACTATTTGTATTACCGTGTGAGGGTATTCACTGCAGAACCAAGAATTGGGCTATAATTAAATTACCTCCTTTGTACTTTTTTATTTTTCATGGAGTTAATAATTGCTCTGACTTTTTCATTTGCTTGGTTTTCTAATATGCCAATTGCTGATTCTTTCCCCACCCAGTCTGACAGTTCCTCTTTTCTCTGGACACTTCCCTCATCGCCTGCTTCACTGAAGATCCTTTGCTCTGCAGAATTCCTTTTGCTGCTCCCCTGCGCTAGGTCCCCTGATTCCTGGGCCCCATGGCTTCCTCCTTCTTCTTTCCTCCTTCTTCACCCTCATTTGGTGAAACACATCCACAAGTACCTTTTTAAAAAAGTCATTAGACATAATAAGATTAAGAAACTGCTTGTCTGAAAAAATTTTTTTTTTTTGTAAGACAAGGTCTCACTCTGTCGCCCATGCTGGAGTGCTAGCGCACTGCAGCCTCCAACTCCTGGGCTCAAGCCATCCTCCTGCCCCAGCCTCCCCAGTAAATGGGACTACAGGCGTGTGCCACCACACCCAGCTAATTTTTTAAAATTATTTGTAGAGACAGAGTCTCGCTATGTTGCCCAGGCTGGTCTTGAAATCCTAGGTTCAAGTGATCCTCCCACTCTGGCCTCCCAGAGTGCTAGGGCCTGAATATTTCTTTATTCAATTCACACATGTGATAGTTGTCTGGGTCATAAAATTCGAAGTTGAAAATAGTTTTCTGGCAGGCAGTGCTCCCTTGTCTTCTGACTCTGAGTAATGCTGTTGAGAAATTCCATGCCATTCTTATTCCTGATCTTTTTCTCTCAGAGGTTCCGAATGTCGCCACATGCCTTACCGTGTGTCGTTATTTGCTGTGCTGTGCTGTGGGCAGAGTGCGCATCCTTCAGTTCCGAGAAGTTGTATCGCTGTTGTTTCTTGGGTGATTTTCTCCCTCTGTTTCTCTGTTCTCTCTGGAACTTCAGTTCACGCCGGCATCTGATAAATGGTACTTCCTGAGAGAACAGGACAGAGCCTGCCTTCTCTCTTCCCATACCATCTTTGTTCTGTTTTCTGGGAGAGTTTTATTCTTTCGGCTCTTCTGAATTTTTAAAAAAATTTCTGTTATTTTAAT
Source organism: Lemur catta (assembly GCF_020740605.2). NCBI lineage: Eukaryota > Metazoa > Chordata > Mammalia > Primates > Lemuridae > Lemur > Lemur catta. The sequence continues at coordinate 105,521,612 of NC_059134.1, read as the reverse complement.
TCTCAACTCTTTGTTCTCTGTTCAGTCCTCACTTACGGTCTTTCACAGGTGCATTATCTTATCTAAGATTATCTTTTATATTTTATCTTTACCACTGTTTCCCAAGTTTCTGTTTTTCTTTTTCTTTTTTTTTTTTTTTACCTCCAAGGTGTGTAACACGGGCGCAAAGCGCTTACATGCCAGCGTGAAGGCACACGAGCAATTAACCGCCCCCACTGTCCATGCCAGCGCCGCAGGGAAATGCCCGTCTCCACGCGTAATGCTGGGTGAAGGGGGTAAAAAGCTCTCCTGGGAATTTTTAACCACAAGCCATCCCTGATTAAGTGTCTGCACCTGAATTGGCAATACCCGGGTAGTCCTAAAGACCCCCTAGCTGGAATTTTAAAGTGGTATAGGATTGGTCTGTCATCAGGCAACTAACAAATACATTTCCTCTCTGGAGGAATTTACTTCTAATCCAACCTCAAAAAATTCTCATTGAGAAAATGCCAAGAAATGTGAACTCACCATCAAAACAAACTGCAAGAAAAGACATCGTAAGACAATACTTTTGGTGACCATTTCTATAGTTTGTTACTAGAGAAGTTTCTCTGAGCATGTAGGAAAAAAAATAAGACTAGGAACCAACACTTCTAGCTTGCAGAAAGACTTAAGATATTGGAATTACCAAACACAGAGTGTAAAATATTAATATTTTCAATATATTTAAGGAAAAAAAGAATCTTAAAATATGAGAACAAGAGCATTTATAAAATGATCAAGCTGATTTGACAAAAAAAAAAAAAAAGAACTTCCAGAATTGAAAAATAAAATATTTGACATGTACAACTCAATGGATGAGTTGGTACAACCACTTAAAAAAAAAGCTCACTAGATTACTTCAACAGCTGAAGAAAAACTTAACTGGTAGATCTATAGAAATTATCTAGCATGTCCAGAAACATAGAAAATATGAGTTAGTAAGAGAGAAAGAGGAGAGCACTTGTTTGGTTTATTTGTTTTTCTGAGACAGAGTATCGCTCTGTTGCCCAGGCTGGAGTGCAGTGGTGTCATCATAGCTCACTGCAACCTCAACCTCCTGGGCTCAAGCGATCCTCCTGCGTCAGCCTCCTGAGTAGCTGGGACTACAGGCATGCGCCACCACACCTGGCTAATTTTTCTATTTGTTGTAGAAATGGGGTCTCGCCCTTGCTTAGGCTGGTGTCGAACTGCTGGCCTTAAGCAATCCACCTCTGCCTCCCAAAGTGCTAGGATTACAGACATGAACCACCACACCCAGCCTTATTTTAAAAAATAAAGCATGCTTGAGAATTTGTGGGGGTGGGGAGAGATGAGATGAGGAGGATGGAGTAGGAAGGTCTAATAATTGCAGTAGGAGCTGGGCAAGCTACAAGTAAATGATAAGGACAAGAGTTTTAGGTTTGCTAGACACAATCTTTTCATAGACCATGCAAAATAGCATAAAAATATCAAATACTTAAAATCAATCTAATAAAAAAGGGCATCTTTATGAGAACAAGTTTATAACTTTATTGAAAACATTGAATGGAGAAATACACCACGTTTTTGAGAATTGAATTTCACGTAGATGCCGATTTTATCTGAACTGATCTATCGATTCAGTTGAGTTCCATTTATGATCTCAAAGGAATTTTTATTGGTGGAGCCTGACAAGCTGATTCTAAAATTTACATGGAAGAGCAAAGGCCAAGAACAGATCTTAGTGGATGCTTCCCAAAGGAAATGGGTAACTACAATGAGCAGTGGATCAAAGCAGAAAAGTTAACTGAGGCACATACAACGGGTCGCTGCAGCAGGGAAGGGAACACCCTACAGCTGCGTGCAGTCATTTGGATACATCTCAGAAACACAGTATTGAGTGAAACGACATGTCACAGAAGAACAAACTCGGTATGATTTCATTTATATAAAATTCAAAAACATGCAAAACCAATACAAACATGTAATAAAACTACAAAGCAAGGGAATGATCGACAGGACAGCATCTCCCCCAGCCAGGAGGGCACAGCAGGAACTTGGAGGGAATAGTAGCTTTCTCAAATGGGGCGGCGGATGCTGTTTCTGTTTATTTTGTATCTCATCACTAATAAAAAGGAAAAAAATGAAAATACGATATTCTGGAGGGTAAGGTGCTAATGCTGATGTGTAGCCCACAGCGCCAGGCACACACACCAAGTTCTTACTGTGAAAAACAGTAACAGAGCATGCCTTTTGGACGGACAAACAACTGAAAAGCTCAAACATCCGTGGCCACAGCAAAGCCTCATCAGAGGATGGGTTCCTCTGGGGGGTCCGTGGGGGGCAAGCCTGCCTGTTCATGGGAGGAAGCCCCAGCAGCATCTGGGGACTTTCATCTAACCCCATTTTTGGTCCCTCACCCCTACCCTTCCCAGTGCCCCTGAGACCCAGAGCTTCTCTGGTTCAGTTTCTCCTTCAGTAACCCCAGCCCTGCCCCAGGGGGGAGCTGCTTGGCTGCGGGGTAGGGTGGGCCTGGAGGGAGGGGCACATCTGCTCCGGATCCAGGCTTTCCACTGGTCCACGCTGTTGGCCGGAAGCCTCACCTCGCCTTCCGTGGTACTGGAATTCCTCAGCCTCTCCAGGGTTTGGGGGAGCAGTCTGCTTGCCTCTCGGCCCCCACTTTGGGAACACACAATTTCAACTTTTAATGCCCTGCTAAGAGAGTAAATAAGCCTCCATCCACTTTCCATCTCACCAAATGCTGTCAGGCACTTTGGTCTACTGTCTCCTCTCCTGTTTTCTTTCCCCTTGAAAGTATTTAGCTTTGTTATTTCTTTATCATTTTAGTGAGATGTTAAGAGAACTAGAGAACTGGTTAACTGGCAGTCTTTCTATTTACTGTATTTATGTACAAATGCTTAACAAGAAGCTCCTGCAGAGCCCACAGAGAGGGGCAGGCTTTTCCTCTCACAGCCCTTCACAGATGCCTGGACTTTTCCCTACTCACTTCCTTCAGCTGTGCAGGGCTGAAGGCACAAGCACAAAAACCTGGGTTCAAATCCCGCCTGGCTGCGCCATTTACTAAACCATCATCTTATCAACTTTCAGAGCTTTAAGTTTTCACTCACAAAATAAGGAGCATAATTGTAGTAGGTTAGCTAAGAAAGGGTCCGTGATGCTGTCATCGCAGAAATGCTTCTAACTATAAAACGCTGCGCCTGGGAAAGAATGTTGGATTCCCGTGGCCTGGGTCACAAGGACACCCCCACCTGGCCCCTCAGACCCTCGGACGTTCTGGAGTTTCTAGGCCTGAAACCAGAGGAACCAGAAACAGCAGCCCCAGCACCAAACTGAGGGGCCAGAAACCCTGCAAAGATGGAGGTGGGGAAACAAGTGCGCTTTATTAACCCGGCAAAGGGGCAGCTAGGCTGGCCGAGCAGCCCTTGCCACATCCCTGCACTCCAAAAGAGACAGAGTGACAGGGCCCAAGCTCTGGACACACAGGAGTCCAAGCTGGGCAGAGGCAAGGCCAAGGGAGGGGTGGAGGTGCCGATGCAGGCATTACAGGCCAACCGACTTCCCTCCTGAGTTTGGGGGTGCCCCCCTCGCTCCCCGCCTCGGCCTTCCTCCCTGTACAGTTCTGGCTCTTCCTGGAGTCAGGAGGCCACATCAGCTTTGGTTTGGAAGGTGATGCCATCCCCAGGCAGTGGGGAGGCCAGGAAGGGCCAGAGCCACACCAGGACCCAGCGGGGCCCCAGGGCTGCCTGCAGGTTGTGGCAGGGGCCCAGGTCATAAGAGTGCTGGCCCCGAGCCCACTCCCATGTGGTCTGGCCCCGCAGCAGCAGCATCCCGTGGAAGAGCAGCCCAGCCCCACACAGCAGTGCGCCTGCCACGCACGTGTCTGTCACGAAGGCCAGGGCGAACTGTGCCAGAGACACTCTGCCTGTGAGGAGAGAGCAGAGAGGGTCAGGTGGCAGAAGTCAGGCCCAGCCCTTCCAAAGCCCAGCTCCTGCCCTCCTTCTGCCCGGTACCCTCCATCACAAAGCAAGGCTCATTGCTCCACTCAGCAAACCCAGAGTCCATACTTGGTGGCCAGCCCGTGCTGGGTGACAGGAGCACAGCACATAGCCCCTGCCTGGCATGCCCCTTCATTCTCGCATCGCAAACTTGGCAAGCACCTGGTAAGTGCGGGCCGCGGTGCTGGGCGCCGTGAATACCAGGATGAATGCGGTCGGTGGCGTCTCTGCCCTCAGGAAGCTCACAGACTAAATTTAAAAGCTCATTTCTCAGTTACTCAGTTACAGCTGTGATGTGTGTCACCAGGGAAAAGCACAGCATCTTGTACCATCCTGGCCCACAGTGGGCAACAAGTACCCGCTGAGCTAATGAACTACAAGATGCCCTGAACCTTATGCTAAGTGAAAGAAGCCAGACACTCCCACTTACATGAAATGTCCTGAACAAGCAAATCCGCAGAGACAGGAAGTAGATTAGTGGTTGCCAGGGGCTGGAGGGATTAGGGAAGGATTGGGAGTGACTGCGAATGGATACAGGGTTTCTTTTTAGGGTGAAAATGTTCTGGAATTAGAAAAGGGTGATGGTTGCACTACATGATTTTACTAAAAGCCGCTGAATTATACACTTTAAAATAGTTAAAATGATGAATTATACATTATATAAATTTCACCTCAATAAAAAAGAGCCCACAGGGGGAAATGCCACGCAAACTTAAGAGGGTAGGGAAAGTGGCCTCATGTCTTTTGATAAAGTGAGAAAACATTCTGTTTGACGTCCGGTGGCAGGACAGAGAGGCGCCTGTGACACAAGTGAGTGGACAGCATGCGAGTCAGGAAGCTCAGGGGACAAGCCCAGGCTGCACCAGCAGGTCTGCAGTGGGTACCCGGGCGGTGCCTAGACCTGAGCACAGGAAATCAGCTCCCGATTTGTATCAGGGATCAGATAAAAGAAGAGAAAAGGAAACAGGAAAAGCCGGGGGTGGGGGGGGGAGCCTGTCTGAGCTGTCAGTGATGCCAGGGGTAGGACGCTTCATGGAGGTTGGTGGGCGGCAGTTTTGAGTGTAAATGTCCTCATGAAGCAAGAACTCACAAGGTCCTTCAGAGCCTGTGGAGGCAGCGCCGGGCGCTGCGGGCTGGGAGGCGGGTGGGCAGAAGCCAGGCTGCAGCAGGCGCAGGGCTGAGCGGCCGGGCCGGGCCCGGCCTCCGGGAGGTGCAGGGCGAGCGGTGCGAGCTGGAGGACCGTGTGAGGGTCTGTACAAGGGGGGAAGCCCGCAGTGGAGCCGGAGCCAGGAGAATAGCAGACGCCGCGGCGGAGGCCTCCAAGCCAGGAGGCCCAGACACAAGACGCTGGGCAGTCAGCCAGGCTTGGAGACACGTGAGGACAGAACGATTTTGGATGTACCAACTGACATCTTGTTTTCTCTGTGATGGAGGTTGGAGGGCAGGAGAGTAGGGAAGATTTGAGCTGCAGTCGTTGGGGAAGCAAGCTTACGAGAAAAGCAGGTGGCCAGGCCCAGCGGAGGGCCTGCCGAGGTCAGCAGCCATGAGTGTGGCACGGGACCAACCTGCCTCGGAGTACCACGTGTCTCCGGCCGCTCTCTGCAGCCAGGGGCAGACACAGAAGCCAGGGAAGTCTGAGAGGCTGGCAGGAGAGCGGTGGAGATGAAGGGCTCTGTGCTGGACGTGGGGTGGCGAAGGTGGGAGGGTCCAGGTGGGAGGTGAGGCCCACGAGCCTGCGGGCCCAGAGCGCATGGAACAGGCGTCACGGAACGCAGGAGTGAGGGGTGGGCAGGAGAGGAGGTAGGGAACAGAAAGAGGGCCAAATGATGGGTGCTTTGGGGGTGACCCATTTTTGGATTTCAACAAAGGCTGGCGTGTGGACAAGGGAAGAAGGTCAAGAGCTGAGCCATCTGGGCACTGAGGGGGCCGTTCACACAGACTCTCAGACACCCGTGATTTCAACAGGGCCCAGGGTGGAGGGAGAGCCTGGGAGCTGGGGCCCAAGTCTCCATGATGATGCCATGATGATCACAGGGAGGGGGGATGGAGGGAGGTGCAGCTGGAGGCTGGGACTCGGTAGAGAGAGGAGCCATCGAGCAGGGTGGAGAGGGGTGGTCAGGGAGCCAGTGTGGACAGAGGGGTCTCTATCTACCCCAACAGGGCTCCCGAGGCCTCCCCTGGGCTGCAGGGTGGGGGGCCGCGCGACAGAGCTGGGCTTGGACAGGATGAGGAGGAACAGTGACCATGCAGAGTGGCTGAGGAGGTTAATGATGGCAGAAAAAAAGTCACAGAGGGGACCACAGAAGGGTCAGGAGGAAGGAGTCAGGGGCGAGAAGGCCAGATCATCCGGGGGGAGAGAACACAGAGTATGAAGGACCAGCTGGGCTTTTATCTGGGGTCAGTCAGAGGAAAGAGGAACATATGTGTGTCGGGAACACGGCATCTTGATCAGCCTCCTGATCCAAGTCTTCCCCTCCCAACTCCCGGCGACTGGGCCTTCCCTGCCTGTCACTTTCCCTGGCTCCCCACTGCCCGGTCCAGTAGGCGCTGTCTTCTCACACCAGCACTCAGGGCCTCCACCAGCCAGCGCTACCTACCATCCTAGCCTTAATTTTCACAACTCCCACCAAACTGCCTTCGCTACTCCCTACCACCCTGCAAGCCTTTGTTCATGCTGTTTCCCTCGCTTAGAATGCGCCCCCAGAGTGCTCTCCCACCAGCCCACGGCCCCCGCGGACTCCCACCAGTCTTTCCTCCCCTGCCAACCACTCCTGGAGTCCTTCCCGATTCTCCTAGCCGCCGGAGCTCTGCACTTTCTGCAGCACGCCCAGCTGAATTCCAGGCTGCCCTCACCCCCATAAATGACACTGAGACTGGGTCCCCAGGGCCAGAAATCTCATCTCCCACCAGAATGGGCCTCATTCCCCCACCCAACACGAAGGCCTCTGCCTCTGTGCCGAGGCCTCCCAGGCTCCCCACCTGTGAGCAGCATGAGCCAGGGAAGCAGGAGGAGGGCGGCTGTGTGGAGGGGCGTGTGGGCTCGCAGCAGGGCTGACAGGGCAGGGCCCAGCAGCACAGAGATGTGGAGGAGGACGCCAGCGGCATGAAGCAGCAGGCACAGGAAAGGCCGGTAGTTGCGGAAGCCCACGCATCGGCCCAGCAGGCGGCAGTGGTGGTCCCGACGCAGGATGCAGACTCGGCAGGCAGAGCAGTGCCCACTGCGTGGCGGCACCTGGCTTTGGCACTGGTAGCAGTAACTGCAGGGAGGAACCACAGGGTCAGTTCCCTCAGCAGCTCAGAGTGCCCCATACCATGCCCAGTAAGCAGCCCCGTCAGGTTCTTCCCAGGTAATGCAGGCCGAAGGTCCCAGGCCCTTCCAGCTGTAGCACTGCAGGTCCCAGGGCTCTTCCAGCTCTAACATTCCCTGTGGCCACTAACATCCAGCAGCAAACGTCTCCTTTGCTCCAGTCACCACTGTGTCACAGTCGGTCACCATGACCTCCCCTCTGGATTACTGCAATAGCCTCTGAACTGGTCTCCAATTCCACCTTTGTCCCCCTAGTCTTACCCCACCAGCCAGACGGATCCTTTCAAACCCTAAGTCATGACCCTCCTCTGCTCAAAACCCTCCAGTGGCTCTCCATTTCATTTCTAGTAAAAAGCAAAACCTTCAGTGCCCTATAAGGTCCTTATGTCGCTGACATCTCTTCCCCTCTCTCACTCCACGCCAGCCACACTGGCCTTCTTGCTGTTCCAGGAACATGCTAGGCACAAAAGTGCCTCAGAGCCTTTGCATCATCTGTTCCCTGTCTAGAACACTCTTCCCTCGGATTCCCTCCTGGCTAACTCCCCCACCTCCTCCAAGTTTTTGCTCAAATGCCTCCTCAATGAGGTCCAACTATTTATTTTTATTATTTTTAAAGTTAACTTATTTTTTAAAAAACCTTTTTTTAGAGGTGAAGTCTATGTTGCCCAGCCTGAAATGCAGGGGCTATTCACAGCCCTGATCACAGCACACTGCAGCCACCTGGGCTCCTGGGATCCTCCGGAGTAGCTGGGAGTACAGCCGTGCACCAACACACACGGCTTACTTTTGAGTTTTTAATTATAAATTGACAAATTATAGTTGTATATATTTATAGAGTATAAAATGATGTTATGACTTATGAATACATGTGAAATAATTAAATCAAGTTAATTAACATATCCATTGCCTCAAATACTCATCATTTTTTGTGATGACAATTAACCACCTATTTAAAAATGAAATTTGCACCCCCAAGTGCCCTGCTCTACTTTTTGTTTCCACACCACTATCACCTTCTAACATTCTATATAATTTGCTTATTATTCCTCTAGTTTATCATCTTCCTCCTCCCCCACTGAAATCAGCTCCAGGTCAGGAATCTGTTTTATTGTAACCGCAGTGCCTGGAACAGTACCTTGCACATAGTAGGTGCTTGCTAAGTATTTGTGAGTGAATAAATAATATTCATTCTCCATCCCACGTTCTAAAGGAACCTCTGGCTCTCACAACCCGGATCCTAATATGGCCTGGCTCTAACATCTCAGGGCCTGAGGCCCCTCCCCCTGTCCGAGGCGCCCGCTTCTCCCCGCCGGATCCCGCACCCCACTCACGCCCAGCCCTGGCCCAGGCCGCGGCCGGCCAGCATCACGCCCCGGATGCTGGGATCCGAGCGCAGGAAGAGCCCCACGTTGCCCAGCAGGTTAAGCAGCTGGAAGGCGGCCAGCGCGAGCTGCAAGGCCCGGGCCAGGGGTCCCAGCGGGGGCGGCCCGGGACCCAGCACCAGCACGTAAGCCAGCTCCAGGCCCACGGCCGCGGCCCACAGCGCCGTGAGCACGAGAGGCAGCCGCGCGGGCGTCCCCTCCGCGGCCCCAGCCGCCCAGGGCTGCCCCATGGCCTGGACGCCCCGGCTGTCGCAACCCCAGGACCCCGCCGCTTCCGCGTTGGGGCGGGGATAGCGGCCGACGGACGTTTGCTACGACCAATAGGAGTTCGGAAGGGGTGCCGAGAGCGTTCGGACTCCAGGGGAGCGGCCGCAGACGCGCAGAAGTGATTGGAAGGCCTTGGAATCCCATTGGCGCTGGAGCCGGTGACGCAGCTCAGGTATCGCCCCGCCCACCCTCTGAGGCTCCGCCCCTCGCGCCGAAGCCCCGCCCGCCGGAGTCCCTGGCTGGCGCGCGCCGGGGATCCAGTTGCAGCCGCGGTGGCGTCGGGGTTCCCGGCTCAGCACATTCTCCCCCAACCCTGCCCGGCCGCCCCGATATTTATAGCCCTGCTCTGGCCCATCCAGCTGGCTCAGAGCCGCTCCCCATGCTCCGGTGTCTCCCTTCATCACCCCGGAAAACATTCAGAACAGCTCGGCGCCTCCGTGTTTCTGACTGTGAAATGGGGATGGGGCGCTGGAAGAGGGTCGGGAGAGCCAAAGCGCAGCCTCCGGGGCGGCCGGCAGCCACTCTTACTGTCGTCATCTCCATTGTACAGAGGAGGAAACAAACTCAGAGAGGGCCTGTGATTTTCCCAAGGTCACACAGCGCCCACGCGGCGGAGCCGGAAGGTGAACCCTTGATCTCCGCTAGGAGATCTACCCTAGAGCCCCCAGTTCCGCAGCCCTGGCCCCAGGGCAACCTCTTGCCCGGTCCGGACTCAAGCTCCCTCACCCCTGTCCAGCCCCACCCTCCTCCCCCATATTTAGTGCGAATTCGATCCGGGGCTGGGCCAGGCCCTACTTAACTGGGCCCGGGTGTCCAGGAGCGCGCGGAGCGGAGCCAGGAGCCCGAGCAAGATGATGATGGTTATGCAGCCCGAGGGCCTGGGGGCCGGAGAGAGGCCCTTCATGGGCGGCGGCGGGGGCGGCGAGTACATGGAACAGGAGGAAGACTGGGACCGCGACCTGCTGCTGGACCCGGCCTGGGAGAAGCAGCAGCGGAAAGTGAGTGCTCGCCCATTTCCTGACAGCAAGACTGAGGCCTGAGGGGCCAGGCGGCTTGTCCTGGGTGTCTCAGCAGGTCAAGGGCAGAGCCTGTCTTCAACCTAGACGGCCAATCCCCAGCCCAGGCTCTGCCCATGGGCCCTCTGCTGTCCCCCAAGGCTGGAAGGAGGGCTGGGAGCCCTCATGACTGGTCTAGAATGACAAGGGGTTTAGAATGAACCCTCGCCCCCAGATTCATTCCCCTGGGCCCACTGTCCCTCCCACTTCTGCTGGTGAAATCGGGTTGGGCAAAGCCCGGAGATCCAAGTTTGGGGAGTTCAGAAAGAATAATCTTTCTCCCCACCGCTCTCTAGTTAAATATTCCCAGACCCCACCCTGAGGGCTTGCAGCCAGGCAACCAGTGAACTTGGGAGAGTGGGGGACAGGGGACCATCTCCGACCCCATCCCACTCTCTCCTCTGTATCCTCTCCAGGGCGGGGTCCATAGTCATTCTATCTCGTTTGACAGTTGAGAAACTGAGGCCCCAAAAGGGGCAGAGATAGACCCCAAATCATATACTGTCAGAAAACAGGACCCCCACAACCTGAGGCTCTTTGTCCCTTGTCCTACCCCCACTCTTTCCCAAGATACCCCTCCCCGTCTCAGAGGCCCTGAGTCTGCTGAAAAGGCCACAGGTCAGGGAGGAGGGGAGCCCTGGGTCCCCTTACAAAGTAACCTGACTCTCCAGCCAGATGGGCACTTCGTGCTGAGGCAGCACCTTGGGGGAGCTAGAGAGGGGCACATGGGCAGCTGCTGCCCAGGCCCAGCCCACTGGGCATCCAGGCCTCCTCCCTGCCTGAGCTATTTTCACTCCCAGACTTTCCCAAGTGGAGGGGGAAGGACACCTGGGTTTCCAAAGAGAAAATGATCCTGGGCAGAGTGAGGAAAGTTTGGAGAGTGGCAGGCCAGGGTTAGGGAGGGCACCATGAGGTCATTGGAGCCTGCCCAGCATTTGCCAACAGTGTATGACTCCAGGAAAGGGCAGGGTACTGGGGTGCTCAGTGGAATTTGCCGGATCTGAGAATCCCAGAATTTAGAATCAGAGCACTTCCCTTCCGCTAGGTTAGATGACAGAGATGACTCCAGGGACTGGGAGGCTCAGCTGACTCTGCTGGGGTGCCTTGGGTGACACACCTCCCCCCAGGCTCCTCCTGCACCTGTCTCCAAGCACGGCTGCGGTCCTGGGTTTGGCAGTTTCCCGGTGATGTCATCCCTGTCCCAGGCTGCAGCTGCCACCTGTTCTGCAATAACTCCTATTCTCACCCCTACCCACCCAGGCCTCTCCCAGATCCAGGTCTGCATACCCCTCATATGACACAGGCCAGTCTGTGACCCGCCTTTGTCAGTTGACAAACTATCAGGAACATCCTTTCGTCCTGACTTACAACCGCCCATCTCATTCGTTCGTTCAGTGGCGGCACGGCGCAAGACGCTCTGTGAATCAGTCAGCTTCCCCTGTAGTTGGACATTTGGGTCATTTCTTTCTTGTCCAGCACGGTTTACAAAAGGTGATAATAAACGTCCTGTGTGCAGCTTTAGCCCCGCCCCACCCCTGCTCCGCAGTGCTCCCTTTCTCCCCAGTGACTCCTTCCAAGGTCCCTCACACAGTCTTGGAGCACTGTTGCCGCCTCCGCCTGACGCCTGCGTCCTCTTCACTCAGCCTCACAAAAGCATTCGTTTAATAACTATTTCTCAAGGAGGTCTTACTGGCCAGGCGCAGTGGCTCACGCCTGTAATCCTAACACTTTGGGAGGCGGAGGTGGGAGAATTGCTTTAGGCCAGGAGTTCAAGACCAGCCTGAGCAACACAGCGGAGACCCCATCTCTACAAAATATAAATTAAAAAAAAAAAAAAGGAGGTCTTACTGTGTGCCAGCAGTGTTTTAGGTGCTGGGATTCAGGAGACAGTAAAGCCCCTGCCTCGGGGAGCTGACATTCCAGAAAGTACGAATGTTTCCATCTCATCCACCTGATCCCGCCTTGTCCCCTCACTACCCCCTTCCTCTCTCACCTGGTCACCATCACCACCTCCACCCCGCCATTCATCTCCACTCTGCAACTAACAAACTTTGTACAACACAGTTCTGCCCGTCCCCTCCTGCCTGAGGCTTCCCTGACTCCCTGTTGCCCTCAGGATCAAGTTCAAAGTCCCAGGCTTAGCACTCAAGATCGCGCATGACCTGGCCCCTGCCACCCCTCCGGCCCGCCTCTCACCGCTTACACCCCAACACCCCCAGCTTCATTCTAGCAGTGCCCAGACAGTTGGAGTCCCACAAACTAGCAACTGCTTCTCACTGCTGAGCATTTGCCCAAGTAGCTGCTCCTGCCTGCAATGCCCTTGCCTGCCCCTCTCTCCCTGAATAACTCTTCCTCTTCATCACAGCTCTATCACATATTATCCCTCCCCGAGAGACCCCCACCCGATCCGGTGAATCCCTCCATTGACTCCTCAGCATGTCGCTCCCAGCACTTCTCAGACTAACATGACTTTTTATTGACTGTGAGCTCCTTTAAGACAGAGACCACATCTCATTGAGTCATGTTTGGCCCCACCCAGACCTGCCCATCCCCCTGTCCTTTCTAGACCCAGAGCATCTCAGACTCCGGGGTTGGAAGGAACTTCAGGAAATCCAACTGCCCTCTCCAGTGCCTGAGTCCCCATCAAGTAGTACTCAGTACCAACTCACATACCGCCAGTGACGGGAAGCTCACTCCCTTACCTTAGCAATGACAGCCCCTCAAGTATATAAAGCATCATCTTCCATGTCCAGATCCCAGAGCCTCTGCAAGCTGGCTTGAGGAAGGAAAGCTGGCTGAGGGAAAGGATTCCGAACGGCCTCCAGGGCCGCCTCCCAGGAGTATCTATCTACTCTGTGCTGGGGGAACGCTCTGAATTCTAGAATTCTGCCAGGTCGGAGGAAGAAAGACCTGAGACAGCATGGATTCTGACTCCTTAACTGTACAAATAGGGAGATCAAGCCCCAGAGAGGGCAAGGGGCTGACCTGAGATCACAGAGAGTGAGTAGCTCAGCTGGGACTAGAGGCCACCTATGGACTCCACCAAGGACTTCACAGCTAATGGCAGAATTCAGGGCCTGAAGGCTTGGTAGGTTAGCAGAAACTTGCGCGCCAGGCTCCAGGTCACCCCTATCCCCAACAGACAGCAGCCCTATACCACCCCTCCCGTCTCAGCTGGAGGCTGAGGCTGAGGCTGACGCTGGGGAGAGGAGGAGAGCAGTCACTCCCCAAAATAAGCTCAGGCTGGTCCTCTACAGCCTGCAGAGCACTTTCACACTCCAGGATCTACTTGGAGGACAATTTACAACGGCCCTGGGAGGTCGGTGGAACTGAGAGAATAATAACACAGGTGCTCCTTAGGAAAAACCCTCAGGGCCAGATGTGCTTTAATCCAGAATTTTCCCATTTTAGAAAGGCAGTATCATCCTACACTAGCCCCTACACCTGACAGCCCCACATTTGGGAATGTGTTAAAATTTTCTTAGTCTCCCTCCAGTGCTGAAGACCTGCCAAGGCTGGCGTGCTGGTGGCAAAGTGCCCCAAGTCCAAACTGAGACGTGCATGGGTCCTGGATCCCATTTCTCCCTCCCCAGGAGAAATGGAGCTCAGAAAGGGAAAGGGACTGGCCCAGGATGCACAGCAAGTCAGTGGCTGAGCTGAGAGTTGAATCCAGAGCCTCAGGCTCTAAGATTTACCCTGGCCAAGGAGCCAGGACTGTGCCCCACACCCCCCAGACACAGTCCTAGGGTCTGAGTACTGTCTTCTGCCCCCAGACCTTCACTGCGTGGTGTAACTCGCACCTGCGCAAGGCAGGCACCCAGATTGAGAACATCGAGGAAGATTTCCGCAATGGCCTCAAACTCATGCTTCTCCTGGAGGTCATTTCAGGTGAGCGGTGCAGACCAGTGTACATGGGCCCTAGACCCGGGGATCCGGAGAACTGGGGGAATAGGGCAGCAGAGAGCTGGAGGGGACTTGGGGGAAGGGGGGAAGGGGAGATTTGGGGGACAATGTCTTATGACCTTTGACCCTTAACTTCTCCTCTTATACGCAGGAGAGAGGCTGCCCAGGCCAGACAAAGGCAAGATGCGCTTCCACAAAATCGCCAATGTCAACAAAGCCCTGGACTTCATTGCCAGCAAGGGGGTTAAGCTGGTGTCCATTGGTGCTGAAGGTGAGGAGATGGCAGGAGGGGGCCTGGCAGGAAGGGGGGGCTCTCCTGACATCAGCAAGTCTCCTCTGTGAGCCTCAGTTTCCTCATCTCAACAATGGGGCTAATCGCCCCTGCCTCTCGGGAGACTGTAAGGAGCGAATGTGCCTGAGGTGCCCGCACAGCGCCGGCACCGGGAAGTGGTCAATGACGTGTATGATAGCAGCGGGCGCTTACTGAGCACCTGCTAGGGGCTGCCCTGCCGGCGCCTGTCCTGGCATGGGGGACAAGGGCCAGAGGGCCGAGTTGGGGGAAGGTGAGCTGAGACAGAATCTGTCCCCGTGTCCCCGCCCTGCAGAGATCGTTGACGGGAACCTGAAGATGACCCTGGGCATGATCTGGACCATCATCCTCCGCTTCGCCATCCAGGACATCTCTGTGGAGGGTGAGCAGTGGGCACGGCGCGGGTGAGAGGGCTGCCCCAACCCCTCCAGCTAATGCTCCGCCCCACCCCCACCCAGAGACCTCGGCCAAGGAAGGCTTGCTCCTGTGGTGCCAGCGGAAGACAGCGCCATACCGCAATGTCAACGTGCAGAACTTCCACACCAGGTCTGTCAGCTGGGCAGGAAATGCGCCCAGGCCTCTGTTGGGTGCTGGGCACAGAAAGGAGCCCTCCCTGGTCAGTGAGGGGCACAGAGCGGCCCCGTCATAAGCCACAAGGGAGGGAAAGGTCACAGCCAAGTTCCTGGAACAGTGTCTGAAAATAGGACTCAGTAACTGTTGAATTGAATGGAATTGAATCCGGGAGGGTTACAGAGAATTCTGGAGAAGGGAGCATTTGAGACGTCCCTGGAAGGGCACTCCAGCCAGAGGGAGCCGGAGGCCCGAGACACCTAGAAATTGGTCTGGTGTGAGCACAGGAGTGCGAAGGAGCCCGGTGAGCTTGCGGGAGATGGCCCAAGTCTGGTAATGAGGTCTCAACTGCCGGGCTCCGCTCCTGCGCTGTGCTCCCTTACAGATGAGGCTGTCCTGCCGGGGGGCTCCTGGGCTGAGGGGGGCACAGGGCCTCAGCTTGAACCCAGGCCTCACCCCCACCCGTCTCTCTGTCCAGCTGGAAGGACGGCCTGGCCCTCTGTGCTCTCATCCACCGACACCGCCCCGACCTCATCGACTACGCCAAACTGCGCAAGGTGGGCCTCTGCCACCCCCACCCCAACTCCACGACCTCTGCCTTCGGCTGACCTTTCCTCCCTCCCTCCTCACACCCATCTAGGATGATCCTGTTGGCAACCTGAACACTGCCTTTGAGGTGGCAGAGAAATACCTGGACATCCCCAAGATGCTGGATGCAGAGGGTGAGAGTGAGCCCAGCCCCCACAGCGACCCTGCTCTCTCCTCAGTGGCCACGGTGCACCCCCCACACCTTGCCCTGCTCTCCATCCTCCCGGACGCTCTGCCCCCACCCTGCTCCCCGTCAGCATCCCTCCTGCCGCGGTCCCCTTCCCCAGGAGCCCTCTCTTCTGTCCCCTGCCCCAGCCCACCCAGGAACCAGCCTCTCCTGCTTCCCCGCCATGTATTGGCTCCACCTCGTGTCCCAGTTACCTGGGTTTCCTGGGGTAATGTTGGTCACCCAAGACTGGCAGCTGCCTGGGCCTCTGGTTGCCCCTGCTCAAGGAGGCGTTTAGGCAACTGAAGCAGCAAACATTTTCCGAGCACGGCCTCGCGTGGTCCCCTGGTGCGTGGGCACTGATGGAGGAAGACTTGTTCTGGCCCCTGAGGAGCCCATGGACTTGGGGAAAAGACAGACAGACAAATGGAGTTATAGGATGGCTAGAGGCACGAGGCAGTGTGGATTTGTCCCTCATGAGGGCCACCGTGGCTGCCCACTCACCTACTTTCTCGCAATTTGTTTATGCCACATGGGGTGATCAGAGAGGGCTTCAGGGAAGAGGAAGACACTGGGCTTGGTGTAGCTGGCAGCTGGTGGCCATGGCTAGATGTCTCGACCCCCGCCCATCCTGACGGAGTTCTCTGCCTGCGCTGGGGCTCGAGCCCATTGTGCACCCCAGCTTTGGCCAATACATGCTTTGCTGCCCTCCTCAGACATCGTGAACACCCCAAAGCCAGACGAGAAGGCCGTCATGACCTACGTGTCCTGCTTCTACCATGCGTTTGCTGGGGCTGAGCAGGTAAGGAGGCCTCACTGCTGCCGGGCTGTGGACCCAAGGGCCAACCTTGGCAGCAGTCCAATATTTGGAGGCGCAGCCATGCGGGTGGGAATGCTACTGTCCCAGTTGTGCACACTCAGTCCTCAGGGGGCTCAGGAACAGAAAGGCCTCTGGCCTGGAAGCTCCCTCCCCACCTAACATACACTCCCTGAGCCCCTCCACTATGCGCCAGGGTTCTGGTATTTGAGGGCTTTATGGAGGCAGCTTGTTTTAATGCCCGCCCTCTGCCTGCCCCCCCACAGGCAGAGACTGCTGCCAACAGGATCTGCAAGGTGCTGGCCGTAAACCAGGAAAACGAGAAGCTGATGGAGGAGTACGAGAAACTCGCCAGCGAGGTGAGGCTGGGCCAGAGAGACCCCTCCTGTTGTGCTCTCCCCATCCCGGCCCTCCTGAACCTCCCAACCATGCTAACCCCAAGCTTGGGCCTGCAGAGCCTCCTTCTGCTTCTAGTAGCCCAGGCCTCCCCCACCCACCTGCCCGCCCCCACCCATCACCTGCCCTTGTATCTATCCAAGCTCCTGGTCATTCACTGATTCACTCAACATTCGTACAGTTACTCATTCATTGATCCACTCACTCATATTTAGGCAGTCACATGGCCCTTTGCTCTGTGCCAACCTATATGAGCCCCTGGACTCAGAAATTAACCATCTTACTCCTCCTCTCACTCATGGGGGGGCCACCCCATTCTGCCCTCCATAGTCATGAAAGTCACCCCCACGAACTTGAGGCTGGCCCTCTGGCCACAGCCTGGGTGTGGGTGGAGAGGGGGAGTGAGGTGGCCAGGTCAGCTCTCTGCCTTGCCCCTGCCTGGCCCTGGCAGCTGCTGGAATGGATCCGCCGCACTGTCCCATGGCTGGAGAACCGTGTGGGCGAGCCCAGCATGAGTGCCATGCAGCGCAAGCTGGAGGACTTTCGGGACTACCGGCGCCTGCACAAGCCGCCCCGAGTCCAGGAGAAGTGCCAGCTGGAGATCAACTTCAACACGCTGCAGACCAAGCTGCGGCTGAGCCACCGGCCCGCCTTCATGCCCTCCGAGGGCAAGCTGGTCTCGGTGAGCCAGCCTGGGGACCGGGGATGGGGTGGCCCCAGCCTTGCTCACGCATTCCCTGGGCGACCTTGGGCTCTGTGTCCCCATCTGTACAATGGGCAAACTGTGATGGAAGGCACCTTGGCCTGCCCCACAGGACATCGCCAACGCTTGGCGGGGGCTGGAGCAGGTGGAAAAAGGCTACGAGGACTGGCTGCTCTCGGAGATCCGGCGCCTGCAGCGACTCCAGCACCTGGCTGAGAAGTTCCGGCAGAAGGCCTCCCTGCATGAAGCCTGGACCCGGGGTAGGTGCACCTCCTGGGGCTGAACTTTCTCCTGGGGTGGAGATTGGTGGGCTGGAGGTAGGGGGTCCTGCAAAATGGGCAGAAGTAGATACTCTTCAGGAAGCTGGAGACCAGATTTCTAGACCCATCCTAACTTGCGGTGGTATAGCCTGGGACTGTCTTTGGGCCACTGTCCCTCTATGGGCCACAGTTTCTTTATCTATAAACTCAGCCCCCTTGCTCCCTGGCTCTGGCCTTCTGTAGGTCTGCTCCAATTAATTTATCATTTAGCATTTTATTTGTAAACACGGCCACGTAGCTGGTGTCCAAAGGTGAGTCCATGCCTAACCCTAACATCACCTATGTCATACTCAAAGTATATTGATCCTAAAATATTGCATGAGTCAAATATATCACTCTGTATAAAAACATTCTTTCAGTACTCTGTCAAAGATTTTAATCCTACAAATCAGTAAGTCCTGCCTAAAAATTATGAATACACGCTAATAATGAATAATGGCTGTAATGAATAACAATGGTTTGGCATAATAAAAATCTTTAAATTTGCAGCTAGTTTTCTGATCCTGGGAAGGTCTCTGAACCTCTAAACCTCAGTTACTTCCTCTGCAAATTGAGAGGACCTCAATAAATGGTTGCTACCATTGTTATTATGATTATTTTGGTTTTATTTGCATAATTATAATTATCATTCATTATTTAATTCATCCAACAAATATTTATCGAGGGTCTACCAAGTGCCAGGCGCTGGGGAAACAGTGGTGAACAGACGAGAGCAGGTCAGGGGTTCATGGGGCTCACAGAGTCGTCGAGAGGTCAAATTATTCCAAAACTGCACCAAGGGCCAGCCTGGACGGTGCTGGGTCAGGGGACGCTGACGTCATTTACGGGTGACACCGGAGAATAGAAAGTTCACCTAATTTTATTACGCTGGCGCCTCAGAGCAAACCCCTAGGGCAGGCCGGGCAGGTGCGATCACCTGCACCTGCAGATGCGGATTCTCCGCGGTCCCGTGGCGTGGCCGCGCTGGGTGACCGCAGGCGGGCCTCCCTCCGCGCAGGGAAGGAGGACATGCTGAGCCAGCGCGACTACGAGTCGGCCTCGCTGCAGGAGGTGCGGGCGCTGCTGCGGCGCCACGAGGCCTTCGAGAGCGACCTGGCGGCGCACCAGGACCGCGTGGAGCACATCGCGGCGCTGGCGCAGGAGCTCAAGTAGGGGGCGCGCCCGGCGACCCGCGCTGCCTGCCCGCCCCCCGCTCCGCTCCTGACCCTCCGGTCCCCTGGGCTCCGCAACCCCGCCGTGGTACCCGGGACCTTCCCCATCGCCGCTCGCTCCGCCCTCCGGAAACTCCGTCCCCATCTCCGGACCCCGCTCTGCTGCCCACACTTTTGCCCATTGGCGCCTGACCTGTGCCACTCCGTGGCCTGCCCCTAACCTGGCCGCGCCTTCACCCCTGGCCTAGGCCTGCTCCCCCAAACCCTCATCAGCTTTGGCCTCGTCACCTCCCCCTGTAAGCCCGCCCCTTTCCGCATAACGCTGCCCTCGAGACGCCAGGCCCTGCCCCTCCATCCAAGCACCTACATGCACTGGTGCTGAGGACCCACGGGCGCCCCCCTTCATGTAGGGACCTCCCTAGAAAAGCCCTGCTTTACCCCCCACCTGCCCTGGCTCCCTTATCCTTCCCCACCGCGCCTGGCGCGGGTCCCAGCCGGGGAGGGGAGTCAGGAGGGCGTGTGGGCCCCAGTCTGGCCCCACACTAGCCCCACTTCTCCTCCCAGTGAGCTGGACTACCATGAAGCAGCCTTGGTGAACAGCCGCTGCCAGGCCATCTGTGACCAGTGGGACAACCTGGGCACGCTGACCCAGAAGAGGCGGGATGCGCTGGAGGTGGGGCTGGGGCCTAGGGAGCTGGGGCGGGAGGTGGGTGAGGCCGGCGGTCTGGGCGGCTGCTGAGCCAACACGCCTCGGCCCCAGCGGATGGAGAAGCTCCTGGAGACCATCGATCAGCTGCAGCTGGAGTTTGCCCGGCGGGCAGCGCCCTTCAACAACTGGCTGGACGGGGCCGTGGAGGACCTGCAGGACGTGTGGCTGGTGCACTCCGTGGAGGAGACCCAGGTGGGTGCCAGGGTTAGGGGAGGCTGGATGGGAATGGGGTGACAGGGAAGCTGGCCCAAAACCCTGTTGGCCACTCCCCTGGGCTCCTGGGGGATGGGAATGGGAGGAAAACCGCAGCTCTCGAGTGCTGGGCTGGGAGACAGGAGAGAGAGTCCCTGTGTCAGGCCTGCCGGGGCTGCTGGATGCCCGCAGTGCGGTGCTGCCCTTCCATTGCCTGCGGTCAGTGGGGGCGCTCGCTGAGGCTTCCTGGCTGTTGCCCCAGAGCCTGCTGACAGCCCACGAGCAGTTCAAGGCAACGCTGCCCGAGGCTGACCGAGAGCGAGGCGCCATCATGGGCATCCAGGCTGAGATCCAGAAGATCTGCCAGACATACGGGCTGCGGCCCATCACCACCTGCCCCTACATCAGCCTCAGCCCACAGGACATCAACAATAAGTGGGACAAGGTCAGTGCCACTTGTCGCCTTTTCCTGCCCCCACCCCCTCCTGCACACCCTGAAACCTCAGATGTCCCAAGATAAGGAGAATAAAGCCCTCCACCAGAGCTGGGGCCTGCCACAGGCTCCATGTGGCTTTGGGTAAGTCCCTTGCCTGTTTGGGCCTCAGCTGTGTAATGGCTGTAAGAGCAGCATTTTCTTGTCAGGACTGATGTGAAGGAGAATTGAGTCTTGTGTGTGGACATCTTTTACAAAACCGCCTATGTTAGTCATAAATGATGTCATCAGTCCCACATTGCAGGTGAGGAAACTGAAGCCTGCACAGGTCACTGACTTGCCCAAGGCCTTGCCCATAAAGCCCAGTTTGGCTCACAGCAGCGGGCTGAGGTTTGAGGGGCAGGGAACAAGATCTGCAGGCCCATCTCTCCTCAAAGCCATCCCCCAGCCCCCAGAGTTGGCCCTGGCACCAGCTACCCTCCTTCCAGATCCGAAAGCTAGTGCCCAGCCGTGACCAGACACTGCAGGAGGAGCTGGCACGGCAGCAGGTGAACGAGAGGCTCCGGCGACAGTTTGCAGCCCAGGCCAATGCCGTCGGACCCTGGATCCAAGCAAAGGTGGAGGTGAGGGCGTGGATAGTGGGCCCGACCTGGGGGAGGGGGCCAGGGCTGGGCCGCAGGGAGTTGGGAGTCTTCATGCTGCCTGCGTACCCCTGCAGGAGGTGGGGAGGCTGGCAGCAGGGCTGATCGGCTCTCTGGAGGACCAGATGGCTGGGCTGCGGCAACAGGAGCAGAACATCATCAACTACAAGAGCAACATCGACCGGCTCGAGGGTGACCACCAGCTGCTGCAGGAGAGCCTGGTCTTCGACAATAAGCACACTGTCTACAGCATGGAGGTGGGAGCACACCTTCTGGGGTGGGGAAGACTGGGGACATCACAGCTGGACACAGCATGTGTTCCAGGAGGGTCCCCAGTTCAGCTTGGCCAAGTCCCTCAATGTACCCATGGGATACTGAGACCCAATGACGAAAAGTCCAGAGTCACAAAGCAGTCTAAAGCCAGGCCAGGATTGGCCATGGCTAGTTGATCAATATTAATGCATAATAAATCATCAAACTTTAAAGCAGGAAGGGGGACTGGGGGCCACTCGGTGGAAACTCCAGCTAGAGATGGAGGCCCAGAGAAGGAGAGAACTTGCCCAGGGTCACTCGGTGGATTGGGGTGGAGCGAGGTCCAGTGGCAGGCGCGGGCCAGCCACTGACCGCTGCCTCTCCTGCTCCGCAGCACATCCGCGTGGGCTGGGAGCAGCTGCTCACCTCCATCGCCCGCACCATCAACGAGGTGGAGAACCAGGTGCTGACCCGCGACGCCAAGGGGCTGAGCCAGGAGCAGCTCAACGAGTTCCGGGCATCCTTCAACCACTTTGACAGGGTCAGCAGGCGCCTAGCCCGGTGGGGTAAGAGACTCGGGGGCTGGTGGGGTTTGGGGACCAAGCCTGATGTCCACTCACCCCCTATAGAAGCGGAACGGGATGATGGAGCCCGACGACTTCCGAGCTTGCCTCATCTCCATGGGCTATGATCTGGTGAGTGACCCGGACGCCCCCCACCCAGTCCCATCAGCGCCCTCCTGCGTATCAAAGGGCAAGGGCTCAGAGAGGTAAATTAACTTGGACCTAGTTCTGTGTGTCCCCAAAGTCTGAGCTTGCAACATTTTTACCTCAGAGAAACAGCCCTACAGAGAGGGGTGCAGCCCCAGAAAGAAAATCAGGACCAGCCAGCAAGAGGGGGCATTGCAGTGGGCAGGAAATAGACTTCAGCCTACCGTGAAGGGCTGGGGCCAGGGCTGAGGTCTTTGGAGGAAGGGGACACCCTGTCACAGGGGTTGTGCAAGCGAGGCTGGGCCCTGGCATCAGCACTCACAGGCACGGCGCCTGGCCCCTGACTCTGCAGGGGGAAGTGGAGTTTGCGCGCATCATGACCATGGTGGACCCCAACGCAGCCGGGGTCGTGACCTTCCAGGCCTTTATTGACTTCATGACCCGAGAGACAGCCGAGACTGACACGGCTGAGCAAGTTGTGGCCTCCTTCAAGATCCTGGCAGGAGACAAGGTGAGCCTGGGGCAGTGGAGGGGCTGGTGGGCTGGGACGAGGAACAGGATCTGTGGGCCCTCAACACCCCTTCTCCTGCAGAAGTACATCACCGCCGAGGAGCTGCGCCGCGAGCTCCCCGCCGAGCAGGCCGAGTACTGCATCCGCCGCATGGTGCCCTACAAAGGGTCCGGGGCCCCGGCTGGAGCCCTGGACTATGTGGCCTTCTCCAGTGCCCTCTACGGGGAGAGTGACCTCTGACCTCAACCACTGCGGGTCTCTACGCAAGATGGAGAGAGGGTGCTCCCTGTGGCTGAGCCCACCCATCCCTCAGAGCACGGCCGGCCATGTTTTTCTGAATAAAGCTCCCTCTGTGGGCCTCTCACCATCTCCTTGTAGCAGAAGCAGAAGCTGGGCCCTCAGACTCCCGGGCAGCACCAGCTACCCCACCTTGACCGCCAGGCGCTCCGACCATCCCTCTTTGTCCTCAGGGACTAAGCACTCACACCATACTGGGGTCCAGAACACCTCTTTATTGCTGATAGAAAGGGCAGTTACAAGTTTCCTGGATGCGGAAGGGGACACTGTCCCCAGATCCAGGGGGACCAGAAAATGTCTAGCATCAGAAGAGGAAAGCTGGGGCAGGAAGCAGAGCCTGCTAAGGACAGAGCTGGGTTTAAGATCAGAATATTTTCTTCCTGCTCATTACCTGAGCCAAGTTCTTGCCAAAGCTTCAGCGGCCAAGAAATCATCCTCCAACACAAGATCACCCTAGGTACTACCACAATTCAACAAAGGTGCAGGTGGGGGGCAGGACTTCAGGTGGGAGTAGGGTGGAGGGAAGTAGGGGCTGTGTAAGCCGGGTGCCCTTTGCTCACCCTGAGTGACCCAGTGCCTGTCACTCAGCCAGCTGTACCTCCTGGGGAGAGGCTTGGACACGCACGGCAGGCTGGGGAAGAGGCTGCTCTGGTCAGCACCAGGTCCCAAGCCAGTGGGCTTCTCAGTCCACCAGTGCTGAGCTGGCCATGGTGTTCACACCACAGGCCCCGGACCCACGATGCAAGTAGTAGTAACCCTGGGGGAGAGGGGGAGCCGGTGAGGACACCAGGGCTGGAGGGGGCTGGAGAGCCAGGGGCCAAGCAGGCAAGACTCACCTCCTCGCCCCAGTCGGGGCCCCAGCTGTTCTTGATGGCCCAGAAGGGAACGTCAGAGCCTGGGGAACAGTGCGGGGTGCAAGGAGTCAGGGGTCCCCAATTCTCCAGTCAGAGCCTCATGCACTTTGCACCCTTCAAACATCTGCAGTGGGCCTACTGTGTGACAGCTACTAGGGAGAGAGCAGAAAGCAGGAGAGGCCCACCTGCCACCCTCACGAGACCTGGTCCAGCTCTGGGGCAGGGGGACAGCACCCACCCACCCGCCTCTAGCAGGTGACTGGGCCATAATCGTTCAACCTCCCATAGCCGCAGCCTCCCTTCCACGGAGGGGATGGATGATTCCTGCCTTGCCCACAGCCAGAGACGGGGGCAAGGACAGGGTTCCCAGGCATTGCCCCGATTGCCCCCTCTGGAGGTCCTGAGATGCTGTGGGCCAGCCCCGCTTGTGGCCTGCAGTGGACGCACAGACGGACGGTCAGCAGAACTCACGGTTGCCATAGCCCACAAGCAGCACAGCATGGTCGATGAGCCAAGGGCTGCAGAGAGGCCGGAGTGGGTGGGAGATCCCGTGGCGGTAGAACTGGGGGGCAGAGAAAGGAGCAGGGGGCCAGTTCCGAGAAGTAGGGGAAGGGTCAGCAGGAGAGGGAGCAGGGGCAGCAGGCTAGGGCCTACCTGCATGCCGAAGGCATTGATGGCGACGGAGATCGGGCCTTTCTTGGCCAGCCAGGCTGCCAGCTCTGAGGAGGGAGGGACAGCATCAGCAGGCATCTGGGTCCCACCCCCACCTGGCCTGGCCTCACCCCGCCCCTCACTCACTCTGCTCATTCTGGCTCAGCTCCACCGAGTCATTGATATAGACCTTGGCCTTCTCTGCTGAGAAGTTGCAGACCTGCATGTAGCCCCGGTAGCTGTAGTCATCCTCTGTCTCCAGCCCTCCTGCGGATGGGGTGGGTAGGGAAAGGGTGGACTCCCATTTACTACAGCCCAAGAAGTGTGCTAAGCCTCTTAGACATGAGGTCTCATGTTCCTCGCCCACCCCAGGCCACAGGCCATCCCCTCTGAGGAACACCCTCATTCGAGATTTGACACCGCAAGGCTGGGAGAGGTGGGGAGGGGGAGGAGCAGTAACCAGCAAGAAAAGTGGCAGGAACAGGACTCAACTCCCAGCCTCTGACTCCTTGCCGAGAGTTCCTCCCAGCATTCCTGGCACCCTTGACTTTGTTTTGCTTGTTCCGCTGGCTGTCCACTCCTAATCTAGCCCAGACCCCTGCCAGGCTCCTGTACCAGTCTCTGTACAGCTACCTCAGTCCCTCAGCTCTTCATCCTCCCGCCACTGCAGCTCACCGTTCAACTGAACTGCCAATTTAGGTCAATACCTCCCTCAGGGGTGAGGTGTGTTGCTACCTGGTTTAGCAGCATTCAAGAAATACAGACCCCCCCCCAAGCATCAAATATACCAAGATCCCCTGCTCACACCAAGTCCCTGCTATGAGCCTTCCTCACTTGATATTCAAAGTAGTCCTACACGGTGGGCACGGTGAGCCCCATTTCACAGATGAGGCAACTGAGGCTTGGAAAGAGCTGACTTGTCCAAGGTGTTCAGCCAATAAGGGTGAGCATTAAGACTTGAGCCCAGCTCTGTGTGACTCCCACGCTCATGTCTACCCCTTGTACACTGATCTCCTGCAGATGGAAAGGGGCTCCTGTTGCCCTGCCTCACCCTGTTGATGCGTACCCAAATTCTTTATGGCCGAGTAGGCGTTGGAGGGCAAGCCCCCCATGCAGGCTTTGTCCATCTTGTCACAGTCCAAGAGCTCTAGGAGACAGAAGGCTGGTCTCAAGGAGCCCTCCAGAGGGGCTGGGCTGGGGACAGGGGGTTGGTGAGTGGATGCTCACCCTGCTCAGAGAGGGACAGCAGGGTCCCCCGGTTCAGGTACCACTGGCCCTCCACATTGCCTGTGACTGAGAAAGCCCAGCAGGAGCCACACATGCCCTGGAAGAGACAGGCTGAGTCAGGGCTGGATCCCTTCCCCAAGCCCAGTGCAGTGCTCATGTCCCACCCTCCCTTCTAGGTGTCCAACCTGGTTCTTGACATTGGTGACAGCCCCCTTACTCCTCCAGTCCCATTCAGGTGGGGCAGGGTCATCCACAGGCTTGGCTAGGTGCATCTTCTTGCCAGGAGCTTCTCTTAGGAAGGGGTTCAGGTAGATGGTGCGGAACTCCTCCTCTGTGGACAAAGGTGGGCAGGTCATGGCAGGGAAGAGTATTCTAAGCTAGCCTGACCAAGGACCTTGGGAGCAGGCTCCACGAGGGCTCTGGCCACCACCCCTACCTGTGAGATCACTGAACTTGGTGACCCCATAGCGAGCTGTGCCTTGGTCCAGGGCCTGGATCTTCTGTGCTCGCATCATGTTACTGATAAAGACGGACAGGCGCCACTGGGCTTCTGAGAACCAAGGAGCAAGAGAGGAGCTCAAGCCCAGGCAAATCATACACGGAAGGGCAACGGGGACTAGCAGGTCTGGATTGCCCTGGGGAGTAGGTGCATTCTGGATCAGACCTGAAACTCTGCTCAAGAAGGACAGAACTCTGGGGCAGGTGGGAGTGGGGGACCAGACCTGCAAGTGATGGAGTGGGAGGTCCGATCAACTCTGGGGGCCAAACTGGAGTGATGACTTCCCAGGTATGAAAGCAGTAATCGAAATGGGTCTACAGGCACCACCCACAAGAGGTCATGGGGAAAAACCATGGTGCCAGGGGGCCTATAGCAGAGAAAATCTAGCCTCTGCCCCATCCTGCCCTGCCTGGAGTGATGGAGGCCCATGGTTTCTGACCAGGAAGATAAGGTAGGAGAAGGGGCCAGGTACTTGGGATGGCTGCTCAGGAGAATTTGGGAACTCAGGGGTCCTTGAAAAGATGCACTGCCTCTTGTGTCGTTCCCTTCCCCGACACCACGGTGCCAAGCTGGGGAGGAAGGCCCTGATCTGATTCAAACAGGTTCAGCCGAGGCTGGGTCCTCACCTTCCCTAGTCGCATATGTCCGGTTATAGGTGATGAGAAAGTTCTTGAAGACTGAAGCCATCTTCACAGAAAAGTCCTGGAAAGGCAGAGGGTCTTTACAAGGAGTTCCCCCTGACCAGGGAGCCCCACTGCAGGGTGCAGGGAGGAGAAGTGGAATAAGGCAGCAGCTGGCTCCCCCAGGATGGGCTCCTCACCTGGGGCAGGGGGTCCTTGCTCAACAGTGGAAGGACTGAAGTCAAAGTCTCGTTTTTGTCATCTGGATAGGGTTGGGACAGAGAGGGAATCAAGACTGAACTCTGAGTAAAGTCTGAATGGGCTATCCCAGCATCCTTGGGCTATCCCAGCACCTGTAACCTTGGTATCCAC
Organism: Lemur catta; assembly: GCF_020740605.2. NCBI lineage: Eukaryota > Metazoa > Chordata > Mammalia > Primates > Lemuridae > Lemur > Lemur catta. The sequence goes on along the minus strand of NC_059134.1, from coordinate 105,494,714 downwards.
TGGGCCACAGTCCCTCCTCAGCAGCATGTGTTTTCCTAGCTCATCCAGGATTTCGAAGCTGCAGAGCTGGAGGAAGAGGAAGAAGCCAGTCTGGGGGCTGGGATGGGTGCAAGGTCTGGGCACGACAGAGGCTCCTCAGATGGAGACCACCCCACGGCAATCACCCCACAGTGGAGAGTGAGGCACAGCCAGCACCCAGACACCCTCCCTTTCACAGTCTCTTGGTCTCTGGCCCTTGGGGCCTGGGAGTGACTCTGGATGGGGTGGCTCCTGCCTCAGATCCTCGCCTCTTCACCTGACCCATCGCCATCCAACTGCTGCTGACTCAGCCTGGGGGCGGGGAACTGGCAGGAGTTCCATCACTCACCAGAGTTTTCTTGGACACAGGGAGCTGGCACACCATGGGGTCGTTGCAGGGTGGCTCCTCCAGGGTCGCCTCCAGGGAGTACAGCGACCCCCGGCCCGCCTGGACAGAGGAACAGGTGAGGCGGGCACAGCCACTGGGTCCTCAGCCTGTCCTTCATTGACCCCACAGCCCCACCGTGCCGCCCTCCGGGCTCCCAGTCACCAGAGGTTCCTCTCTCCGCTGTCCGGGCCCCCACCCCAAGTCTAGGCCAAAGGCCCGGCCCCCGGCGCCCCGGCCCCCGGCGCGTCCTTACCCGGCGGACGCGGCCGCGCACGGCCGCCAGCACCGCCCGCGTCCCCGCAGCCCGGCCGCGGTTGTACATCTCCAGGGCGAAGCGGGCGGGCCCCAGCAGCGCCGAGGACGGCGGCTCCCAGGCCTGAGCGCCGGCGTCTCGGAGCTTGGCAGGGGCGGGCGTCGCGCCCGGGATCAGCCCCAGCAGCGACAGCAGCGGCAGCCAGAGCGCCATGGCCAGGGCGACGCCGGCGGCCCGACTCGCGGACCGACAGACGCGCTGACCAACCGACCCGGCTGGAGCCCGCGGCCAGCCGGCCCGCCCCCCGCGCCCCGCGCCGGCCAATGGGCGCCGGCCTGCGGCGCCTGCGCACTCGCTTATTTACGTGAGGCACGTGGGGCGCACGGGGGCGTGGGCAGGTCGCCGGCCCGGGGATAAAACCCACAGCTGACGGGACGGCTGGCCTGTAGTGCCCTGGCAGTACGTGCCCTCTGCGCTTGTCCGTCGTGGGCAGCCCCGCGAAGTAAGTGCCATGTTCGTCTTAAATGGAGGACAAGAGGCTTAGAGAATTTAAGCGGCTGCCACGCGTCTGGAAGGAGGTAGAGCTGGGCCTGAACCCAGGCGGTTGGCTTCGGAGCCTGAGCGCGCAGCCTGGTCGTCTCTTTGAGGCGCCCCTTCCGACCGCGCAATGGCTCAGGCTGTTGGGAGGGTCACACGCGTGCTTGCAAGCTTTCGGCAACCACGAGAGCAGTGTGCACAGCCGGCGTGGGAAGCGCGCACAGGTGCGTCATGCACGATGCTGCACTCTCGAGCTCCCGGTCCGGCCAGACATGCAGATGAGAAAAGGACGCTTTCCCAAAGGGTGTTCCCAGCTGGGAAAGAGGAAAGAGGGAAGGGAGACTTGAGGGGAATTGGAGCAATCACAGAAGGGGGTTGGGAGAACTGATATTAGAGATCATCTAGTCCAAACCTGACTTTTTACAGCAGCAGCGGTCCAGGGAGGCAAATTCCAGCTACGCAGAAATTAGTACTGGAGCCAGCTCAGTGTTCCCAGTTGCCAGCTGAGGTCTGAGAGGGGAGGACCCGAAAGATTACAGCAGATGCTGATCTCTCTTTGCTTGCGCCCTCCCCTGGTGTAGACAATCCCAGGTCCTCAGTATCTTCTAAGGCCCAGTGAGATCTATTCTCAGTTGGATCCTCACCCCATTCTGTGCACTTAACACTCAGTCTATTTACATCTCAGAAACTCAAGCTCTTGCGCACGTTGGAAACGTCACACTTGCTTTTCCCTAGGCCTAACTCCCAGACACCTTTTCTCAGTTTGGAAGCCACTTCCTCACGAAGACGTTTCTGACCCACCCCACCTGCCGCTGGCGGGCCTCAATGCCATTGCCTTTTACCCCTAGATCCCTAGTCCCCCTGAACGTCCTCTCACAATGCACTGCAATTTCCTGTTCGCTGGTAGTGTTTAGTGTCCTTCGCTTGGCCAGGAGCTCCTTGGAGCAGGGACCCTGCTGCTTGTTGAGTCACTCATTGCTCGTTCCTCAGCGCCGAGCACAGTGCCTGACATGCTGAATGCCTGCCCAGTAATGGTATGTTGGATGAATGAATGACTCCTTTGGCATGACCTGGAGCGGGTGTGATGTCACCCAACTGCTGTTCAATGCATAGGTTCACTTTCCTTTTTTTTTTTTTTTTATGAGACAGAGTCTTGCCCTGTCACCCAGGCTGGAGTGCAGTGGCACAATCATAGCTCACTGCAACCTTGAACTCCTGGGCTCAAGTGATCCTCCTGCCTCAGCCTTCTGAGTAGCTGGGACTACAGCCGTGGGCCACCACACCCATCTCCATAGCTTCACTTTCTAGAAGGATGAAGGCTGTGAATGTGGTCCTCACAATCCTGGCAGAAGAATCTCCGAAATTGCCTGCTGTCACTGAGCCAGACCCCTGCCTGTGTCTGTGGAAGGCTATATATATACCCACACTCACACACACTTCACCTCCTGAAAGGTCTGAAACTGAATGAATTAAAAACAGTGGGTTCTAAGGCCCTGGCAGAGACAATGGGATTTTTCTTAAATCTGAGTTTCCAGAGATCCACGTTGGTGTGGTACTCAGCCTTTGTGGGAAACAGTCATCTTCCCGTAAGTCTGTTCCCTGGGCACTGGAGCCATCTGACAAATGTCTGGGGGGAAGGGTGGCTCATCTTCTTGCCAGAGTGACACATGAGAGCATAATTATAATTAATGGAGTGAATTCTTTAAAGCCACACATACATTGCCTCGGGCAATTCTCACAATCCTGCAAAAGAGAAATGCACGATTAGAAAAAGAAGACCTGGAGGCCTAGGGCCATGCTGGCATTCAGAAGCTGAGCTGAAAAGAGGGAGCAGAGGAGACTGGAAAGGAGGGGATGCTGAGGGAGGAGCAAGACTAAGAGGGCAAAGTTAGGAAAGCAGAGGAAGAGAATGTATTTCAAGAAAGAGAAAGTGTCAGAAGCTACCGGGAGAGCAAGTAAGATGAGGAGAGAGAAGTGACCTTTGGACTGGGCAACATCTAGGTCATTGGGAACCTTGGTAAGAGCAGTGGGTTACTGTTATTCATCATAGTACTGGAAGTTCTAGCTAGAGAGCAATCAGACAACAGAAGGAAATAAAGGGCATCTAAATAGGAGAGGAAGAAGTCAAATTATCCTTGTTTGCAGACAATATGATCTTATATCTATAGAAACCTAAAGACTCCACAAAAAAACTATTAGAACTGATAAATTCAGTGAAGTTGAAGGATACAAAATCAACATTCCAAAATCAGTAGCATTTCTATATGCCAACAACAACCTGGAAAAGAAACCAAGAAATAATCACATTTACAGTAGCTACAAATAAAATAATATAAAATACCTAGGAATTAATTTAACCAAAGAAGTGAAAGATCCCTACAATGAAAACTATAAAACATTGATGAAAAAAACTGAGGAAGACACACAAAAAAAATGGAAAGATATTCCATGCTCATGGATTGGAAGAATCAATATTGTTAAAATGTCCATACTTCCCAAAGCAATCAGCAGATTCAATGCAATCCACATCAGAACCAATGGCATTCTTCACAGAAATTGAAAAAGTAATCCTAAAATTTATAGGGAACTACAAATACCCAGAATAGCCAAAGCCATCCTGAGCAAAATGAACAAAACTGGAGAAATCACATTACCTGACTTCAAATTATACTACAGAGCTGTAGTAACCAAACAGCATGGTACTGGAATAAAAACAGACACATAAACCAAAGGAACAGAATAGAGAATCCAGAAATAAATCCACAGATCTGTAGTGAACTTATCTTCAACAAAGGTGCCAAGAACATATATTGGAAAAAGGATAGTCTCATCAATAAATGGTGCTGGGAAAACTGGATATCCATATGCAGACCTTATCTCTCACCATATATAAAAATCAAATCAAAATGGATTAAAGACTTAAATCTAAGACCTGAAACTATGAAACTACTAAAAGAAAACATTGGGGAAATGCTTCAGGACATTGGTCTGGGCAAAGACTTCTTGAGTAAGGTCCCCAAAGCACAGGCAACCAGAGCAAAATTGGACAAATGGGATCATGTGAAGCTAAAAGCTTCTGCACATCAAAGGAAACAATCAACAAAAAGAAAAGACAACCCAAAGAATGTAAGAAAATATTTGCAAACTACCCATCTAACAAGGGATTAATAACAAGAATGTATAAAGAGCTACAACTCAGTAAGAAAAAAATCAAAGAATCCAATTAAAAATGGTCAAAAGATCCGAATAAACATTGCTCAAAAGAAGATCTACAGATGGCCAACAGGTATATGAAAAAATGATCGACATCATTAGTCATCAGAGAAATACAAATCAAAACTACAGTGGAGTTGGTTTGATGGTAATGGATAATCAAAACATTAACATTAGTCTCACTAAAGTTGGTGTACAACTCCCCTGCCCTGCTGCTAAATTTGACTGGCTTTAAAAAAATAAAAATAAATAAAAAAACTACAATGAGATATCATTTCACCCCAGTTAAAATGACTTTTATCAAAAAGACAGGCAATAATGGATGTTGGTGTGGATGTGGAGAAAGGGGAACACTTCTACACTGCTGGTGGGAATGCAAATTAGTGCAATCACTGTGGAGGTTCCTAAAACAACTGAAAATAGAACTACTATATGACCCAGCAATCCCACTGCTAGGTATATATCCAAAAGAAAGGAAATCAGTATATCAAAAAGATATCTGCACTCCCATATTTATTGTAGCACTATTCACAATAGCCAAGATTTGGAATCAATCTACATATCCATCAGTGGATAAATGGATACAGAAATTGTGGTATATACACATACACACAATGGAATATTACATAGCCATAAAAGACTGAAATTCTGCCATTTGCAACAACATGGATGGAACTGGGGAATGCTATGTTAAGTGAAATAAGCCAAGCACAGAAAGACAACTCTCTCATGTTCTCACTCATATGTGGAAGCTAAGTATTAAAACAATTGATCTCATGGAGACAGAGAGTAGAATAACGGTTACCAGTGGCTGGGAAGGGGAGCAGGGAGGGGGGATAAAATAGGGATGGTTAATATGTGTTAAAATATTCAGATAATTAAATAGAATGAACAATATTTGATAGCACAACAAAGTGACTATAATCACCAAGTTAGAGTATACTTTAAAACAACTAAAAGAGGCCGGGTGCGGTGGCTCATGCCTGTAATCCTAGCACTCTGGGAGGCCGAGGCGGGAGGATTGCTTGAGCTCAGGAGTTCGAGACCAGCCTGAGCAAGAGTGAGAACCCATCTCTACTAAAAATAGAAAGAAATTAGCTAAACAACTAAAAATAGAAAAAATTAGCTGGGCATGGTGGCATGTGCCTGTAGTCCCAGCTACCTGGGAGGCTGAGGCAGGAGGATCGCTTGAGCCCAGGAGTTTGAGGTTTCTGTGAGCTACGATGATGCCACGGCAAGAGAGTGAGACTCTGTCTCAAAAAAATAAATAAAATAAAATAACTAAAAGAGTGGAACTGGAATGTTCCCAACACAAAGAAGTGATAAATGCTCAAGGTTATGGATACTCCAGTTACCCTGATGTGATTAATACACATTGTATGTCTGTATGAAAACATCACATGTACCCTATAAGTATATACAACTATTATGTATCCATAGGAATTAAACATAAAAAGTTTAATTTTAAAAAAGCGTTGGATTGAGGAGAGAAAGTGAGAAGTGTGGACAATGACAGGAGACAAGGATTTCAGAAAGTTGTGCCATGGAGGTGGGTGGAGAAACGAAGTGACAACTGGAGGGGTGTGGGTGGAGTGTTTTTAAGATGGAGACACTAGAGCACGTTTATGGGTTGGCACGTTGTCGCGTTGGCGCGTTGGTGGGAATAGGAACAGAGGCACGATGATTCAGGAGAAAGAGGGCAGACCTGCAGGAGCAAAGGGCTGGAGAAGGTGAGGGCCGGTGTACTAATTATCTCTTACATGAAACATCACCACAAAATTAGTGGCTCAAAACAACACATATTTATTACATTAGTTTCAGTGGGTCAGGAGCGTGGGCATGGCTCAACTGGGTCCTCTGCAAAGCAGCACTCAAGGTGTTGGCCAGGGCTGCGGTCCCCTCTGAGGCTCAGCAGTGTTGACAGCGTTCAGTTCCCCATAGGCTGCCGGACTGCGGGCCTCAGTTACTTGTTGGCTGTCAGCTGCCGCCTGTTCCTTGGCATGTGGTCCTTCCCATCCCAGCCTCTTGATTCTGCAAAGCCAGGAAGGGAAAGAGAGGTTGTTACCGTCTCACCTACATGTAATCACATATATCAGTTACCTCTGCTCTATCCTATTGATTAGGAGCAAGCCGCAGTCCTGCCCGTGATCAAGTGGAGGGCCTTACTCAGCGTGTGACTATCAGGAGGTGGGGGCCACCTTAGCACCTGTCTGCCACAGGCTTTCCCCAGAAGCGTGTCCAGCACAAAGGAATATTCACAGCAGCAATAACGGCTAACGTTTAATGTTCACTGGCTAGGCACTCAGTGTCCTCAGCCTGTACGTATAGTGGCCCATGTAACACCACACAGCCCTGTAAGATAGTTATGATACAGATGAGGAAACGAAAGCAAAGAGATTCAATGACTTGCCCAAGTTGGCAGAAATAGTGAATGATGGAAACAGAGTTTGAATCCAGTTCTAATATTCATAAAGATTCTGCTTCTCATGGCTCCTGCCTGTAATACCAGCTACTCAGGAGGCTGGGACCAAGAACTCAAGACCAGCCTGGGCAACATAGCAAGACCTCATCTGTAAAAATTTTTTTTACAAAGACTCTGCTTCTCAAATTGGCCTCTCCAGATCTGCAGATCCCCAGGGTACATGGAGGCATGCCATTGGAAGAATGCCATTGGAAAAATGCCATTGGAAGAATGCCATCGGAAGCCAGAGGATAAATAGAGCGCTGTTCCTCCAAGCACACTCAGTGGATCAGCTACCCAGTCACTGAGGGGTAGTTGACAATGCATAGTCCTGGCTTCTGCTTCAGGAAGTCTAGGGAAGAAACTTGGAATATGCTGGTGAATCTTATGGACACTTACGTTTGAAAACTATGCTGTCATACATCAATTTTTGCAAGGCAGGTGGAGTGCCCAGCAAGCTCAGAGCATGAGATTCTTACATGGGGGTGAAGTTTATTTTTAATTTATTTTCTATTAGAACATAGGTGTGCAAAGTTTGTGGCACTCATGGGAAACCGGGGTTCAATTCCCCAGTGGGGAGCCAAAAAACAAAAAAAGTTTGTAGCACTTTTTGCTTTTGTTTCTAGAGGCAGGGTCTCGCACTGTTACCCATGCTAGAGTGCAGTACCACGATCATAGCTCACTGTAAGCTTGAACTCCTGGGCTAAAGTGATCCTCCTGCCTCAGCCTCCAGAGTAGGTGGGACTATAGGTGCACACCACCATGCCTGGCTATTTTTTTTTCTTTTTTGTAGAGATGGGATCTTACTGTGTTGCCCAGGCTGGTTCCTGGACTCAGGCAACCCTCCCAACTCATCCTCCCAAAGTGCTGGGATTATAGGTGAGAGCCACCCTGCCTGGCCAGGCAGCTGTGCTTTAACATACTCTCAAGGTCTTTAAAGGAGATCCACTGTTCTTGGAAATTTGGATTTGGAAATTTTTAGGGGCATTTTCAGTTGTCACATAGATGGGCTCTCTGATCTGTAGTAGACAGAGGCCTGGGATCCTAGACGTCCTTCAATGTTTGGGACAGTCCTGCATAACAAGGAATTGTTCCATGTCCTACACGACCCTCTAATGTCCCACTGGTTATTTACATCAGTGGGACACCACGTATAGTTATCTGAGCTGAGAACCCTAACTCCCTTGCATATGTAAATGTAATACTGTGTGCACACTTTTAGTATATACTGAATTTTCCAGAAATGCTAGTAAAGTGTAAATCAAGGGAAGAATTTTCCCTGTATGAGTTCAGATCTTTACAAAAGTTAATTCACCATTTCAGAAGATCATGTCTTTGAAGGCAACATGCCTGTATGAGTCTGTATTTAAGAGCAGTCCCACAATGATCATTTCATTATGTTTTCTAGTGTGATCCTGACCAGCCATGTGGAAATACAGATTTCTTTAGCCAAATTACTTTCATTATATTTTTCCATGATTTTGAAAATTATGTGGGTAGGTAGGATATAATCTATAATTTCATTTCGGTCATTTAACAAATATTGACTGTGTACGTAAACTAGACATGGGGGATGTTAAAAGCGCATTGTCAAACATTCGTTGGTAAAAGGGCATGTGGGATTTGGTGCAGCTGGAATCCACTGGTAGGCCGACTGGGTTCCTGACTCCACCACCATCTGTTACGACCTGAACACATCTTCTCACCTCTGTGAGCCTTGGTTTCCTGTAGGCATGTGTGTAGACCACAGGAGATCATGCAGATGCAGCGCCAGCCCCTCATGCATGCTTACTTGAATAGTAGCTGTTAACATTATTATATTATGCCAACAGCCTCCTTTATGGCACAGGTATGACACCCTTTTATTTTTCTTAAATAAGACTTTAAACTCCATCATCTAGCTACATCTTTGTTTAGAAGCTGCTCCTCTCCCTTCAGCGTGTAAATTTTCCAGAATCCGCCGTGATTTATTTAGTTCGAGAGAGCAGAGAGGGGTCGGCCTGGTTTCTGAGGGTGCTGGTGGCTGTCTCCTCTTTCCGCACCACGCGCAGAACCTGGAGCCGGTGGCGGGGGGGGGGGGTGGGGGGTGGGGTGGGGGGGTCCCCTGCTGTAATGACTTCTCCTTGACACACGGTGGTGCTGTTGAGGTTCAGCTCGTTCCGGACGGTCAGGAGCCCTGGAAGAAGTTGGGGGCCCCTTTGTGCACTCTCACCTCCCACGCAGCTACCTCCCCCCGAAGCATAACCACTGGGCCAGGGAGGCAGGGCCGAAGAAGAGACCGGCATCACAGGATGAAAATTAGCCTAATTTGCATTCCATACACGCAGCTGAAAAGTAAGACAGATCTGGCCCCTGCGCTTCTCGCCGCCTACTTGACATCCACTCCTAGATCTCAAACTGATCCAAAGCTGCATATTGCTTTCATCCCACCCCACCTCGAGAATCTCCCATCCCAGCATGTGGTGTCACCATTCCCCTAGTTGTTCGGCCCGGAGACCTGGAGGTGACCCTGACTTGTCCCTTGCCCTCCTGCCCTGCATCTAACCCGTCTCCACGTGCTCTGGATTCCACCTCCCAGTGTCGCCCAATCCGGCCGCCGTTCTGCGTTCCCACGAGCGCTGCGCACGGCCAAGCCACCACCGTTGCTTGCCGGGCTGAACCCACTCCTGCCGCCAGTAATCTACTCTCCACGCGGCAGCTCGAGCAACCTTGGTGTCCACCTCCTGGGAGTGTTGCCCTAGCGGGATCTGCCACCCCTAGAGGGATCGCCTGGGCTGAAGAGTGACGCCCCCTTCCCCAGGCAGCTGCATCAAATGACAAATCTGAAGGGTCATCCCAGCCGCACCGCTGGCTGCAGGCCCCGGGGAGGCGTCCACCGAGACTACATGGCAGCTCTGCTGCCCGCCCAGTCTTGCCTCCTTCCCTTTTGATCCTGTGCGCCCCCGGCCCCCAACAGACCTCCTGCCTCCTAATCCATCTCAGAGTCTGCTTCCTGGGGAGCCCAACCCATGACAGCTCACGGCACACCCTGCACTTGGAATAAAATCCACACTCCGCACGTGGCCTCTGAGGCTGGGTGTGATCTGCTCCCTGCCTTCCCGCCTGAGCTCATCCGATGCCTCTCTCCCCGCCCCTCACTGTGCCCCTGCCACAGTGACCCCCCGTCCGTCCACCAGATCAGCGCTTTCCTTTCTCAGGGCCTTGGCATGGGCTGTTCCTCTGTCTGCAGAGGTTGCTCTGCCCGGTAGGGGTCGGGTTCCTTCTCAGCTGCCCAGCGCCAGGCTAGGTGGTAGAGAATCACCTCTTCTAAAGGAGCCCCCATCTCAGGCCACTTTATATCTTGCAGCACTTCTCACACCCTGTCGCTGTTTTGCTGACTCCCTGCTGCACTGTAAATTTCCTAGAGCAGGGCCTTGACCATCTTAGTCTCCTCTGCTTCTGCCCCAGTGGGGGGCACCACTGCCCCTCAGGACCACTTTCTCCATCACCAGAGGCCTCTGAGCTTTCCAGGGGCTGTGAAAATGTGGGAGACTGGAAAAAAAAAACTATTGACCCCGAAATTTAAAAAAAAAGAAATTTCTGTGTATTTAATTAAATGTCTCTATAATAAACTCATTTTATTTTCTTTATTATTGAATTTTGACTTTACTTTAAATTTATAAAGATTTTGGTACAACTGAGAAGGCCTCGTAGGTCAGAACTTCTCAATCCAAGACTACCTGGAGGATGCAACATGAATGCATTAAAAATCACAGCTAATCGTTTAAATGAGTTAATGTAAAGTCAGATAATTTCAAAAGCAAAACTATAAAATAATTACAAAAAATATTACAGCAACATAGTACTTAATGTGAGACACAGGTGCATTTGATCAGATGTGATTAGATTGGGACCCCCACAAAAGCTTGAGGGACTTTGGCCAACAAGGGTCAAAAAATGGCCTTGCCTGCTCCTTAGTTGGCTTTCCTTAGCATCTGTTGAATGAATGGACGGATGGATAAATGGATGGCTGGACAGATGGATGGGCGAGTGGGCAGATGGGTATGTGGAAGGATGGAGATGCTGGACCCCAGGTCTTGAGTCCACACTTTTTTTCTGGAGTGAATTTATCTCAGGGGCCGTCCCTCAAATTTGGATGGGCAGCTCTGGTCCACCTCCAGGTCTTCCTGCTGAATCATTAGGTCCAGGATTAGGCTGCTGACCTTCCCCACCCCAACCCCCAAAGGCCCCAGGGCTTCACACATAAATTGATCCACATCCTCATTGCTTTGTGTGCCAAGATCTCAGACTATAGCAGTTGAGGGAGTTCCAAAAGGTTCTTGTTACGCCCTAATCCCAGAATGACCTTGGACTCACCTACCTTTGCATAACTCAGAGGAGTCTTTCAACAATGAGAACAGCAAGGCACAGCCAGCGCTTACTTCGTACCGTTGCTAAACACTTCACGGGAATTATCTTTCAATTTACAAAGGTCATCTCAGATGGTCTCTTAGGCCTTCAGGTCTAAAAGTAGAGAGGCTCAGGTCTTCACGACTCCTCCAAGGGAACCCATTTAAATCTCTGCCTTCACCAGCTGACAAGTTGTTATTTGGATGTTTGGTCGGATGAAGTGTTGTGATTTAAAACCTGCTAGGGGTGGGAGGCCTGGGCGACAAGGTGAGAACTCTTCTCTAAAAAGAAAGAAACAATATAGTGGTTAAGAGGATAGACCTGGAGCTGGACCACTTGGATCAGAATCTAGATTGCCACATTCCTACTTGAGTGACCTGGGCAAGTTACATAACCAGTTTCTTCATCTGGACCTTGAAACAATAATAGTACCTACCTCATTGTATTGCCATAAGGATTAGATGAATTACTTCATGTAAAGTGTTTAGAACAGGGCCTGACATTTAATAATCACTATATAGATATTAATTAATATGATTAAAATTGCCTTTTAAAATAAGTTTAAATGATCAATTTAAGGAAAATGATAGTACAAGGTAAAGGTGGCCCAAACATAGATATTCCTGAGGCCAAGAGGGGTGGGGCCTGTCTGCTTAGCGGCTTGGTGGAGTCAGAAACTCCTGGTCTCCAGTGTGCTCCACCTACTCCCAAACCCCTCCCACCCACCCCCAGTGGCGTGTGCCCTTTGGCACTTGGCTTCAGCTCTGCATGCCCCAGCTTCCCAGAGCAGCCAGATCACCAAAAGCCAATCTGCTCATCTAGTAGCTGTTAATAGATGACCAATTTGCAGAATTATCTGTTATTTGTAGTTTTACCTCTGGCCTTGCCCTTGACATTTTACAAGTGAACAAGCACTTCTAGTCAACCCATCTTCTTACTGCCCCTGCCCCAGCAACTGCCAGCCTCTGACCTAGCGTGTCCCACTGCCCCCACCACTGCCCTCACTTCTGCCTTTGCTTCCATCTCTGCCCCTTCCTCTTCTTAAAAAAAAATGCAAATAGGGCCGGGCAGCCGTGGCTCACACCTGTAATCAGCACTCTGGGAGGCCGAGGTGGGAGGATCACTTGAGGTGTCTGGAGTTCAAGACCAGCCTGAGCAAGAGTGAGATCCCCATTTCTACTAAAAAATAGAAAGAAATTAGCTGGACAACTAAAAATATATAGGAAAAACTTAGCAGGGCATGGTGGCACATGCCTGTAGTCCCAGCTATTCGGGAGGCTGAGGCAGGAAGATTGCTTGAGCCCAGGAGTTTGAGGTTGCTGTGAGCTAGGCTGACGCCATGGGACTCTAGCCCGGGCAACAGAGTGAGACTCTGTCTCAAAAAAAAAAAAAATGCAGATAGGGTCCCCCAGACCCTTTCTGGGGTTTCATGGGGTCAAAACTATTTTCATAATACCACGAAGACATCTTTTGCCTTCTTACCCGCCCTCTGTCCTGAGTGTCGAGTGTTATCCAGAGGTTACGTGGTGGTGATGTTGCAGTGGATTGCATACAGAAGCAGAAATGACCTTAAAGAGATTTGCAAAAGAGTAAAACGATCACTCTTCTCTGTATGTTTTTTTGTTTTGTTTTGGAAACAGTTATTTTTCATAAAAATATACTATTTCTGTTAACATAATGGGATTTGTGTTAATTTAAGTGAATAAATAAATATATTTTTAAATATGCAAAGAAATGAGTTGTCCATTTAATGCAGTAGCAGCAAATAGAGAAGATATTCGGCTTTTATGGGCCTGGGCAGAACAGCTGTTGCAAATCATCCCAGCCCAGATCTGAAGTATTTGTCTGATGGCCTTTGGATCTAGGGTAGGAAAAACCTGAAACTTCCAGAAAAATCCTCAGTACTTTAGAGAACTGAAACACAGCCCTGCCTGTTTGCTTCTGTGTTGTCTACAATTGCTTTCACATAACGAAAGCAAAGTTGAGTCTTGCTAGAGTTCCCATATCGCCCACAAAGCCTAAAATATTTACCTTCTTGTCCTTTACAGAAAACTTTGCCAACCCCTGCTGTAGCGCTTCTCACCTGGGTTTTGTGTAACTGCTGCAGAATGCAGCAGTGTGAGCAGTAGCCAGGAGAGACAAGGAGCCACAATACAGATGCTAAATATGGCAACCTGCCTGCAGGGCCAGTTAACTCAAAGGTAAGTAATCTCAAGCATCATTTTCATATTAAAACAAATGTGGACATGTCACTGAGTAGAATTCAAATTTTGCATAAATTTTAAAAATTAAAAGACTTTAGGCCAGGCATGGTGGCTCACGCCCGTAATCCAAACATTTTGGGAGGCCAAGGTAGGAGGATTGCTTGAGGCCAGGAGGTCGAGACCAGCCTGGTCAATATAAAGAGACCCTGTCTCAACCAAAAAAATTTAAATATTAGCCAGGTACAGTGGCACGCATCTGTAGTCCCAGCTACCCAGGAGGCTGAGTCAGGAGGGTCACTTGAGCCCATGAGTTTGAGGCTGCAGTAAGCCATGACTGCACCATTGCACTCCAGCCTGGGCAACAGAGTACCCCTGCTGTCCCCCTCCCAACTCCTCATCCCTGACCAAGATGCTGGTTATGTTCCTACATTCTAAAGAGTACTATGATGGGAGTTTGAGATGGACAGTAAGTTTATGTATCATTAAATGGTGAGCGGAGATTTTTTGGGCCAGGGGTCCTCTCCTGAAGCTCTCATGTTACCTATGTAGGCAGGTAAGGCAGAGTATGTCTAAGAGTTCGCTTATGATATCTCACAGAATTAGTACACCAAGAAGACACATGTAGGCTTCAGGGTCAGAAAGACCTGGCTTGGGTCCTGGCTCTCCCATTTACTGTCTTTATGACCCTGGGTAAGTTATTTTTATTAATACCTTTTTGAGCCTTCATCTGTTCACCTGTGACATGGAGATCCTTCACAAGGTGGCTGCGAGGAGCCTAAGAAATCATGAAGGGAAAGTGTTCTGCACAAGGTAAGTACTTAGTGTTAACTACTAATGTGTTAACTAAGTTTCCTGAATATATAAAGAGCTCTGACAAATCAAAATATTTAATAAAACAGTGAAAAACCAATTAAAAAGTGGACAAGGGGTGTGGATATTTTACAGCAAAGGAAACACAAATAATTTTTCAATATATGAAAGATGCAGCTTCATGCATAAGAGAAATGAGGCCGGGCGAGGTGGCTCACGCCTATAATCCTAGCACTCTGGGAGGCTAAGGCAGGAAGATCGCTCGAGGTCAGGAGTTCGAGACCAGCCTGAGCAAGAGCGAGACCCTGTCTCTACTAAAAATAGAAAGAAATGATTTGGACAGCTAAAAATATATATAGAAAAAAAGTTAGCTGGTGGCACATGGCATGGTGGCACATGCCTGTAGTCCCAGCTACTCGGGAGGCCGAGGCAGAAGGATTGCTTAAGCCCAGGAGTTTGAGGTTGCTGTGAGCTAGGCTGATGCCACAGCACTGTAGCCAGGGCAAAAGAGCGAGACTCTGTGTCAAAAAAAAAAAAAAAAAAAAAGAGAGAGAGAAATGAGAACACAACTCAAATGAGTTACCATTTTTCACCTACTAAATAGACAAAGATTTTAAAATTTGATAACATACCATATAGGTGGGAGTGGTGGAAGAGGTACACTCATACAGTGTTTTTTTTTAATTGGGTCTTCCAGTGAGGACCAGAAAACCTGCTAGACAAATTCTAAAAGAACTGTACCACTCATGCAATGTTGATGAGAATGCAAACTGTTACAACGTTTGTGGAGGGCAATGGAAATATCTATCAAAATTACAAACCCTTATACTCAGATGTAATTCTACCTCAAGGAACTTAAACCATAGATATAGTTGCACATGCTAAATAGATGAAAAAGATGATTTTTAGAGCATTGTTTTTGTTTGTAAATGTCCAATAACAAAGAACTAGTTAAATAAAATATAAAAACACAAAGTGGGATACAATAGAGCTGTGAAAAAGAATAAGGCAGCTGTATGTGTACTGATATGGAATGAGCCCTAAGCATGTTAGGTGACGAGGCCAAAATAGGGGTAGAGTGTGCTACCATTGGTGTAGTTATAGATGTATGAATAGATAATATATACCAGTATGCTCGTATATGCATAAACTATCTCTGAAATAGTTCCCACAACAGCCTACGAGGCCTTCCATAATCTAACTTGCTCCTTGGCACCTTGTCATGACCCCTCCCTTGCTCATCTTTCCCCCTCCCTTCACTCGACCCACATCGGCCACCTTGCTGCTCCCGGATTACCAGGCACCTGCCTGCCCAGGGCTTCACAGTGGCCGTCAGGAAAGTTCCCCAGGTGTCCACAGGGCTCACTTCTTCATCTCCTTAAAGCCTTTACTCACATCTTTACCTTCTCCAAGAGGCCTACACTGACCCCTCTAATGAAAATTACATTCTTTATCCTCTCTTTTCCCTTATCTGATATTACCCTTTCTTTTTTCCCCAGTACTCATCACCTTCTAACATTCTATTATTCACTGTGCTTAGGTACTATGTTTGTGGTTATTGCCTGTTTTCCCACAGTAGAATGCAAACTCTACAAAGGGTAGGGAATCTTTGTTTTGTTCACTGATATAGACCAAACAGCTAATGTCTAGTAGGTGCTCAATAAATGTTTGCTAAATAGAAAGATATACAAGAAGCTGGTAACAGTTATTAACCCCAGGAAGGGGAACTGAGATATTGGAGATAGGTATGGGCAGGAGACTTACTTTTCAGTACATATCTTGTTAACTGGTAAAATTTTAATTAATTTTAGCCGTACCAACAGTGTGCTAGCACTGGAAGAGGTAAAAACCTGGACCAAACCCCTTCGAACCCCTTCATCTGACATATGATGATACAGGTGCAGAGAAGTTAGGTAACTGGCCCAAGGTTACACGGCCGGGATTTAAACCCACACCTGCTAACTCTGGAGCCCTAGCTCTTTAGCATGATGCCATAGAGCCTCTTGACCTAGGGCTCTCGTCAGCCAATTTAATGGAATGTGACAGGAATGCTAAACTGAGTTGTTCCAAAGACCATGGTTTGCCTCTGTCTGACCTTTCCCATTACAATGAACTCCAACGTCACAGTTCTTTTGATATATGAGATTTTGCTTGTATTATGCAAGTCTTGACCTAAATGGGAATACTGGGCTTGGGGATTCTTTTATGAGAACTTTCACTGTTAAAACAAAGTTTTAATCTTAGTCCCTTCATAGTTCGGAGGACAATGTTCCCGAACCCTGTACTTCCAGATATAGACACCATATTTCTTCTTCTGAAGTAGTCAAGAGGTCTGGGTGGGCTCCGGGGGGGTTGGGAGTGAGGGAGGAATCTGAAGGCACTCAGGCTGGTCAAAGTGTAATGGGAGTATTCCCAGGAGCTACTAAAGACTGGCTGCTGAGCCTCCGGAGCAGGGCTGAATGGCGGGAAGCCTTCTGGGCCCGGAGCAAGTGGTGAACTCGCCGCTGTTGTTGCAGCCAGTAGAGCATCTCCACTTTGTCATGCTTCATTTTATCCAGGTAGCGCCGCCCTTTGAAGATCACTGGCTCACCAAAAATTAACTCAATCTCTTCCAGCAGGGAAGCCAAAGAAGATTCTACTAGATTGAGCTTCCTGTGGAGACGGCTTCGGACATGATTCTCCTCCAGGGGCTGACTCAGGCTCCAGTAAGTCTTTTGGAAGAAACGATTGGGGTTGGAGGCTTGTCGCTCAAACCACTCCAGCCTCCCCAGCAATGTCTCCCGCAGCTGAATGGGCTTCAGAGCCTGCTCCCAGGCACTCACCAACGAGGGCAGTTGTCTCAGACGGGCATTGGAGCTATACTTGATGGCCATGTCCAGCCGGTCCTTGTCAGGGACCTCAAGCATAGACCACAGTCGTTCCAGACGCTTCTGTAAGCTCAGGATTTCGTGGGGTTCTCCCAGATTGGTCTTCCCAGCTCCTAGCCTGTGCTCCAGCACCGTGTTCCAGTCCCACTCTCCTGGCACAAAGTCTGGCTCTTCATATTCTAGCAAGGGGGGAGGGTGCTGAATCTCTAGGGAATCTTTGACAGGGGCCACTATCTCCACAGGAACTTCTTCTTCATACATTTGGAAAATGACATGGAGGAAATCTGTCTCATGGTTGGCAAGGTACTTGAAGTAGTCGTCCACAGATAAGGCAGTTTTCCTCCAGGTCATCCATGAGGTCTTGTTTGACCACTTCTCCCAGCTTTTGCCAGCTTGGGGTAATGTGAGGGAGGGCACCGTCTCAGGGCTGCACTGTAAAGCATCTGCTCTCTGGGAGTAAAGACCAGCCAGCTCAGGGTTGATGATTCGAGACTGTTTTTCTTGACGTAGAAAGGCTGAGGACAGGAAGGCCGACCAGTCTTTATTTGCTGCATTCTCAACCAGGGGCCCCTGGTCAAAATGGAAGTGGTTAGTAGAGACACGGCTCATCAACTCCTTGTAGACCTCCCTGATATTACTGCCAATAAACAGATCAATATCCATTTCTTCAATGACTTTGGGGTCCAGTTCATCAGCCAGGTGGTTGTACAGGACTCTGGCCCCCTCAACATGGAAAGAATCCAGTAAGTTTCTATCAGAGACCCGTACAGCAGCTGCCCGGACCACAATCTCATTTCTTAGCTTCAAAGTAATGGTCCATGGCTGTGGTTGAAGTGGAGGGGATTTGGGGGGTTGGAGGTCCCACTTTCCAGAGGCTTCATCCTCCTGGAGGTTCTTCAGCATCCTCTGCAGCTCCTCCATGCGATGCCCTGCAGCTGGGCGGTGGGTCACAACCCCTAGGAGAGGGGGCAGACATGAGTCCAGTGGTGGGTATTGCATCCACTTCAATTTCATGATTTTCATCAACTGCTTCAGATCCTTAGCCACAGTGTCCCCAGCCAGCTCTGGTTTGCTCTCTGCAGCCAAGACCAGAGGGGTTAAGGGACGACGTGGGAGTGGAGGAAGGCCCAACTCGTCTGCCAGCTTCCAGCCCTCATGCAGAGAGGGCATGGACTGGCCTCTCCGGAGCTGGGAGTTGAGAGGTGAAGTGGGGAAAAGGGAAGCCCCGCTGGTGGGAGTCACTGAGAAGCTGGGCGGTGACACAATCTGTGATGCAGTAATGTCGATTTCTCTCTTCTTTCCTAGGGAGGGCAGCCAGCGGAGAGGCTTTCTCCTCTTCAGCTGAGGGATGGACTTCAATTCCTTCACTGGATCCAGTGTGGGCTCGCTGAGAAACTCTGGCGGGCGGCTGAGTTGAATGAGGTAGTTCAAGTTGAGGCTAGAGCATGGCACATGGGCGAAGCCAGTGCTGTGAGGCCAGGGGATTGGGCACAGCTTGAAAACCCCAGTGGGGCAGACGGGACGCAGCTTGTCCACGCCAGCGCGGACCTGCTCTACCTTCAGCAAGGCCAGGAAGTCGGCGAGGAGGCAACGGTAGACGTCGGGACTGGTGAGGAAAAGTGTGCAGTCCCTGGCGAGGCTGGCGGTCAACCGGGTGAGGGTGGCTGACTCAGTGAAGACCGGAGAGGGGGTCGACATGGTCACCAGCAGGTGCAGGTAGCGTAAGAAGAGCTGCTCACTGCTGAGCAGCACGTGGGACTCCAGCCTCTTCCGCAGCCTCACGTTGTTCCTGTAGCTCAGACTAAGTTCGGCGGGAGGCTCCCGCCAGCTGCACTTTAGCTCGTCCAGGATGACCTGGATGAGACGGCGTCGGGCCTCGGTAGTCACCCGTGCTGCCAGCCCGCTGCCGGCCAGCAGCTTGGACACCTGGTGGCACAGCGGCGCTACCTTCAGCTTCGCGAGAGGGAAGGTCTGCAGAACCCGGCCCTCCTGCGGGCGGCGCTTCTGAGGCGCTGGGGGCGTCGCCCTTGGGGGAAAGAGCGACAGCGGACGCAGCAACCGCTGGTAAAACCGCTGGAGTTCAGACTCGGGCTTCTCCCGCTCCATGTTAGTGCAGGCTGCGGCCGCCGCTGTTGCAGCCGAGGACGCCAAATGGTTGCTAAGGCAACCAGGGTCCGGGCGGCCTGAGTGCGCCTGCGCAGCCCCCCCTCGCGTCGGGAGCAGGGCCTTGCGTGCGCACGCACTGGGAGGCGGGGCAAAGGAGGCTTTCGAGGCTCCGCCCCCCGCGCCGCCGCTGTAGGTGGGACCTTCTGAACCACAGGAGGCGGCTACCTCCGGCCGGTGACTGGGTCCGGCCATGGCTTCAGGCTCAGGGGCCCGTGGGACCCTATGCACGGTGAGGGCCGAGGCCAGGCAGAGAGCCTCGGCCCCTGGGGTGATTGCTATCTCGCGGAGAGGAGAAGGAGCGGGCTCCTGGAGCGGGGCCTGGGCCACGGGGTGAAACTGGGGTGCGAGGGTAGCCGGGCCCCCGGTCTGAGTGTTCCGGAGTGATCCCGGAATGATCATGAGTGATAATGAAGAAGGCGATTGTAGAGGGGTCACATGGGGCGTGTCCCCAAGCCTTTCGGGTGGCCATAGGGAAGGTGGTGAAACAGAGTCACGCCAGACTCGTCCCCAGCTCTCATCGGCCGGTCCCTGCCGCCCTTGCAGCTGGAGTTCGCTGTGCAGATGACCTGTCAGAGCTGCGTGGACGCGGTGCGCAAATCCCTGCAAGGGGTGGCAGGTAAGAGCCGTATAAACTTTTCTGCACAGTCCAGAGGCCTCTGGGAGGGACCGGGCAAATCTCTTAAGCCCACCAGACTCCCATTTTACAGATGGTGAAACCCAGAGGGTGGAAGGAATGATCTGAGTCACACTCAGACTCAGAGGCGGAGCTAGAGCTCTCAAATATGCCCTGTCAGAGCCTTCTACGGGCTCTAACTACCTGTCCTGCTGTCCTGAACCTCTGGTGTCCTGGGGAGTGAAGAGCTAGGCTGAGTGTAGCCCCTCCTACAGAGCGAGTGCCCTGGAAAACAGGCAGTTCTTGCTTGGGAAACAGTGTGATCTTGACAAAGCAAACAGCAGCCCTGGCCCAGTACCATCCTAGATAGCTTCTCGTTCTTAAAAGGCCAGCTGGTCTGGAGATGACTGACCGGGCATAATCAGAAAGATCTGAGAAAGCAAGCCACCGGCATGGTGCTGGAAACTGGCTTCCTTTGGTTCTGTTAAGTGTTCACCCAGTCATTTGGCAGGTATGGACCAGACCCTGGGGACTTTGTAGGGAGAAGGTTCACAGGGGTATCAGGCACAGCCCCTGCCCTCAGGTAAAAATGAGCATGCAAGCACTGCCTGGGTGGCATTTAGAACACGTCGTGGAAGAGCAGTCCTGAGAGGGAATGAGACGAGATGGGTTCTGAAACTGGGACAGTGGTAGGTGGCACTGGACTCTGTGTAGGGTGGCCATGTGCATAGTGATTAGGGGTATGAGCTCTAGGGTCAGACTTGTTTGGGTCCAAATCCTCTCTATGCCACTTAATGGCACTGACTTCATGTGTGTTACTTTTTGTGCCTTTGTTTTCTTCAGTGTTTAAATAGGGATGATAGTAGAAGCTATCTTGGAGGATTGTCATGAAGAGTAAATTAGTTAATACAGGTAAAACACCTTAGAAAAGTCTTTGGCATGTAATAAGAGCCCAGTAAATCTTGGGGGATTATGAGAGGAAGGGCGTACAGGTGGTGATCTGGGTGGAGGGAGGCTTGAGGGGACAGAGCTCAAAGCTGGGCTTGCTTAGACCATGTGTTTTGGGGTGGGGGTAAGGGTCTCATGGAGACTGAGCCATTCCACTGAGAGTATTCTGACCAAAGCCTTCACAGGATATAGGGCCCTCCACTTCCTGTAAAACATTCTTGCTGGGAGAGCAGATGGCTGGACTTTCTGTTGGACCCAGGGACATTTACAGCCCTCAGCAGGTCTCTTGGGCACCAGCTAAAGACTTCTGGTGACTCAGTGTTTTCTGGTCTGGGTTGCTGGAATGAGCTTGACTTTCTCATGGGCTGGGCAGGGAAGTTTTAGTTTCCTAGAATGTATAGAGTGTTATGGTCTGAGAGACGAGAAATGACCACCTACCACCTAAAGACCGAATTGAGCCAAATCAGGAGTCTTTATTAGCTGGCCAGCGACTACTCTCTGCACCTCCAAAGGCGGCACAGAGAGCAGCAGTGAGCCTTTGAAATGGAAAATTTTTATATTGTGAATTTGTGGGTGGAAAATTATTAAGATTGAGCAAGCATGTGTACAAAAAGCCTTGAGTAAGCATTATATCATTTTCTTATCTTTGGTGTAACAGGATCTGGGCAGTTTGGGCTCCGGGCCATATCTTGTTCACGCAAAACATGAGTGTTATAATAGCTTCACGCAAAACGTGGGGGCTGTAATCATTTTATGCAGAACATGGGTGTTGTAGTCACTTAGGATTTCTGTGTTGGGGGTAGCAAGCAGGAGCAAGCAGGTTTTACAGAAGCAGAATGGCAGATTAATGATTTTTAGGTGCAAAACTCACACTCTAACATAGAGACAGTTTCCCTCTCTGGGAGGCTTGGGGCCTTGGGAAAGACGACTTTGCTCTCCTCCAAGGGGGAAGTGGGAGAATCTTCCAGCATGGGGCTCACCCCCTTGAATCCTTATCACTCACTGTGGAGTTCCCCGTGGCCTTCTCTTTTCTCCCTCGCTGGGCTCTAAGCTAACCAAGGGCTGGCCTGGCGCTCACTGAGTTTCACCAGCTGAACTGAATTGCTGCTTAGCTAGTGAAGCAGCCTTCTTGGTTCAGACTCAGGTCAAGAATGCAGGAGGTGCATAGTTACAAGGAGTTTCCCACTTGGGGCCCTCCCACTTCAGGAGAAGAGAATCAGCTCTTCTTAGGAGACCCCAGGGTCTAGGAACCCCCCTATGCTGAGGCCAATCCATCAGGAAGTCTCATCTACCATGTGTCCACAACATACTCAGGCCTCCACGCTAACCCAAGCGACCTCTCTCTGGGCCATATAAGAACCTTGTCTGTGGGCTCCCTCTTGCCTCTGTTGCACCCTCCAATAGCTCTTCCATGTAGAAGCCAGGGTGGTTTTTAAAAATCATACCTCAGATAGTGTGGTGTGGAAGTTACATGAGATTGTCCATGAGCATGTGTGAGAATCACCCTGCAGGCTTGTGTCTACAGGGCTGACTTCAGAGCTTTCAAGGGCAATGGGGACTCCATAGGCTCTTTTTTGACACACTGACTGTTGAACTTGACCCTTGTGGACTACACAGAGCTCCTGCCCTCACAGAGCTGGCAGCCTAGTGAGTGTAACAGAGGATTATAATCAGTGCAGTGTGGGTTACTCATGGGAAGTGGGAGCTACTACAGGAAAACAAGGGGTGTGGTCCTTACCCACCTGGGGGCTGTGGCCATTGTCCTAGGGTGAGCAGAATGTCTGCGTGAAGTGCTTGGGCTCTGAAGCTAGGCTGCCTGGAATGAATTCCCGTTCCACAACTTACTATAACATGACTTTGAGCAAGTTCCTTAATCTCTCAGTTTTCTCATCTGTAAAATAGGGGTAATAGTCCCTAACTCACAGGGTTACTGTGAGTATCACATGAGTTAATACAGGTAAAACACATAAAAGAGGGCCTGGCCCACACTGTGTGTACAGTAAATCTTAGCTCCTGTGATGGTAATAGCCCCCTCCCCTTTTTTTAAATGTGTGTAACAGCTTTATTGAGATATAATTCATATACCATAACATTCACCCGTTTAAAGTATACAAGTCAGTTGTTACATTCCATAACATTCACTCATTTAAAATATACAATTCAAGTGTTTTCAGTATATTCACAGAGTTATGCGACTGTCTCTCCACTATCAATTTTACATTTTTATCACTTCATAAAGAAACTCTGTATCCATTAGCTTTCACCCTCCTATTTTCTTACCTCTACTCCCTAATCTATTCTCTGTCTCTATAGATTTACCTATTCAGGACATTTCACATAAATGGTATTGTATAATGTATGTTGTCCTTTGTGACTGGCTTTCACATAGCATGACATTTCAAGGTCCAAGGTCTACATTGCAGCGTGTGTCAGTGCTACATTCCTTTTCATTGCTGAGTAGTATTCCATTGTATGAATGCCACATTTTATTTGTCCATCCATCAGTTCTTGGGCATTTGGGATGTTT
Organism: Lemur catta; assembly: GCF_020740605.2. Lineage (NCBI taxonomy): Eukaryota > Metazoa > Chordata > Mammalia > Primates > Lemuridae > Lemur > Lemur catta. Next base: position 105,471,320 of record NC_059134.1, on the reverse strand, counting down.
TCACCTTTTGCCTATCGTGAATAATGCTCCTATTTTTTTCCCGTATTTTTTATAGATGGGGGTCTCACTATGTTGCCCAGGCTAGTCTCGAACTCCTGGCCTCAAGCGATCCTCCTACCTCAGCTTCCCAAAGTGTTGGGATTACAGGCATGAGCCACCGTGCCTGGCCTGGATAGCCCACTTTTATAAAAACATTTTTCAAAGAATTATCTATGTTTCAAAAGTTATAAACCGTGCCTGGCATGTAGCAAGGACTCACAAAAGTCCTGGGGGCATGGTGGCGTTATCCTCACTTGGTATGTAAAGAAACAGACGTGGAGAGCTTAAGAGGCTTTCTCAAGGTCACACAGCTAGAAGGCAGCTTCCGTGCACGCCTCCAGCCACGGGAAAATTGGTGGAAATGGAGATGGGATATCACCATGTGTTTCTCTCTTCCCTGCTGCCAGCACAAGATGACAGCCCTCTGCTGCCCCCTGCCCTCTCTCCTCCCAGGTGTCCAGGGTGTGGAGGTGCACTTGGAGAACCAGATGGTCCTGGTGCAGACCACGCTGCCCAGCCAGGAGGTGCAGGCCCTCCTGGAAGGCACGGGGCGCCAGGCAGTACTCAAGGGCATGGGCAGTGACCAATCTTGTAAGTGACCACTATGGCCTTGGCTTCCGCCTCTCTGGGAGGGAGGTGGCCCAGAACTGGTACAAATCTAACCATAGGATTCTTGGGCCCTGGGTTGGAGTGGCTTTGGGGAAGTCATAAAAGTTCTCTGAGACTCTTTCCGTGCCCTTTCTGAGCTGATGAAGGGGTGAGGCTGGGGGAGGTGGCAAGCCAGCCCGAGAGTGTCTGATACCTTGCAGATAATCTGGGGGCAGCAGTGGCCATTCTAGGGGGCCCTGGCACCGTGCAGGGGGTAGTGCGCTTCCTACAGCTGACTCCTGAGCGCTGTCTCATCGAGGGGACCATTGATGGCCTGGAGCCTGGGCTGCACGGGCTGCACGTCCATCAGTACGGGGACCTCACGCAGAACTGCAACAGGTACGTTGTCTGAAATCTCCTTGGTAGCATGCTCAGCCTCACATTTTCACACTTGGTCCTCACAAGCACTCTGTGAGGCACACACAGGCCCAATCTGCAGATGGGGAAACAGGCTCAGAGAGGTAAAATGACTTGCCAGAGGCCCCAGGGCACGTAAAAAGTAGAGTTGGGATCTGAATCAAGATCTGACCTCGAAGCTCCTGCCCGTAACACCTCAGTGCCTCTGAGACAGAAGGGGACTCCTGGACACAGGAGGAGAAGAGTCCCCATGTCACAATGTTTGTCGTGGTATAACTAGCTGTTTACTCATCTGCGTTCCCCCTGGACTAGAAGCTCGCGGAGGAAAGGACCCGTGTCCAGTTCTTTCCGGTGCCCTCAACCCAAAGCCCAGCACAGAGTAGGCTGTTTGTTGAATGAATGAATGAAACAAATGTAGGTAAGAGAGTGGACCTCCTGGCCTGTAAGCTACTTTGCTGCCCACCTACTACCTTTCCTTCTTAGCTGTGGGGACCATTTTAACCCTGATGGAGCGTCTCATGGGGGCCCCCAGGACTCCGACCGGGTAAGTGTTGGTCTGGGCTTGCGAGTGCACTGAGAGAGAACCCAGGGTCTCAGAGGCAGCTCTCGGGGCCTTACAGTGTGATTCCTTTTTGGTGGGGCCTTGTCCTCTCCCTTTATTTTGTTTAGTTTGGAAACATTTATTGACATTTTCTATGATCAAGGGCCAGGGGATCCAATACAATGAATTCTGTGGTGTGGGGAGGACCTGGGAGCCCAGAATGAGCACCTGCTCCAGCCCGAGAGGCAGTGAAAGAAAGCTTCCTGGAGAAGGCAAAGGTGTGGAAGTTGAAGGTTTTACCCAAACTGAAAAGGCTCTCCCTGGCACTACCTCTCACCCCTGGTCCTGGAGTCTCATTTTTCACCAGAGATTGTTCTCCCATCTTTAGGGAATCACATGCTGCCTTAATGGTTTTTTTTTTTGCTTCATCTCAGTACTGTTAATACTTGCACTGTTAGTTACTCAATCATTTGATTTAATGGACGCATTTTTTTTTCCTTAGGTAAATTTAGTTTTGTTTTTTTAAGTTTTTACATCTACCATGGAGGTTTTCCAACATATTGCAAAATAGAGGAACTAGTGTCATGAACTCCCATGTTCCTATCAGCCAACTTTAAATCATGGCCAATCATGTTTCATCTATACCCCTGGCCCTTCTCCACCATTATTTTGAAGCAAATGAAGACATTATTTCATGCAATTAAGATAAATTTATTTTTAAAAAGAAACTTGACAGTAGCAAAGTGAATGAAAAGCCAGTACTTCTAGCCATAAGAGGAAGATCATTATAAAAATAAATAATGAAAGCCCAAAAATGTTATTAAAGTCCTGTCAGAGACTGGCCTGCTAGGTTTCATGATTGAGCCTGCTTCATCAGACCAGATGGGCCGGGTGCAGGATGGTGTGGCCTAGGCTGAGCCCGCTTTTTCTTTGTCAGAGTGGAGATTAGCAAATGTTAGAGAGGTGTTCTAGACCTGTTCACACTAAGCTGAGGCTTTCTCCTTGCTGTCTTCTAAGCGACTGAGAGGTGAACAGAGGGCTGCCTTTCCTCTCTGTGACTTGATGTTTTTTAGTGCCCTGCCACACACCTGATGTCCCCTCCTCCATCGAGCGGTGTGTGTTCCCTCTGCACCTGGAGATGCAGTCCCAGGGCAGGTTCTGGCTCCTGATCCTGGGAAACTGCTGACTTCTCTTTAGGTCCTCCCAGAACTCAGGATTTTATTTTTATTTTCTACCTCAAAAGTTTGCAACCTTCCACCACAAAACAAATGAAACCATGGTAGGTGTTTCTTAATCCATGTAACTAACTTTTTGGACTTTTGATAGCAGTCACGTTTCTAATGGTCAGAAGTTTTTATTGCCCACCCTGGGAAGTTGGGAAGGTGTTTGTATCCAGTCCATCGCATGGGGCCATGCTTGTGCCCTGTATTAGTGATCTATTGCTGAGAACCAAATACACCAAAGGTAGCAGTCTGAAACAACAAACATGTGTTATCTGTTTCTCTGGGGTAGGAACCTGGTTGCAGATTAGCTGGGTGCCTGTGGCTCAGAGTCTCTTGTAGGGCTGTAGTATCTCAGGGCTGGACATGGGGAGGATCTGCTTCCAAGCTTGCTCATGTTGCTGTTGGCAGACTCAGGTCCTCCCTGGCTGTTGGCCAGGGACATCAGTCCTTTTGTCACATGGGCCTCCCCCTTGGGCAGCTCACTACACGCAGCTGGCTTCTCTCAGAGCAAGTGAGTGAGAGAGCAAGAGGGTGTCCAAGACTGAAACCACATTCTTTTTGTAACCTAATCTTGGAAGTGACCAGCCCACACTCCAGGGGGGTGAGTCATGCAAGCACATGAATAAGAGAGGTGCATCACAGAGGCTGCTTGCCTCATTGAGCCTTGAAAGATGCTGGGCAGGAATGGGCTGGTGGAGAGGGCAAGAGTGGGAATGGTAGGCCCAGCTGAGGGAAACTCCTAGGCAAAACCCCGGGGGCGTGAAACCGCAAGGAGTGCTTTTGAAGGGCAAGAGACTGCCTGTGACCTGTGTCTTCACCCCATGCCCCACCTGGGGTAGGCACCTGTGTCACATCTGAGCCCTTGAAATAGATGAGGAGGAATTGAACAAGAGCTGAGCATCCAAGGCTGCCATGACGACTGGCAAGTTCTTTTGGGTTTCAGCACCTGGATTTCTCAGATAGAAAATAATTTAATGTGGGAATTTATATCCAAGGCTGGTTGTCCCTTGCGTATCTCCTAAGCTTCCTTCCCTTCTCTCCCCTTCCCCTTCCAATCCTTCCTCTTCATATGCTGTACTAGAGGGATTGCTCCAAAGGATGGGGTAACCAGGCCACGCCCAGCCTGAAGCCCTTCTTGGCACCCCAATGTCTGAGAGTACAGGCTGGGCCCAGCTTCTTGGTGTGACATTCAAGGCCTCGCCTGGCCCAGTTGCACCTCCCTGTGTGCTGGGGGAAGGGACTGGAAAGGCTGCCTTTCCCTGACTCCATGCTGGGTCGTGCCACACTGCGTAGGCTGCTCCCTTAGCTCAGCCCCTCAAGGCTGTTTCTACCATTAAAGTCCCCAACATGGGGCGTAACAAAAAGTGCCAGGTGCAAGCAGCAGATGTCCCTCTGGAAAACAAGATAAAGCAGAACTGGTGCTGCCTGCTGCTTGTCAGCCCCATCGCACAGTGAAATGCCTTGTTGTTCCGCAGTGAGGTCATAGGGACCAGTTCACCCTGGCATGGGCACTTGTCTCTGCCCAGAGTGTCAGGTTGGGGACAATTTAATTGCACAGATATGGGTTTCTGTGGCTCACCAGTAAGGTCCTGTCACCCTCACATACACCAACTGTTGTACTCACCCTATGTTTCATCATCACTAGTCTGTTCCATATATGGCTCCCACCATGTCACATGTCCCTTGAGAGTGGTGACCATACATATTCCCCACCGTGCCTACAGAGTGTGTCTGACATTTTTTATTACCTTCAAGGGAGAAGGTGGGCAGAGCTAGCTTCTGGGGGCCAGGACAGGCCCTTTGCCCCCTTGTGTTTCTCTCTGTTCCTGGAAGCTGGGGGTCGGGAGCTGATGCTGGCTGTCTGTGATGGGCGGGGAAACCAGGCCTGGCCAACATAAGCCTATGGGAATTATAGACAGCCAAGGGCTCATAAAGGCAGCAGGAAGCTTGAGAACCATGCTAAGGGAGGCTGGGAAGCGAGTGGGCAGCAGCCTCAGAGGAGAAGCAGTCTGCTCCGGTGGGGACGACCCCACAGGAAGGCGGGACTTCTGCTCGTTCTTTTCAGCACAGTGTCATTCGGCCCAGGATTTCAGTTTCAGGGAGGGAGTGTCCTGTTGCCTTCCTTGAGTCCTGGACTGTCCCTTGACCCTACCAGACTCTACCCACAGCAAGAAATTGGTACTTTTGGGAAGTGGGAAGAGGCATCAGATACTGAAAAGTCAGAAGATTGCAGCTTTGCCCTGTGTGACCTTTCTCCCCCAACCCTGCACCGGGTCTCATTCCAGCACCGCGGAGACCTGGGCAACGTCCACGCTGATGCTGGTGGCCGTGCCATCTTCAGGATAGAAGATGAGCAGCTGAAGGTAAGGTGGAAAAGAAGGTGGGGACCCTTTCCTAATGGGGTCCACTGTCTAAGGCTGTTGTCTCCCCTAAAAGGTGTGGGACGTGATTGGCCGCAGCCTGGTTATCGATGAGGGAGAAGATGACCTGGGCAGAGGCGGCCATCCCTTATCCAAGATCACGGGCAATTCTGGGGAGAGGTGAGTGGTGTAGCCCCTAGTAGGGCTGTGCTCTGCCAGTGGTGCACGCGGAACCCCAGAGGGGCCTAAACAAGGACCTACTCTTGACCACACATTCTTCTGCAGGTTGGCCTGTGGCATCATCGCACGCTCTGCCGGCCTTTTCCAGAACCCCAAGCAGATCTGCACTTGCGACGGCCTCACCATCTGGGAGGAGCGAGGCCGGCCCATCGCCGGTGAGGGCCGAAAGCAGTCGGCCCAGCCCCCTGCCCACCTTTGAGCATGGCCTCCCCTGTGTTATTGTCCCTCTGGCCAAATAGCTTCCACTTCCAGAGGGGGGCAGTGGGGGCCTTGCTTGCCTAGTCCTTGGAGAACTAGGTACAGGATATGTAAGGGTTACTATGATGTTCCCTTAGCAAATAAGTTTATTTTCATACGGAACTTTGTGTTTCGTGTGTGTCTTGGTGTCCTTCAATGGGCTTGGTGAACATAGTCTCTCTGCCTCTGCCCTCGACATCCAGGGCCACCCTTAGTTTGGAGCCAAACCTGTATTCAAATCCACACACACAGAGGGCCCCCTCTTCCTCCTTGGGGTCATAGTAAGGGCCACAGCAGACAAATTTGTTTGTGGCCTACTCCCCTCCTCACTGCAGGTGATCGGAAGCAAACTGGAAACCTGACCTGTGCTGGGCCTTGCTTTCCCTGAGGAGTCAGGGCAGACCCAGCATTAGTTTCTTCCCGTGGTTGGACTCGTAACATGAGAATATGGGAGCTTTAGGTGGCCCTCTTCTCCCTGCGGTGTTGGCTGGGTATCAGGAAAAGCCAGTCTGCTGAGGAGCAGGAATGAGGCAGATGCATAGGAACAGCCCATGAGTTGCTGGGGAATCCCAGCTGCTCTGAGTCCCCCTTCGGGCCTTTCCTGAGGCCAGCTGCCTCCTGTCCCGGGAATCAAGGGACACTCTTGCGTCTTCTCAGCGCATCTCCACCTTTTTAAAAAATTAACCTGGCTTGAGTTGCTTTCTTTTACTCACATGTAAAAGACAATTAATTAACTTAATAAGTAAAGTGCTTAGCCCAGAGGCTGGCACACAATAAGTTAAGGGAGCAGTAGCTGTGATTCTGAGGCCACATGGGGCCCTTGGCGGCAGCCCCAGTGAAGCTCCCCTCTCATATGGATGGGTGACTGCTAACCAAGAAATAGTTCGTAGGCCTCGGATTCAGGGCCTCTCTACTGCTGTCTTCTGTCCCCCTAGCCCCACCTCCACTGGACGGCCTGCCCAGCCTTAACAAAGCTGCTTTTATGACAGGGTGAGCTGTCAGACTATAAACTTTGCTCCTGTGCCCCCTGCTTGGAACCAGGCGAGTGGTTTACAGTTAGTTGGCCTTGGCTTTGAGGCCCCTGGCTCTGCTCCCATCCCCAGGCCCTGCCCCCGCCGTGCCCCCCCATCCCACCCCAAGGCTGCTGGCTCCACCTGGCTCCACCTCTAAACCCAACTCTTGGAGCCTGCTCTTTCCCACCACATCTATGCTGGCTGTTTGCCAGCTCCCCTTGTTTCCCAGGAGCCAAATCTTTTTTTTTATTGTTTTCATCATCATTATTATTTTTTCAGACAGTCTTGTTCTGTCACCAGGCTAGAGTGCAGTAACGTCATCATATCTCACTGCAACCTCAAACTCCTGGGCTCAAGTGATCCTTCTGCCTCAACCTCCCAAATAGCTGGGACTACAGGCATGATGCCTGGCTAATTTTTCTATTTTTTTGTAGAGATGGGGTCTCCTTCTTGCTCAGGCTGGTCTCGATCTCCTGGCCTCAAGCAATCCTCCCACCTTGGCCTGCCAAATTGCTGGAATTACAGGGGTGAGCCACTGCACTGGCCCCAAATCCTTTTAAGCCCGGGGACTTAAGCTGTCTTTCCCCGCTTCAGGTCATTGCAGAAACTCCTCCTGGACTCTGCCCACGGCCAACCCTTGACATCCTCTCACCTCCATTCTGGAATTATAGCTGGGTTGAACTCCTAGCTGTGTGGTTTTTCAAACTTTATTTGTAAATGACAGAACATTATTCAAACATCTTATAGCCCCATCTGCAAAGCAGAAATGGAACTGCAGGCAAAGATGTTTAGCCATGTCCAAGGGCTTCGCCAAAGCCTTGGAGTTTCCGGGAGCATAGGAAGCACTCTGTCACCCACTGCACTCCACCTTGGGTGACAGAGTGAGATCCCATCCCTCTAAAAAAAAAAGTATTTCGAAAACAGCCTGGAATTTAATAGTACTATTCAGTAGGCATTATAGAGGTATTTGCTAATATGATTAAAATTTCCTTTTTAAATAAGTTTAAAGGTGAATCAATTAAAAATATATTTGTTAAATTACTACACATTATTCGTAAACATGGCAAAAGTAGAGAGGCAGCACAAAAATGCCTGAATTTAGCAAAGATTTTCAGCTAATTAAAAAAATTTTTTTGCAGAGATAGGTTCTTGCTCTGTTGCCCAGCTGGTCTTGAAATCCCGGCCTCAAGCAATCCTCCCAACTCAGCCTCCCTGGGATTACAGGTGTGAGCTACTGCACCCACCCTGAAATTATTTTAGACTAACACAAAGTTACAATATGGCCTGGCACAGTGACTCACACCTGTAATCCTAGCACTCTGGGAGGCCAAGGTGGGAGGATCGCTTGAGCCCAGGAGTTTGAGGTTGCTGTGATCTAGGCTGACACCACGGCACTCTAGCCCAGGCAACAAACTGAGACTCTGTCTGAAAAAAAAAAAAAAAAAAAAAAAAAAAAAAAAAGTTGCAATATGGATGAACCTTGGAAACATTATGTTAAGTGAAAGATGCCAGGCACAAGAAGCCACATATTGTATGATTCCATTTATATGAAATGTCTTGAATAGGAAAATCCATAGAGACAGATTAGTGATAACCAGGGGCTGGGGGAAGGAGGAATGGGGAGTTAATGTTAATGGATACAAGGTTTCTTTTGGGAGGTGATGAAAATGTTCTGGAATTAGCTGGGCACAGTGGTTCATACCTGTAATCCCAGCGTTTTGGGAGGCCAAGGCAGGAGGATCGCTTGAGACGAGGAGTTTGAGACCAGCCTGAGCAACATATCAAGACCCGTCTCTACAAAAAAATAATTAGCCAGGTTTGGTGGAGCACGTCTGTAGTCTCAGCTACTAGGGACCCCGAGGCAGGAAGATAACTTGAGCCTAGAAGTTTAAGTGAGCTATGATGACTCCACAGCACTCTAGCCCAGGAAACAGAGCAAGACCCTGTCTCAAATATATATATATTTTAAAATTTTACATAGAAAAATAATAGTGGAGTTCACTATACTCTTCACCCAGCTCCCTCTAAATCCAATTTATATAAACGTAGTGCAATGATCAAAACCAGTAAATTAAGACTGAGATAATACTATAAACTGTAGACTTTATTCAAATTTCATCAGTTTTTCCACAAATGATCTTTTTCTTCTTTGGGATCCAATCCCAAATCGAACATTGCTTTTAGTTGTTGTGTCTCCCTAGTCTCCAGTCTGTGACAGTCCCTTCATCTTTCCTTATTTATTTATTTTTAAAATCCTCACTTGCTCTCTTGGCCACAATCTTAAAGACATTCTAAGAACAAATCTTTTTCCAGCTCTGAAGAGTATCTGCCCCAAAGGAACATCTTTACATAATGGATGAACTCCTCATTAATGTTATCAAAGCTGTATTTATGTTCTGTTTAATAATCATTCTTACTCATGCACATATACAGGGTTCTGGGTCCAGATGCCAACTCTACTACTTCCTAGCCATTTGAACTTGAGCAACGTCTCTTTGCCTCAGTCTCCTCTATGAAACAGAGATACTAACACATTTATCTTAAAGGCCTATTGTGATAATTATAGTAAGATGGCCCATGTCGTCTGGTGCAGTGGTGTGCACCTGTGGTCCCGGATACTCAAAAGGCTAAGGAGAGAGGATCCCTTGAGACCTGGAGCTTGAAGCTGTACCACCCTATGATCATACCTGTGAAAAGCTACTGCATTCCAGCCTGGGCAACACAGGGAGACAGACAATCAATCAATCAATCAATCAATGGTTGGGTGTAGTGGCTCACAAATCCCAGCACTTTGGGAGTCCCAGATGATGGAGGATCACTTGAAGCCAGGAGTTGGAGGCCAGGTTAGGTAGCATATTGAGTTACTGTCTCTACAAAAAAATTAGCTAAACATCTTGGCATGCAGCTCTAGTCCCAGCTACTTGGGAGGCTAAGGAAGGAGGATTGCATAAGCCCAGGAATTTGAAGTTACCATGAGCTATGATCATACCACACTGCACTCCACCCTGGGTGATAAGAGGACCTTTTCCCCCAAAACAAACAAACAAACAAAACCAAAGGTTAAAATGCTAAATTTTATGTTATCTTTTACTATAATTAAAAAAATTCACAATAAAAAATCTTTTTATGGTTAAAAAGAAAACAAAAAGATGGTAAGGCATTATTTTATAGGTAAGGAAGATGATGCCTATAGATGTAAAGAATCTTGCCAAAGCTCACAGAGCTGGAAAATCAGGATACTGAGGTTTGAACAAGGATCTGGTTTCTTGACCTGGGGTGATGGAAAGAACTTTTGCACTAGCCCCATGTCTACCACCAGCTTGATGGGCAAGATGGGCCGTCCCCTTCCCTTCTCCAGCCCTCAGTGAGTTTCTCATCTGTAAAGTCTCCAGCCTGGCCTGGCCTAACTGATCTCAAAGAATGTTTGCAGTTTTGACAGTATTTGAGATGTAATTCCCAGTTGATTTTCCTGTTCCCTGCCACCCCTCACCGCCCCCATCCCTCCCCATCTCCCAGACTTGGCTCTGAAGAACATGGGGCTATTTTTAAAATCAGATACATCTCCAACGTTGAAGCTCTGCTTTTCCAAAGAATGTTCCTATAGAATCTAAAGGCCATTTTAAGCGGAAAACTAAACCTGCACTAGCCAATACCACAGCCACTAGCCATATATGGCTATGGAGCACTTGCAATGAGGCTAGTCCAAATTGAGATGTGTTGTAAACGTAAAATACGCAATGGACTCTGAAGACTTAGTACAAGGAAAAGAATGTAAAATATCTCATTATTTTTATATTGATACATGATGAAGTGATAATATTTTAGATATATTGGGTTAAAGTATATTGTTAAAATTAGTTTTACCTGTTGCTTTTTACTTTTTAAAATGTTGCTACTGGAAGAGTAAAAAGCACCTATGGCTCCCACATTATATTTCTGTTGCACAGTGTTCTGGGTCTAAACCCCACCAGCAAACATGGAACTGCCCCCATGATACCCTTAAAACGGCCATGCTTACTGGGTAGCAGGGGCTTGTCAATATCCTGCTTTGGGAATACTGCCAGCAGTTTGGATTTGGGGAGACACCTCTTTTCTTCCTTAAAACAACTTTTTAAAATTACAAAATAATTGGATCTTCATCGTTAATGTCTAATGATATAAAAGAAGCATAAAAAAATTAACTCCCCATTCCATTCCCTTGAAGTAATTGATATCCTTTCTTTCTTTCTTTTTTTTTTTTTTGCTTTTTTATGAGACAGAGTATTGCTCTGTTGCCCTGCTAGAGTGCAGTGACCTCATCACAGCTCATTGCAACCTCAAACTCCTGGGCTCAAGCCATCCTCCTACCTCAGCCTCCTGAGTAGCTGGGACTACAGGTGCTCACGCCTGGCTAACTTTTTCTATTTTTAGTAGAGATGGTCTTGCCCTTGCTCAGGCTGGTCTTGAACTCCTGAGTTCAAGTGATCCTCCTGCCTCGGCCTCCCAGAGTGCCAGGATTACAGGCGTGAGCCACCCCAAGTGCCAGGCCTGATGTTTTTTCTCTATGCTAAAAAACAAATGGATAGATGTGCAGGGTTTTTTCTTTCTATGGCTTAGAAAAATGTGATATTATATAACTAGATTATTTTTTCCCCTCTTTAATTATGGTCATCTTTCCATATCAATAAATTCTGAACTTTTTTTTTTTGAGACAGGGTCTTACTGTCTCCCGGAGAGTGCAGTGGTGTCACCATAACTCACTGCTGCCTCGAACTCCTGAGCTCAAGCGATCCTCCTGCCTCAGCCTCCCAAGTAGCTGGGACTATAGGCACATGCCACCAAGACTGGCTATGAATCCCATTCTTGAGGGTTCTGCCCTCATGACTTAATCACCTCCCAAAAGCCCCACCCTCTAGCACCATCACACTGGTGATTAGGTTTTAACATATGAATTTTGGAGGACATAAACATTCAGACCATAGCAATCTCCAAAATCAAATTTCTGACTTTTCACAGAAAATCTGTTTCTTACATTGTTCCTCATCTCAGGAAATGGCATCTCCATGCTTCCATTTGCTTGGTGTCATCTTTGACTCTTTCTCTTACAACTCACATCCAATCACATATGGTGTTAACTCTACCATCAAACTACATCCAAATCTGACCACTTTTTCCCTAATTCCCCTGTGGCAGTACTCATTCATGTCACATCATCTCTCTCCTAGATTTTGCAGCAGTAATTGTTCTGAGCAAACAATTGTTTTCCCTGTTTATATTTTTACCCATCTCAAGAAAAGCCAGAATGATACTTATAAAATTATAAAACATAAGTCATAGTCGGATCAATCCCTCTGCCCTAAACCCTCCAGTCATTTCAGTGGCCCACTAGGTGCTACATGACTCACACCCTCCTATTCTGGTCTTTGCTCTTCCTCGAACCAGCCGGATTTGCTCTTGGTCCAGGACTTTTTGATGCGTACTTTCTGGTTGGAATGATCTCACAGAGGATGGCTTACTTCCAGTTACTTCAAGTCTTCATCGCCATCTAACACGCTACGTTTTACTGATTTGTTTATTGTCTGTCTCTCCCCATAATAATAAAAGTTCCAAGGAGTTTTGTCATTTTTTTTTTTGTTTACTTCTATATCCTTGGTGCTGTCCACACAGTAGGTACTCAAAAAATTTGTTGAATGAACATGTGGGCAAATATTTCCCCGAGATTGTCACGTCTATGTTTTCAATGTCTTCTGACACGCAAAAAAATCTATTTACATGCTGAAATCTGCTGGCTTAAAATTTTTTCCTTTTATTTTTTAAGGCCGAAATTTCGCCTCTTCAAGGATTGTTTTGATTTAATTTTCTATTTTATTACGCTTTTTATTGTGGAGAACTTCAAACATACAACAGAGTCATAACATTATTTCTCGACTGGAAATTTCGTCAGGGCAGAGACCTTTGATGTTGCACCATCTGCCACGAATTCAGCAACCTCAGGGAATGCGCTTCCAAGGAAAGAATTAATGGCACTCCGGGGCATGCCTCTCAGGTCCCCTCGACCGCCCCGCACATCTCAGGGGCCGTTTGCTGACTCAAGGCGTTTGTCCTGTTTTCTCCCGCCAGGCCCAGCCTTCCCGTGGACACTCACGCGGCCGTCTCCAGGCGCGGGTTTAGCCAAGGATACCAGAAGGGAGGAGCCCTGACTTCCGACTGAACAAAGTTTTTCCTCGGGGCCTGCCGGTCTCGGCCCCACCCGAGCCAGAGGTTGCCTCACGGACTAGGCCTCTCCGCCACCAGCGCAGATCGGGCGCGCGTTCCCTCCTCTCCAACCCTCCTTTCCCCTCCCCCCGGCTGTGGCGGTTGGTCGCGCGCCGTCGTCCTTCTCCCACCCCCTCCTCTAACGAGCGGGCTCCAGACCCTCTAGGATTGGCTGCGACTGAGCGCATCTTCTCTCAGACTCTCTGATTGGCTGCTAGACGCGCGGGAGGCGCGTCCCGATTGGCTAGGTCAGGGCGCCTGCGCGGCGGGGTTCTCGGTGGCCAGCCATTCCTGGGGAGGACTGCCGGTCGGTCGGACGTCTCGCTTGTCGCTTGGGGAGAGGTCCCGGCTCTCCGGGAAGGCGGCTGCGGCGGCAAAATGAAGATATTCGTGGGCAATGTCGACGGGGCGGATACGACTCCGGAGGAGCTGGCAGCCCTCTTCGCGCCCTACGGCACGGTCATGAGCTGCGCCGTCATGAAACAGTTCGCCTTCGTGCACATGCGCGAGAACGCGGGCGCGCTGCGCGCCATCGAGGCCCTGCACGGCCACGAGCTGCGGCCGGGGCGCGCGCTCGTGGTGGAGATGTCGCGCCCAAGGCCTCTTAACACTTGGAAGATTTTCGTGGGCAATGTGTCGGCTGCATGCACGAGCCAGGAATTGCGCAGCCTCTTCGAGCGCCGCGGACGCGTCATCGAGTGTGACGTGGTGAAAGGTAACGCGGGGGCGCGTTCGGGGGCGGGGGCGCGCTCGGGGCACTCTGCCTGTTAGCCACGCCCCTTACCCGGGGGTCGGTCACTGCGTGGTTGGGCGGGGTGGGGAAGTGCGCGGGAGCTGGCCCGAGGTGTTGGGGGCCACCCTCCTCCCCTGCGGTCCAGGCACCATTCACCAAGTGGGAGGAAGCGGCTCTGGGTGGGTGCGGCGGCCGCTGCGAGCCAAGCTACGGGCCGGGGACGCGCCTGAGGGACTTGAGAGTGTTCCGGGGGCGCGCTTTCTCCTGGTCTCCTGGGCCTGGCAACAGAGCGGAAATTGGGAAGTGACGGGCACAAGCCGGATCACGGAGCGGGGAAGATTTCGCCACTTCCCCACTTCCTCTCCAGACGTCGGTCAGATCAAGGGAAGAGGGAAAAGGTGGGGGCTGACGCCCCAAGGCCGCCCTCGTGTTCCCTCCTGGTGAATGCTCACAAGCGGAAGGTAACGGGGCCCTTGGACGTTTCTCGGGCTGGGATCTTTTAGTATTGTCTGGCATGGGTCTACTCATGGGCACACTTACTCGTGGGTACAGGAGGGGCCCCTTCCGAACCACTTTGGCCTTTCAGTATTAGGTAGGTTAGGCGTGGCAGCTCTGCGCAACTCCCTCAAACTTGGGTTTTTTCTTTGGGCTCAATTTCATATCTATCAACTGAAAACCCTGACCTTTTGCATGTAGAAGGAAGCTTATTTTATGAAGATCCCTTCTTCCTAGTCTTTACTTGCCAAGCCTGTGCCCCAGGGCAGTGTCAGTCTTTTATATAAGCTTGGTGACTTTGCAAGGGGACATACTCTGGCTGAGAGAGTCATGGGGAGGGGTATGTAAAAGGTCTTTGTTAAACATTGGCTGAACACGATTTACTGAATCATTAGTTGTCATTGCTTGAGTAGTCTAATCCTCTGGGCAGATCCCTAGTTTGCCTTTTGTTTGAGAAAAATGTGTCACCATAATTTAGGCCTGAGTAGAGACTCAGTTGACTTTTTTCATAGTTTGGGTTTTTATCCCCTAAGGTCTTTTTCTTTTATGTTGGCAGGATTTGGTGGGACAGCCCTTGTGTTTGTGGCCAGTTTCTGTTCCCCTTGGGAACAGATCAGAGTTAACTTTGCTCTGTCATCTTTGAGGAAGCAACCTGGGAGCTATCTCATGCCTTACTCCTGGTGTTGGATGCTTACCTACCGTACCCATTCATACTCTGTGTGAGCAGTTTTGAGGATAGGAAATACATGTGAGGTACAGGTGCTTATTTATTCCCACCAAGATACTTCATTTGCTGTCCTGGAAAGGCACATCTTTTGGGCCATTCCATATCCTTTCTATAAGTGGGGGGAAGTGTCCACTACTGGGAACAATTCCTTGTTCTGCATTAATACTGCATTCTATTTTCCTCAACTCAGGTTATGCAAGTCTACGACTATCCAGAATCGGGCTTTCCTGCTGGGTGCTCTGAGGCAGGCTGTATGGTGCATGGATTTTTGGTTTTGTTTAGAGTAAAAGAGTGGGGAGGGTCTCAGATTGGGTACTTGGCCAGCAAATGGAGAGAGTATATGAGTCTTTGAGACCTTTCTGTTTAATTGACCTACCAAGTTTCTTTTGTGGTTCTTAGGCTTGGTAACTACTGGATTGGGAGTCTAGAATCCAGCTCATATGATCAAGAAGTTTGCTTGCAGGTGGTAGAGAAAGCCAAAAAATTGCCCGAATTTGCTCGGGATTGACACCAAGTGACAGTGGGGGTGAAGTGCATAATAACTGCACATGGTTTTAGAACTCCTAGCTGACTTCCTGTGAGAGTTAGAGGGAAAGTTTGTGCATTTTGTCCCTTTGTAAACACTTGATTAACAGAAGTGCATTGGTTTTCTCAGGCAGTGGTATTTAGCTGTTATTGTTATTCTGATATGTAACACAGCTCCTCGTATACTTTAATGTAAGACACTGTGGGAAAGATTGAGCATCATATCCTCTACTGATGCCTTCTTATCTCTTTGAGATGAAGGAAGGTGAAGTTTTAAAGTTGAGAATGTAATAGAAGAGCCTGGCTGTATAACTAGCTTACTCATTTCTTGGGCTAGAAATAAATGGTCATTTGATTGAGTCTCCCAGTGTTGACTGTCACGTCTTTAAAAAGCATAGAAGCTTGATATTTATTGCACAGGACAACCAGCTCTGTTTTATTTCACAGGAAAAAAAAAACATAGTTGCTTGGTTACTTTCTAGGAGCTTATATATGATTTGTAGAGCAGAAATCACAACAGTGGATTGCAGGCACTCTCCACAGCTACATCCTGTTGGGTGTTCAAAGATGAACAGCTTTAGGAACCACACCCAGACCAGGGGAGGTCTGAAAGGCTAAAGAGGAAAATACCTCCTTTCCTTTTTTGTGCGTGACCGTTGTTTCTCATACAGAGCTGTATAGTTTCAAGTTAAAGATTTTTGGTCTTCTCAGGATAGGATAACTCGTTTTTCTGGATTTTCTTAACTTTAATACTGGGAGAATTGTGATGCCAACAAGCCATTAGAAGATCTCAGCAAAACATTACTTGTTAGTCCCAATGCAGTGATTTCCTTCAGAGGTTACCTTGAACTAGAGCTCTCCAGGGAGGTAGGTCCCTGGAGTTCTTCAGATTTCTGGTTTTTCTTCATTGTCCTAGCAGTAATTGGGTTTCTGGGTGTCTTTGATAGGACTAGGTCTGAGTTTGGCTGTTCACTGTGATGGGGCTTAGTTAGCTCTGATGTGACTGAGTCAGTTGGGCAACCTGTTAACACTTCCGTTATCAGGCTTAGAAACTCCCTGATATAATTTGGTTATAATTGTATCAGATGGCTATTTTTTTTTTTGGATTAGTTGTATAGTTGATCTGGGCAGTCAGTTGAATGGCACATGTGAAATCTCAATTTTCAAATTTTACCACTTGGTTTCTTAATAAAATCCAGCTAAGTAGGGAGTAGACAATGGGATGTCTAGATGCTTTGTAAACTCATGGAAGTTTTTGTTGTGTGTTTTTCTTAGTTCATTCTAGTGTCAGGAATTTGTGGATAGGATAATCAGGAACATTAGTATGGTGCCTGGAGGTTGCCCCCCTCCTCCAAGTTCCAGCAACTCTCCTGCTTTCTTTTCACTTTGAATGGGCCCTTGTGCTTGCCATTGCATTCTCCAGGTGGTTTTGCCATGGCCTGAGGGTTAGCTCAGCCTCTGCTTCTTTTAGAGATCTTAGACTGCCTGCTGCTATTTTTAGCTCACTCTAGCCAAAGTGAAGATGAGAAATCTGAGGACAATTCTAGTGCACCGTGGCTAGGCTAAAAGAAACAAGTGGCTTTTCACAGTCATTAGATACGGCTATGGCCATGGGAGTTTGGGGACTTAGAGTTGTGATAGTTGTTTTGTTCTTTTATCATCTGTGGCATGTTCTAAGTTTGCATGTACATAACATTGTGTTTTATTAGAGACAAAAGACAATATTCTGTAGGGAAATAAGCCTCTGGTTATTCTTAGGTTTGAATAATCATAATTCCTTATCATTCTATAGTAGCTAGTTATACAGGGTACTTTTGTATTCTCACTTCACTCTCCTAATTTTGAGGTAGGTAGGATAGATTTGTCAGGTAAGGAAACACAGGGTAAGTTCCTTAAGATCTTGTAGCAAGTCAGTGATATCTGGATCTAGAAATGAGGCCTTTTAGTTCTTAGCTTGGTATCCCTTTTGTGCTATACCACACTTTTGACTTCTATTAATTGTATTTTTATTCCCATTATTATGAGTTTGGTGGCATTGCCTTCAAATCCAGTGAAATGGACTTGTTCTAGAGGAGCAGCTTGAGAGGGCATCTGGTTTGTAAGTTTCTAAAAAATTGGGACATTTGTTTGGAGGCTAGTAAAAGAATTTATCTTGGAGAATGGAACTTTAATATTAAAGTTTTCATCTGGGTAGCTCTTCATTTCTTAAACTGATGTGATAGAGTTTGGATCCTGGTACTTGGATTCTGTCTTTAAGTAGCCACAGCTTGAGAATGGGGTTAAGTGTAGGGCTTTATTTCCTAGGGGTAGTATCCTGCCATTGTTCTTCAGTTCCTGCTTGCACTGTTTTGGTTTGTGAGTATGGACTTGAATGAGAATTTCTTCCCGCTTCTCCCCTACCTAAAGTTTTCCCCTTCTATGTGGCAGATCCTGTCTTAGATCTTCTCCCACCACTGCTCATTCAGATCTTACTGAGAGCCTCAGGGATAACCTGCTTAGCAGACCCTGCTAGCTGCAGTCATTGCAGCTTCTTGCCTTATAGCTGAGAAACCAGATTTGTCCTGCAAGCAGTCTGTTCTATAAACAGAAGCCCAAGGGGTAGGTATAGCTTTGTCCTGTAAAGAGGAAACAGTGGAGGATGTAATATGGCCTGGGACAACAGTGGGCTTGGGCTTGATCTCAGCCAGTAGGCTTCATTTCTGTTCCCATAACTCATTGGCTTATGTGGGTCCATCTTCTCCCCTTCTGAGCCTAAATTTTCAGTCATATTTCACAGTCCTGCCTTATATGTTGACTTCTCAGGGATAGACTGGTATAGCAAAGTGACATTGGAAGAGCTGATATTCTGGTCCTGGCTCTAATAATTTGATTTGGGGCAAGCCGTATAAAAACTCTGAGCATGCTTGCCCACCTGTAACATTGAGATAATGATCCTTTGCCCTGCCTACCTCATATCATTATTGTGAGGCTCAAATGAGGTCCTGTGCCTGGAAGTGCCTTGAAAACTTGGGAAATACTGTGAAAAAAGGGGCAGATCATATTGGAGGAATTTTGTGAACCGCTTGCTTGTTGCATTCTAACTCTCTTGCCTTAATTGGACCTGGGCTGAGAGATGGGTCATGCTAAAATGTGAGTGGTCTTTTCCAGTGTTTGAGAGCTAATCTTCAAAGGTGAACATTAAGTGTTTGATGAGCTTGGGTTGAGAATGCTGAATAATTGAGTGGTCCAGAAACTCTTTTTGCGTTTTGTTCTGCTGGTTTATACTTACAGGACCTGTGAAGAATTTTTATCCTGTGTTGCAGTTCATCTTTGCTCTTCCTTCTCTCACCAGGAAGTTGGGTGAGGTGGCAGGGGGAAAGGGGAGAATGGGGAGCAGGCTGTAGGCAAAGATGATTACTTGGGGCAATCAGAAGCTTTGTTATATGGGAGTCACATTTTATGACATACTCCTGGAGAGGAGGGTTTAGAGGCCTGGAGGTAGCTGGCAACAGCTGGGCGCTGTTGTGTGTCCAATTTGGGACCCATCAGGTAGCATGCCCTGCCCCCCTAATTGCTAACCCTCTGTCTGCTGCTTTATCAGACTACGCGTTTGTTCACATGGAGAAGGAAGCAGATGCCAAAGCCGCCATCGCGCAGCTCAACGGCAAAGAAGTGAAGGGCAAGCGCATCAACGTGGAACTCTCCACCAAGGGTCAGAAGAAGGGGCCTGGCCTGGCTATCCAGTCTGGGGACAAGACCAAGAAACCAGGGGCTGGGGATACGGCATTCCCTGGAACTGGTGGCTTCTCTGCCACCTTCGACTACCAGCAGGCTTTTGGCAACAGCACTGGTGGCTTTGATGGGCAAGCCCGTCAGCCCACACCACCCTTCTTTGGTCGCGACCGCAGCCCTCTGCGCCGTTCACCTCCCCGGGCCTCTTATGTGGCTCCTCTGACGGCCCAGCCAGCCACCTACCGGGCCCAGCCCTCAGTGTCGCTGGGAGCTGCCTACAGAGCCCAGCCTTCTGCCTCTTTGGGTGTCGGCTATCGGACTCAGCCCATGACAGCCCAGGCAGCCTCTTACCGCGCTCAGCCCTCTGTCTCCCTTGGGGCCCCATATAGGGGTCAGCTGGCTAGCCCTAGCTCCCAGTCTGCCGCAGCTTCCTCACTCGGCCCATATGGTGGAGCCCAGCCCTCAGCCTCAGCCCTCTCCTCCTATGGGGGTCAGGCAGCTGCGGCTTCTTCACTCAACTCCTATGGGGCTCAGGGCTCCTCCCTTGCCTCCTATGGTAACCAGCCATCCTCTTATGGCGCCCAGGCTGCCTCTTCCTATGGGGTTCGTGCGGCTGCTTCCTCCTATAACACCCAGGGAGCAGCTTCCTCTCTAGGCTCCTATGGGGCTCAGGCAGCCTCCTATGGGGCCCAGTCTGCAGCCTCTTCACTAGCTTATGGAGCTCAGGCAGCTTCTTATAATGCCCAGCCCTCAGCCTCTTACAATGCTCAGTCTGCTCCATACGCTGCACAACAGGCTGCTTCCTACTCTTCCCAGCCTGCTGCCTATGTGGCACAGCCAGCCGCAGCTGCTGCCTATGCCAGCCAGCCAGCTGCCTATGCTGCACAAGCCACTACCCCAATGGCTGGCTCCTATGGGGCCCAGCCGGTTGTCCAGACCCAGCTGAATAGTTATGGGGCTCAAGCATCGATGGGCCTTTCAGGCTCCTATGGGGCTCAGTCGGCTGCTGCGGCCACTGGCTCCTATGGCGCCGCAGCTGCCTACGGGGCCCAGCCTTCTGCCACCCTGGCAGCACCTTACCGCACTCAGTCGTCAGCCTCATTGGCTGCTTCCTATGCTGCCCAGCAGCATCCCCAGGCTGCTGCCTCCTATCGTGGCCAGCCAGGCAATGCCTACGATGGGGCAGGTCAGCCGTCTGCAGCCTACCTGTCCATGTCCCAGGGGGCCGTTGCCAACGCCAACAGCACCCCGCCGCCCTATGAGCGTACCCGCCTCTCCCCACCCCGGGCCAGCTACGACGATCCGTACAAAAAGGCTGTCGCCATGTCGAAAAGGTACTGTATGCCCCCCCGCCTCTGCCCCCAGCTGGGGCTTAGGGCAAGGGGCTGAGGTTGGCATGGGAGGGAAACTGGAGCCATCCACCCCTCCCTCGGTCTTCTCTCCTTTATTCCCGTGGGATGTCCAGAGGCCGAGGGGAGTGGTGTCTGTGAACTTTTCTGGTCACCAGGGTCAGGTGGAGCATAGGGCTCAGCCTGGGGTGGTACCAGCTAGTCAGGCTGGGAAAAGTGTCTCCTATCTAGGCTAGCCCAAGTGCCATTGGAGCTACTGCCTGCAGGATTGTGGCCCATAGCCTTTCCCACTGTCTCAAGGATCCTTAAGCCTGTTACGTGGTTGTCCTGGCTTTGGTGGGGGTGGGTGTGAAAGAGTAGTCTCTTTGGCACTCAACTGGCTGAAGGCGAGTTTATGAGGTGCGTCCACTCTGGGAACTTGGGGACCTTGCTTTCGTCCGCCGTTCTGTTGATAAACAACCAAGGTCTTTCTGTGCAGGGCCCAGGGATGGGGATGGATTGTTTGTGGTTTGGGAATGTAGACCAAAATCCACCTTGGCCAGTTTGTAGGGGAGGGCTTCAGTGGAGGGTTTGATTTCCCACTCATGTGAACCCAGGCTTGATTTCTTGGCCTGGATAGGGTGATGAGCCTTCTGACAAAAGGAGACCAATCTGTTGGAGACCAGTCTGATCACACCCTCCCTGTCCCCCATTGGCATCTCCCCCATGCCCACCTGGAGCTCTCGCCTCAATTGTCTCATTCACCAACTGTCTTCTTCTCTCGACTAGGTATGGTTCCGACCGGCGTTTAGCCGAGCTCTCTGATTACCGCCGTTTATCAGAGTCGCAGCTCTCGTTCCGCCGCTCGCCGACAAAGTCCTCGCTGGATTACCGTCGCCTGCCCGATGCCCATTCCGATTACGCACGCTATTCGGGCTCCTATAATGATTACCTGCGGGCAGCTCAGATGCACTCTGGCTACCAGCGCCGCATGTAGGGCCATCCTGGGGATGGGGTACCACAGGGAGGGAGGGAGAGGAGAGGTGGGTAGGATACAGACCCAGGTTATAACTACTCTGGCCCATACGTCTCCCCGTTGCTCCCTGTTGCGGTTTTTCATCCCCTCTACCATGCGGGCCTTCCCCAGGAGATGATCCTTTGGAGTGTTCGGCAGTAACCTACTTTGTTCCTTCGCCTCAGCAGCAAATCTTGCTACTGGCTCTAGATCTGCGGTTTCCCTTTTACCCTGCCTCCCATCTCCCCAGAATGGGAGTTTCTTTTATGTTTTTATTTTTTCCTGGCTCCCTTTTATTTTTGTGCGCGATTATTTAAGGTCGTCTGGATGGGGAAACAACCTGCAGCTGAGGTCGTCGGCGCCTTTTTCTTTTTAGTTGTGAGGGAGGCCAGGAAAGGGTTAGCTTAACCATTTCCTATGCGCCAAGCTGTGCCAGCAGTCCAGGGGGCCCTGACCGTCCCTCTGTAGACTGTGTTGAGACTGAGTTCCTGTTGGGACAGTCAGTTGGTATGTGTCCAAATCCCTACTGACCACTGATGTTCTAGCTGATGGTGAGCGGCACAGTCCCACTTCCCCATCTCCCCAAGTAGGTGGTATTAGAAAACCTTAATTTTTTTCCCCCTTTTGTATGGACTACAAATAAAACTTGGGGCAATTTGCAGTTTGGAAACCTGGTTGTCATTGTCTTGATTGCACTCAGTGTCAGAGGAGCCAGTTTGACATCCAGGAAGACATGACAGCTAGAGGGAAGGCAGCCAGAGAACCCAGGGCAGGTGAGGAAAGAGGCTCGGTTGTGGGAATGAGAAGGATTTCCCTGCGGCCCAGAGGAATCTAGCTCTTCGCCGTCCTATTAGCCTGCCATCTCTGAGACTGGAGAATCCAGACCAAGTGGCTTGGACTTCCTTAACCCTCAGCTTAATCACACCAAAATGCAATAAATAATGCCCATTTTCCTCTGCCTATGCTTGACCATTTTCCCTGACTTCCCCCAGTGCAGAAACAACCTGCGCTCCAGTGGGTGGTTTTGGGGTTTGGCTTCTCAAGAAGTGGAGAATGGGCTGCTTTGGTGTTTACAAGACTAGTGGATCCTTTAGGCATTGGGCTTGAGTGAGTGCTGGGGCTGGGACCCTGAAAGGGGTGGAGGTGATGTCAGTATCTACTGCCCTGTGGTTGGAAAGAGGAGGGGTGGGGGAAATTTGAAGCAGACTTGGGGCATGCTGGCCATAGACCTGGTATTTCGCCTGTTGAACTTCACCATGGAGCGTCCTTCCTGCGTCCTGTCAACCCCTGCCATTATAGTCACCTGAGACTCCTTTTTCTATCCCCATTTGTTAGGGTTTTGAAATGTCTTTTTGCTGGGTTTATATTTGAAGGTATCGTGATAGATTCTGGGAACAGGGTGGAGGGCACAAGCACCATCAAGAAGGGATGCTGGGGCTGGGTGAGGAATAGAGGATTCTTTTTATGCTTTTATTCTAGGGTTGGGTATTGACCTGGGCAAAAATTACAGCAGTTCCAACCTAGGACAAGATGGACACTTGGGCTTAATGATGGGTGAATGGAAGGAGACTGGTTGAATGGGGTGATAACAGGAGAACCTACTGATGCTCCTTTGGGAAAGGGGGCTTTAGAGACTGGGAGCTGCTGGGGCAAGGTGGCTTTGGGGAGGTGTGCGAGGCAGTCAAAGGGAGTTCAGGTGGGTTGCCTTGCCTCCCTTCACTGGCTTCATGTGAACCTGCCCATGACGGAATAGCTTGTCCCAGATGTCCTCTTCCCTCTGTCTAGTATGCAAAATCATTTGGCCTTATGACCATGAGCTCTTATTTGTGGGTGCTAACTGGTGTAATCTCAGGGATACTGGGACCATGGCTCTTTGCTTCTTTTCTGCTCACTGCTTTGCCTTCAGGTGCTTTGCTGCTCCTTTTCATTTCTTTGCAGGATTGGGAAAGACTGGGAGGAGTAGTTTGATAGGCTTCTTGTTACTTTGCTGCGTGACGGTAGGGTTGTCTGAGGGCCAAGCTAACAAGCCAAATATTACCCTGGAAAACTGAGGGTTGATTGTCGGGCTATGATTATGGCTTGTGTATTTGCAATATTTCTTTGTCATTGTGGCTTTCTGCATCTTCCTTTCTCTCCAGTGAGGGTTTTGCCACTGTCCCAATGCCATGGTTCCTACAGAAAAAACCAGCCTGGTGGGCCAGTGGTGATGTTCTCTATCGCAGCCCCGGCTCCTCCGAGTGACCTGGCCTGGATGATCGCTCTAACTGCCTATCATCTTTAGGTCCTGGTGCCCCTGCTGCCTCATCCCTTAGGCTTCTCATTGTTTAGCCAGGAGCTACAAAGCCAAATCATTTGTCATTTTCCTCTCTCGTGCAGATTGTTTTAAAATCTCCCTTCCCTCTTTATTTTAATCATGCCACGTGTGTTAATCCTGTAGCCCACTTCTCATACTTTGCTTTTCGTGGATTTCTGATTTCCAGGGTCCTATAACTTGGGAAAAGGTGGGTTGAATGAATGGGAGGACAGATCTTGAATGTGTGTTTTGGGAAAATGTATCTTCAGATCATTCAGCTTCTACACTTACCACCTCTACAACTTGGTCTTCATTGAAGAAGTTTTAATTGGCTTATTCCTGGAATAAGACCACCCAGAGGCTTCTAGCCTTGGCAGCCTACTCTCTTCTGAGGTTTGAACTTTGTTTTAAATTCTGTCTGAGGTAGGCTTAGGGCCCCATCTCTGGTAATGGAGGTAATGGACTATCACTGAGGGGACAGCCTCTACAGGTAGGCTACCTTTCTAGTCATCCGCATCAGTTAAGCTCTGTCAAAGTCTGTTCACAGACTGTTGGTCCTCCAGACACTTTGTCCTATCAAGCCAAGTAAATGGACTATAACATGGGATGGGTGAGGTCATCAGGAAAATAGATTTACTAGATTTATGGACCTAGTGTGCCATGTAACATGGAAAATTCAAATTCCCCTAAATTCCATAGCTACCTTTAAAAAGGTCATAAAGGGTGAGAGAGTCTAGGTTTTCCAAAAAAAGAGAAATTCTTAAAACTGAGTTTCAGGTCTAGTGCTAAATCATTTGAAGTATGTGTCTGTAGTGCTTGAAATGTAATGCTCAGGTAGCTGAGGCCTTGGGCTGAACCTGAGATTTTGGGAGGCAGGACCTACCTCAGTGAATTAGTTATAGTTAATAACCAATGGTAGGCAAGTGGTAGGTAAAGAAGATGTGGCAGTCCTCATAGTTAGAGGAAACTTTCTGGAGAAGGGATTTATTTATTTTGAGACAGAGTCTTGCTCTGTTGCCCGAGTTAGAGTGTCGTGGCGTTAGCTTGGCTCACAGCAACTTCAGACTCCTGGGCTCAAGGAATCCTCCTGCCTCAGCCTCCCGAGTAGCTGGGACTACAGGCATGTGCCACCATGCCTGGCTAATTTTTTCTATATACATTTTTAGTTGTCCAGATAATTTCTTCCTATTTTTAAGTAGAGATGGGGTCTCATTCTTGCTCTGGGCTGGTCTCGAACTCCTGACCTTGAGCAGGCCTCCCATCTCGGCCTCCCAGAGTGCTAGGATTACAGGCGTGAGCCACGGTGCCCGGCTGGAGAAGGGATTTGATTTAAAAACTGACTTGGCCCAAAGTAACTGTTGGCCTCTAAAATCAGATTTCCTGAGATTTTAGTTTGCTTTTTATTTTTTTCTTTGAGACAGGGTCTTGCTTTGTTGCCCAGGCTAGAGTAAAGTGGCATCATCATAGCTCACTGCAACCTCAAATTCCTGGGCCTGCCTCAGCCACCCAAGTAGCTAGGACTGTAGGCGGGCACCACCACACCTGGCTAATTTCTGTATTTTTTTATAGAGATAGGGTCTTGCTGTCTTGCCCAGGCTGGTCTTGAACTCCTGGCCTCAAGTGATCCTCCACCTTGGGCTTCCAAAATGTTAGCATTACAGTCATGAGCCACTGCGCCCAGCCTTTTTCTTTAAAAGAGACAGGGTCTTGCTATGTTGCCCAGGCTGAACTTGACCTCCTGGGCTTAGGGGATAGTCCCACCTCAGCCTCCCGAGAAGCTGGGACTATAGTAGGTTTCCTGACTTTGAATTCTGGCTCTGCCTCTTCTTGGCTTTGTGATCTTGGACATTATCAGGAACTTTGTCTCAGCTTTGTCATCTATAAATGGGGCTAATGGCTAACATTTATTGTAATGCTAAGCACTATGATAAAATATTAACATAATTAGGTTTATATTAATATGATACAGTAAATTTATCTTCCATGGCAACCCAGATGAATTGGCTATTTCTAAACCTGTTTTATAAACTGAGGCTGTAGATTAGGTGACTTAAGATCACCTGGCTACAAAGTTGGTAAATCAAGAAATTGAACCAGCCACGTGAACCATCTAGGGCTTCACTTGTGAACATTATGCTATGCTATTCTTAAGAGGGTCAAATGAGAATATGTGACAAGTGTTTATATAGAGATGAGGAGTTAGAACATTCTGGGGAGATTGGGATGGCATAGCGGACAGCTGAGCAGAGGATTTTGGATGTAGGTGTGAGTGCAGCTTATACTAGTAACAGTGAAGGCAGTGAATTTTTGTAGCGAGTGGTACCTAGGAGTGACTTAGGCTACTGGACCACACAGTTTTGGCGACCTTCAGTCTCTGGCAACACTATTTTGTGTCCTAGGGTCAGATTCTTGTGGGTATGGAGAAGAAAGTATACTGTACAGGGTAGGAAACCTACAAAGACATTAAGGAAGGCTAAGAGAGTATAGCTGGCAGTAGGATTGGAGGCCTAGGAAGCTTTCTGCTTGGTTGGCTTGCTGGCTTCATATAAATGTCCCTGGAGAATACTGGCTTTTGAGAGCCATTATCACTCCTGTAACTTATTTTTGGACCAGGAGCCAGAGTTATTTATTAGATGTATAAATTATATATATTTATCCTTAAGGGTATGAAACTGACTATAGATTGCTTATTCATGTCTAAATAGTTTTCACTGACACCAGTGTTTACCCTTAAATTTGGATTTGTTCCTCATTTCCCTTTCAAGAGTCTAGGCTTTCTCATCTCTCAATTATATGCTTATACACTGCCCTTTTTGTTAAAGATCTGCAGCCAGAATACATATTTATTCTTGGCTCTGACAGAATGTCAGCTTTCTAGATGACTTTGGACAAGTCACTTTACCTCTTAGGAGCTTGGTAGCCTAGTTAGCAAAGTGTTAAGAATCACCAAAATGGCATTTACAGCATTCCAAACAAGGTGCTTTTAAAACATTACACTCAGTGTCATTCTGTAGTTGCGGTGATAAGATAGAGGATTTGGATGAGATGTCTTTAATTTTACCTTTAATGTTTTTTAAGGGGCAAATATTAATCTCCTTTGTGGACTCAGTAAAATACAGTTGGGTAGATGAACGTCAGTACTCTACCTATAGCTTCATTTGTCACATTTGTCAAAAGTGTTGATCAAAAGCTGTTAGCATAGGTTACCTCTGGGTTTTGGGAACCTGCTTTTCTGTTTGAGGGAGATTGGAAAGTGTACTAGGAGATACGAGTAAAGGTGCATGTTTTCAGTACTGGTAAGTGTCCAGGTTCTTAACCTGATATAAAAATCCAGTCATTTACCTCCTTTTGGTTATCAAGAAGTTAACTCATGTATTCATTCATTGATTTGTTAACTTAGTCAACAGATATTTGAGTGTCTGCCATGTCCCAGGCACCATTCTAACACTGGGGATATAGTAGGGAATAAGAAGGTCCCTGCCTTTATAGAACAAGTATAGGATTCCAAGTGATGGTAAGTATTTGGAAAAATAACTTGGAGTCATGGGACAGAGTTTTAAGGTAGGGTTGGAGCAGGGGATGTCTTTAGTTGGTGTGGCCAATGAAGGACCTGAAAAAAGCATATTCCAGTCTGAATGAGCTTGGGACAAGAAGGCCAGTGCGGGCCAGGCGCGGTGGCTCACACCTGTAATCCTAGCCCTCTGGGAGGCCGAGGCAGGAGGATCGCTCGAGGTCAGGAGTTCAAGACCAGCCTGAGCAAGAGTGAGACCCCGTCTCTACTAAAAATAGAAATTATCTGGCCAACTAAAATATATACAGAAAAAATTAGCCGGGCATGGTGGCGCATGCCTGTAGTCCCAGCTACCCGGGAGGCTGAGGCAGTAGGATCGCTTAAGCCCAGGAGTTTGAGGTTGCTGTGAGCGAGGCTGATGCCACGGCACTCACTCTAGCCTGGGCAACAAAGCGAGACTCTGTCTCAAAAAAAAAAAAAAAAGGAAGGCCAGTGTGTCTGGAGCATAGCTGCAGGTTGGGGAGGTGGTTAAACAGATTGGGAGACTCTAATATGCAAGAACCAGATTGGATAGGGTCTTAAAGTCCTGGGAAAGGAGTTTGAATTTTTAATTTCAATTGCCATTTAAAAAAAAATTTAAAGCCACAGAATTGCTTTGTTAGGTATTCATCTTCTTTCTAAATTAATCTCAAATACTATACTCACCATCCTTGCTTCTTAATATTACAATTGCCTTGTGTTTTAAAAAGCAGGGAGATGATTTAATGTGGTTCATTCAGTTGGATGAGCTTGCAAAGTGAGATGACTAACTTGAGCTAGTTGGCTTTCAGAAGACAAACCGAGTAATTAGGTTTTGGGGGGCATGGGGAGGTGGTCAGTAGTCTTGTTGTCTGTACACTTGGTTTGAATTCATAAGGTTTATATTCCCAGTCTCTCTCCTTCAGACCTGGAGAGATTGTTAGTTTCATAACGAGTTGACCTCATATGCTTTGGTATTTTGGAAGAAAATTCTATCCTCAGGGCTGTTGGGACACAAAAAATTAGGAGTGTCAAATTTGAAAGATTCTTATACCATGTGTTTCCTTACACAGATTGAGTTGTGACTACCTCCTAATGCTGGCCCCCTCAAAATGGCACATACAGCTGACTCTAACATGGAGTTGGTATTATTCTTCATCACTGACCCTGTGGCCTTTAACTTAGTCTCAGATGTGCATCACAATCCACAATGAAAAGGACGAAAATTAGTGATCACATTTGTAAATGTTATATTTTGTCTTTTTAGGTCCTTTTTCCACCCTAAAAAAAATCCTTGACTAATTTTCTACCATTGGATTCCTGAATCACGTGGGGTTTTAAAACTCACTCCTCTTCCCAGAACTCTGACTTCACCTTTTTCTTTACAACCTCTCCCCCCTTTTGGGGGGGGGGGCTGCTTTGGAGGACAGTATGTTGTACTTGTGTTATTTCCACTCCTAATGATCCCTTTCCACATAATTCACTGCTTTTAGTTTGTTTTGCTCATGTTTTAAGTTCTTCCATCCAGCACCCCCTCCCGCCCCCGCTTTTAACTCCCTCTTCAAAAGCTGCTTTGCAAAGGGTCTTCTTAAGTTGCTTGCTCAATGAATATGGGATTATGAGAAGCAGCCAAAGGATGAGAAAGAAATGATGTGGGAGTTGGAGCCTCTGGAGAATGTTATTTTGATTGTATTTTGTTTACAGCTGATTGTCACTAGGCTCTTCCTTCTAAGGTCCGGTTCAGAGGGGGTTAAATCCTGCTGTGGTTGGCGCCCAATAAAACAAACAAACAAAACACAACTTTGCTGCTCCAGTTTTTTCTCAAGGTGGGGTGGGGGTGTCTTCAGTCTCCATGGTCACAAAGAACTTTCTTCCTCTTGGACCCTGGGGGGCTGATTCCTGGAGGAAACTTGGTCTCAGCGCCTCCAGGGTAAGTACAGCCTCCTGCTGGACCTACTTGTGGGTTATTACACCCCAATCGAAGCTGGGCCCGTTGACTTTTCAGGGTTCCTTGCACCACTTAGGAAAGTGGTTTTAATTTGTGGGGGGGAAGCTCCGGGACTCCCAAGGCCACAGCGTGGATGGACTCTGGCCAAAGGAGAAGGTTGGTTTCCTGAGGGAGGGGCTCCGCTATTTTTCCTGCCTGACGTCTGTGTCTGCATGAGATACTGTCCACAGTATCCTGGCTGCGAGGGGGCTGGTGTTTGGAAGTTTAGACGGAGAAATTTGGAGTGGAAGGTAAAATGGAGGGCGGAATGCTGTCGGGGCCTGCACGTGGAATTGCCGAACTGTGGAAGCGTAACAAAGTTGGCGCCCTGAAGCGAAAGGATGCTACTCCAGGGCCGTAGCTCGCTCCGCCTAATGGCGGGCCGCACCCGCGGGCGAAGCCCACGTTTGTAGTTCCTCCCTCACGCCGGCTTCTTGCCCAATCAGTGATTTCGGCTTCGTAAAGTTGGTTCCCATTGGCTTGCGAATAAAAGCTCTGGGGTTACTGACGTTTCCACCTCTTCCCGGACTCTCGGGTAATTGGCGTTCGTGGCAACCAGTAAGGAAGAGGATCTGCGGGAACGCCTGCCTCTGTCTTTATTGAACGGCCAATCCGGTGGTAGGCTCCCCTCCCCCTCCACCCAGAGTCACTGCTGCGGCCGCCGCCATTTTAGCGTTTTGTCAGAAGCGTCCGCGCCGCGAGGAGGAGGCCCTGCTGATTTCTGTGCGGGTGAGACTCTGAGACCTTCTGCTGTCTGTCTTTTGCTCTGTTAAATCTTATCCTACTTCCTTGAGCGTCGGGGGTGTCCCAGTGGGGTCGTGGCCTCCACATCCGTCACTGAGAGCCGATCTCGGTCCTCGGCATTGCGCGGTAAGCCTGAAGCAGCCCTTCCCCCACCGCCTCCCCCTGAGAACGCCTTGCTGTTCCCCTCTGCCCGATACTCGCCTCGGCTGTACCCGTAAGCGTCGAGAGTTCCACCGAGATAACCGCGCTTCTCTTATGCTTAGAAGTTACAACGCTGTTTCGAGAATTTCTCGGGCTGTGAGACACTGTCTGGTTAATGAATCTGAAGCCCTCTTCTGTGGCCACCCATTTCCCCATTCTTCAGGAGCTCTTAGGACGGTGTCTCGAGAGAGGCGTTGTCCACTCTAGTAATTCTGTGCTGCTGGCGCCTCATTATCTGGTCCGAGTCTTGCGTTCACTGTTTAACAAAGGAAACCTTAAAACATAGCTATTACAAGGCCCACTTTTCCAGAAATGGTGGCTGCTTTGGTTACTATGAGAGGAAGGGCCAATTCATAATTTCAGGCAGTCAGCAAGCCCAGTAATTAGACTTTTGTTTTCTGATTGTTCTTATAGTGGATAGAAAAGTGCAGTAACCCCAGCTCTTCATTTATGCCCTTACTTTCATTCCTGATTCTTACTAAACCCTTTGTCTACTAAAAACCTATCACAGACATCTTTTCATTCTTACAGGTTTTATGGCGGGCGCTATAGCAAACCTCCTTATTTCACTCCCACTTCCCTTCAATTGCTGTGTGGAAATAATACACTAAAGTGAGAGAAGTTTTGTTTTTTAGAAATCTTGTTTTTTCTCTCCTAGGCTCTTGTCAGGATGGTGAAGCTGTTCATCGGAAACCTGCCTCGGGAGGCCACAGAACAGGAGATCCGCTCACTCTTCGAGCAGTATGGGAAGGTGCTGGAATGTGACATCATTAAGAACTACGGCTTTGTGCACATAGAAGACAAAACTGCAGCTGAGGATGCCATACGCAACCTGCACCACTACAAGCTTCATGGAGTGAACATCAACGTGGAAGCCAGCAAGAATAAGAGCAAAACCTCAACGAAGTTGCATGTGGGCAACATCAGTCCCACCTGCACCAACAAGGAGCTTCGGGCCAAGTTTGAGGAGTATGGTCCAGTCATCGAATGTGACATCGTGAAAGATTATGCCTTCGTACACATGGAGCGGGCAGAGGATGCAGTGGAGGCCATCAGGGGCCTTGATAACACAGAGTTTCAAGGTGAACCACCCTTTTTGGGTAGAATGCCAAACAAAAAGGCTATGTGCAGAAAATGGTTGGTTAAGTATAAAGGGAGAGGTTTGGTAGAGATACAGCTGTTCGCTGGCTAGTGGTGCAGGATTAAGTATGAGTGATGATGGACTTCATAAAATGGAGAATGCGTGGGATTTACAGGCTTTACCTTAGGGAAATCAAGTCTGGAGAAAACCCACTTGACTTGCATTTGGAGCCTCTAAAGCTTTTGTGCCCTTCAATGCAGAAATTCTTTTCTCTGAAGACTGGGTTATCATGTCTTTAAAAACAGTTTAAACAGCATGTTTAGGAGCACAATCCCTCTTAAGCTCCACCACCTTAATGCAACTCCTTAAAGGGTTATAGCTCTTGTTGCTTCTGTATTATGCCTGTGCCAAGGGGTTGCATTTTGAGGATGAGGCCACTCTAGAATTAGAAGGCTGATTTTAGGACTTTCTAGGGAGGAGGCATTAGGATTTGGAGGGCATTAATGGCATATCTTTTCATTGGTTGGGGGGGGCATTGATGATATATCTTTTTATTGGTTTGGGAGTGGACTTTAACATCCTTGAAATGAGCCTTAGTTTTGTTTTTATCTTGGAGCCTTGGACCAGATGAATTGTTTTTGTGCTTGGAGGGCAGCGTAGGTGATGATGTGGATTGTCACTTCATCTGGAAGCATCCAAATCTTAAATGCTTCAGAATCTGAAACTTTTTAGTGCCTACATGACGCTTGAAGGAAATGCCCGTTGGAGCATTTCAGATTTTGAATTTTCAGATTTGGGATGCTGACGCAGTAAGTATGATGCAGATACTGTGAAATCCGAAACACTTCTGGTCCCAAGCATTTTGAATAAGGGATACTCAACTTGTATTACCTTTTCTTGGTTTAAGATCTAAATTCTCATGGCAAGAGTGGCAGTTTGGGGGTGGTAACCCTGGTGGGTTGACATCTGAAGTCTGAACTCTCCCAACCCCCATTGGGTCCCCAGTGTCTAAAAGAGCCTTTTCCCTTCGGTTGTAATTAAATTCCAAATTATTGGGTATTCCCATGATTCCTTGCTGTATTTCAGACCTATGTTCTGGCTATATTAACGTGAACAAGGTGGTGGCTGATTCTTTTTCTGAATGCTCCCCTTGTAAAGAGTCATCATTGCTGTCTTTGGTGTCCATTTCCCTTAAATTGGGCTTGCTAAGCTGGAGGTCTGATTGTCATACCCCCACGTAGTGTCATGGGCATTGCTGTGCATTATTAAAAGAAAAGTGTCACAGGTCTCTTAGGTATAGTTTGCTTTCCTTTTTTAATTGGCAAGTTGAGAATTATTTTGTCAACAACTTAATTGGGAGGAAAGGCTGCTCTTGTGGAGGGTTTGTGGTGTGATACCTAATTTTTGGAAGTTCTTCCATATTTTAACCCAGTCATTGAAGAGGTTGTGTTTGCTTGTGGCAGTTACATGCTTAAGGGGAGGACAGTGTGGGCTTGATTCAGGATAAATTATTCTCATAACTGGGCCTCTGAACCCTAGGTGCTCTGATGTCTAGTTATCTTTGCTCTGTTTTCCTTAATATTAGCATTTCTTGTTAATACTTTTCTAGTAGATTTGTGTGTGTATTTTGAGTAGTAATATTTATTAGGGTGGTCTTATTTTCCTTTCATTTTCTCAGTGTTAGGTATAGCATATTCTCTTTATTGTTTGCCCACTTAAAGTCCATTTTAGACATTTTAAAAGATTTAGCTTTTTCTGGCATTAGAATCGACAAATCCTTCAATTGGGGGTATTTATTAATGACCTAATGATTTCTTGGCTGTGCTTGTTTTCTCTGGTTTTGTTAGGTGCCAAAGTGGCCCCCTGGGCAAATGCCAGAGACTGGCTGTCACGTTAGGACACTTAAGTACTTAATTTTGCATATCAGTTTTTTTTAATAACCTAAACTTATCAGATGTAATGTTTAAACCAAGAGTTCTTCGGTGTTTTGGACCTTCCACTCCCTTTTCCTTGTTGTGTTTTCTAGTCTTCCAGAACCTAAACCTAACTTTAATTTTGCAGGTAAAATTGTGGATTTGCCACTTTCTCTAATGTTAGAGGACCCATCTGTTGACTCTGCTTTTGTTGTCAAGATTCACTTCTTTGACATCTGTATGCTTGGGTGCATCACAGCCAGATGCATTGGACGGTTTTTGCTGGATTTGGATCCCTCCTGAATTTTGCTTACCAGTAAACTGGTACATCATTTTAGGTGTAAATTGCTTCTGTGAGGAGATTTAAAACTTAGTTTTAACTTCTCCAAAAAAAGTTTCTGCTTTTGTTAGGTTTTCAGAAGTAATGTTTTTCATTTCTAGAACACAAATTGTAATTTGAAGGAAAAACAGTATTAGGTGTTTGTTCTTAGCATCTCAGATCCCTACTTTGAGGAGAAGTCCTTTAGTCCTGCCAAACTGAGCAGTTTGGTCCACTGACTAATATTACTGGTTATTCTCCACTTACCCCCTATTCCACCACAGGTTTTATAGTCTATAGATGCAGGCATTTTGAGAACAGCCTGCCCTGTTTTCCTTTGACCCTACTGGGTGGGGAGGGGGGTGTCACTAAAATTAGCTGTGAGGTTGTAAAGAATCCTTGTTAAAGTGATTATCAGAGTCAGCAATTTCATCTGGGCATGGTGGCATGCACCTGTAGTCCCAGCTACTCTGGAGGCTCAGGCAGGAGGATGGCTTGAAGCCCGGGGGAGTTCAAGGCTGCAGTGAGCTATGATCACACCACCGCACTCCAGCCTGACCAAAGGAGCATGACTCTGTCTCTTTAAAAAAAAAAAAAATCCCCCAGCAATTTTAAGGACCTAGTTAAGGGGGAAGACTGTCCTTCAACTTATATTGTGTCCCCAAACCTCCCCAATTCGTGAGTGTTTTTTCCAAAGCTCTACCTTGAAACTTGCCTACTATGCCTAGCTGTGGATCAAGTCTAGATTACTTTTTAATGTTGATAACTAACTTCAGAGTCTTTTATTCCATTCTCTTTGGGGTTTTTTGAGGGGTGGTGGTGGAAAAATGCCTTTATATTCTCCTGCTTAATGAAATCAGTCTTGGCAGTGAAGGTTGGAGATGTCAGAGACTTTTGGAGCACTCTTGCTTATTTTGGTTTCTTTTGACATTGGGCCGCTGGAACAGATTTTTACCCA
Source organism: Lemur catta (assembly GCF_020740605.2). Lineage (NCBI taxonomy): Eukaryota > Metazoa > Chordata > Mammalia > Primates > Lemuridae > Lemur > Lemur catta. The sequence goes on along the minus strand of NC_059134.1, from coordinate 105,436,869 downwards.
TAGTTACTTGGTAAAGGATGCTTATTTTTGAGCAAGAGTAGTTTTTTTCTTAAGCATTAAATTAGTGTTACAGCTGAAACATTGCTTCATCTAATTCTGTGGTCCCCAACTCCTGGGCCTCGGACCAGAAGCACCGGCCCCATCCGTGGAAAAATTGTCTTCCATGAATGGTGGGGGGTGGGGATGGGGCAAGCATATTTACAGCTGCTCCCCATCACTCGTATCACTGCCTGAACTCTGCACCCCCTCCCCCCCAATCTGTGGAAAATTGTCTTGCATGAAACCAGTCCCTGGTACCAAAAAGGTTGGGGACCACTGATCTGATTGATCTTTGCCTGAACCAGGTCATTATACTGAATCATTACGTTGGGTCCATTTTTTTTTCCCCAATCTTTTTGGCAAAGATGAGTCCTGCATTAGAATTGTCTAGGTAAAGCCATTGCTATGACCAGTGTCTGGGGTAGGGGCTGGGGCTATGACTAAGAGTGATAGCAACCCTTCTTGCGTCTGTTTCTTCAAGGCAAACGAATGCACGTGCAGTTGTCCACCAGCCGGCTTAGGACTGCGCCCGGGATGGGAGACCAGAGCGGCTGCTATCGGTGCGGGAAAGAGGGGCACTGGTCCAAAGAGTGTCCGATAGATCGTTCAGGCCGCGTGGCAGACTTGACCGAGCAATATAATGAGCAATATGGAGCAGTGCGTACGCCTTACACCATGAGCTATGGGGATTCATTGTATTACAACAACGCGTACGGAGCGCTCGATGCCTACTACAAGCGCTGCCGTGCTGCCCGGTCCTATGAGGCAGTGGCGGCTGCAGCTGCCTCCGTGTATAATTATGCAGAGCAGACCCTGTCCCAGCTGCCACAAGTCCAGAACACAGCCATGGCCAGTCACCTCACCTCCACCTCTCTTGATCCCTACGATAGACACCTGTTGCCGACCTCAGGAGCTGCTGCTGCCACAGCTGCCGCTGCCGCAGCAGCCGCTGCTGCAGTTACTGCAGCTTCCACTTCATATTACGGGCGGGATCGGAGCCCCCTGCGTCGCGCTACAGCCCCAGTCCCCACTGTTGGAGAGGGCTACGGTTACGGGCATGAGAGTGAGTTGTCCCAAGCTTCAGCAGCCGCGCGGAATTCCCTGTACGACATGGCCCGGTATGAGCGGGAGCAGTACGCGGATCGGGCGCGGTACTCAGCCTTTTAAAGCTTGAGGTGAGAGCGGTGGGGTGTCCCCTGTTGTGGTTTTGCCATCCCTCCTGGAGCCTAAAGGGGCTCCACTTAGGCTGCCTTGCTTGCTTGCTTTTGCAAGGTTAGGGTGAATTTACTAGCATGGTTCAGAGGCTTAGGGAGAAGTCCTAACTGCTTAACTTTGAAATATGTAAATGTCCTTGACCCTCATGGCTATTTTTTCAGGGCTCCTGGTAGTGGGAGTCAATCTGATTCTATTTGTGCCTGGAAAAACAAACAATGGTGTGCTGATGAATCTTGAGTCACACCTGTGTGTTATAATTGAACCTTACCTGGGACCCAGACATTCAGACTCAGGTGTGCTGTTTCTCAGGATTTCTTTGTTGAGTTTCCTAGTTGTGTGACATTACTAAGGTCTTCAGGTTTCATGTTCTGCTTTGTGTTATGTGAAAGGTCTGATATGACCTGTAATGATAAAGTATGGAACTGTAGTTAACTGGTCATCACTGCTCAGGTCCCAGTTACTAAGAAGATTACCAAGATGGCATCATCTTAATCTTGAAGCGTATTTCTGACATTACTGAACAGTTCAGCCCCTTTGAGTTTTGTAGAACTTACTTGATGGTAAGTTGGGACAAAGAAATACAGAGTATATCGTTTATAAATTTCAACATGGAAGTCTGGGCATAGACTCTAACATCCAACTTCTCTGCCCAGCCCAGATTCATTCCCTGAATATAGTGCCCACTCTTATTGCTGTATCTTTGAATCTGTCCTGTAACAAACCTGTTACTTTGTTCAGTTTTTTTTTTTAAATAACTGTTTGCACAGTGCTACTTTTTATATCTTCCACTTCTGCAAGGTATATGGTAATATAAGTATGCACGCACACCTGTTAATTTTACTCTTTTGGTAATGTTAAAATCCAGGATTGGGAGCCTTGCCATAAGCAGATCACTCCCTTCATCTTCTCACTAGCTGTTATGGGCATTTAATACTCTTGAGCCACCAGCTCTATCTACCTTGAGTCCTCTGGCTTTTTCCTCTGTTGTACATTTTGAGCCTCATGATCCATTTGGCTCTACTTGAATATATTCTCTTCTGATACTTGCCAGCTTTGGGCTCTAGGTGTTTGAGATTATTGTTGTGCTTAAGGGTAATTCTCAACACCCTTAGTTTTGAGTAGCACCCAGTGTGTCCCAGACATTGCCATTGATCCTTAATTGTAGTAACAGTGTGAGTGATGTTGTCATCTTTTAAGTTAGAGCAGAAGGTTATGTGACTTGCCCAGGGTCATTGGATAGGAAATTCACTGATTGGGCTACAAAAGAAAATTCAGTGACTTGATGTGTAGCTTACACATGTCCTCCAGTACTGTCTCTCAAAAGCTAGTTTCTTCCCTAGGCTGAATTTGGATGTCCTCAGGTCTTAGAACTTGTTCAATTGATGCTACTTTTGTCCAAGACCTTGAATGGTTTTTAACTTGAACCTTGGCAGTAACTCCCAGATTGAAACATACTGTTGTCCTTTTACCCCAGAGAGCTAATTGGAACCTTTACCTTTTTCCTGTCCTCCAGTGACAGTTTGTGACATGTGACCTTCTCTGAGGAATGCTAATGTTAACATCAAAAGCAATGGACTGTCTTTGCCTACTCTCATGAAACAAGATTTGCTATTAATTTAGAGAAAGGCCTTAGTTTGAGATTGTTCATGAAACAAGATTTGCTGTTAATTTAGAGAAGGGCCTTAGTCTGAGATTGTTTAGCTTTCCCAGTTATTCTCTGGCTTTCAAGCTCTTTTCACTTCTAGAGATTATTACTGGGAAAGGGTACAAGTAAACTTAAAAGGTGTGTCAAGTTATCAGACTTTGTAAAGATGTTCTTTGAAGTTTTAAGTGGTAAAGGCCTTTTGAGCTTTGCTATAAAGCCCCTGTATTGTGCTCTCTTTCAGGTGGGATGTGTGTGGGCTGAAATTCCGAGCTGCGGTTGTGCATGAGAATACACCCTTCGTGGTACCCCATCTCCGGGACGTTCTCGGCTCTGTGCATTCAGTCCCTCAGGAACCATGGACCTTAATTTACCTTGCTGAGTTCAGACCTTCTCTTCCTTTCCTTTCCTTTCCTTTCCTGCCCACTTTCCTGTTCTTCCTGTCCTTCAATACTTCTGTAGCCTCCCATTCATGTTCTGTTCTCCCAGCAGGCCTCATTGTGTGCAGAAACTGTGGTGGGGGCTGAGCTACCTCCTCCCTGCTTCCTGCCTCCAGTGGGTGTTGGATTTGGGGATGACGTTGGTGAGAGTCTCACTGCTTCTGGGTCTTTTTTTGGCCCAAAGGCTAGACCTATAGAGTTGGATCACTTTTTTCTTTCCAGTGAAATAAATGGTTTTTCAACTTAGGGTATGTGTGCTTTGAGAGAGTTCTTGCTTGGGCTTGTTTTGGGGCTCTTTATTTGTACCTTCAAGAGAAGGGGAGGGTGTAAAGTTTAAGATACGCAGCTTTGGGTGAACATCACTGAAGTTATTTTATTTGTTGTAGATAGGACTTACAGGTACCAAAGGAAAAAGAGATTATACGGAAGAACCCAGGCAGGCAGCCTTATTCCAATGAAGACTTCTCCCACTGGTCCATCTTTGTTATAAAACCAATTACACTAGTAGTTTAGAGATGTAGGTATTCCCTGCTAGAGAAACAATTAGAACCTACATTGATGACTACCATTCTAGTCACCCAGTCAACATACCGAACTTGACTGACTTCCAGGGAAGAGGTCTAGGGAAAAGGAGGCGTTTGGGGGAAGAGAAGGTCAGCTTTCATTCTCCATGCCACCTAGAAAAATGAGGGTGTGGCTCCAACAGAGTATTTTGCTAACTCTAAGCCAGGTAACACAGTGTAGGCCGTTTCACCATCTTATTTGTCTGGTTCTGCCAAAATCCAAAGAATACCTGAATGGCCTCATTAGCACCTCATTACTTACACCTGCCACCTTTAGATGGTGGGCATAGAGAAAGGACCCAGCAGTGAGCTTTAGTTTTATTGAACAGTCAGGCTGGGGCTGACTATCCCATGTTTCTAACATTGTTTGCCTTCCATATGTTTTTATTGTCTATGCCTTGCTCCAGTTTCCTCATATATAGGACTGTGTCTAGTCAGAGCATTTGTCAAAATCATTCATTCAGCAAATACTGAGCACCTTCTGTGTGATAGTCATGCTTTCAGGAAGGGTGGATTGTAACAGGAGATAAAGGAATTCATCTTGGGTGATTTCCCAGGTATTTCTACTAACTGCTTCTACCTGATGGATTCGTTTGGCCAAGCTTGGAACTGCTCTGTATTGATACAAAATAATTTATTGAATATTTTTTGTACACCAGGCCTGTGGTAGGTGTTTTATGTGTTCTCATTTAATCCTGCCAGCAAACATTTTTCTGTCAACTTTTTCCTTCCCTGGCTGGGTTGGTTCTCTGCCACTGCCACTTCTCTTGGAGGGTGATACCTGCTTTGGTGCCTTTTGTTCTAAAGCAGCAGTCCCCAGCGTTTCTGGCACCAGAGACCAATTTCCTGAAAGAATTTTCCACGGACTGGGGGCATGAGGATGGTTTCAGGATGATTCAAACGCGTCACAGTCAAACCTCTCTGCTAATGATAATCTTGTATTTGCAGCCACTCCCCAGTGCTAGCATCACTGTCTTAGCTCCACCTCAGATCATCAGGCAGTAGAGTCCTAAGGCGAGCTCAACCTAGGGCCCTCACATGTGCACTTCACAGTGGGCTTCGCGCTCCTATGAGAATCTAGTGCCGCTGCTGATCTAACAGGAGGTGGAGGTAATGCAGTAATGCCAGGATCGGGAGCAGCTGTAAATACAGATGAAGCTTTACTTGCTCACCTGCCACTTGCCTCCCAAGTTTCTAATGGGCCATGGGGGGCTGGTACCGGTCCACAGGTGGGGTTGGGGACCACAGCTGTAAAGGACAGACACATTGCTGATCCCCGCTCTGTCAGTATACCCCTTGGTCTGATGGATAAGGTTGGCAAGTTTCAAAAGTTGGAGACTAGCAGTATTCATTGAACAAATACTTTATTGAGTGATACTCTAAGGTGGTATTCGAGGTGCTGGGGATATAGTTCTTGAACTTACATGCTGGGGGGGAGTGCAGGACAATGCATAAATGTCAAGTAGAGGATTCTGCTTAGATGGGGATAATCAGTGAAGGATTTTCTGAAGTGGTATGTTGTAGATTAAACATGGGCATGTTATATTTTTGCATTATAAATTAAGCTAGGGGGTGAAAATAATAATAAGCTAGAGGCCAGGAGCCATGGCTCACACCTGTAACCTCAACCTTTTGGGAGGTCTAGGCAGGAGGATCACTGTAGGCCTCAAGTTTGAGACTAGCCTAAGCAACATAGTAAGATCTCATTTCTACAAAAATCAAAACATGTATGTGGCTGGGTGTGGTGGCCCACATCTGTATTCCCAGCTACTTGGGAGGCTGAAGCAAGAGGATCCCTTCAGCCCTGGAGTTTGAGGTTGCAATGAGCTATGATGACACCACTGCACTCAAGTCTAGGCAACAAAGCAAGACGCTGTCTCAAAAAAAAAACACTGGATAAAATTTTACCTTCTTAGTTCTGTTAAAGGAAGTCATCTTTGCTTTTTGCTTTGAAGTGGTCTCCCTGTAACAGACAACCTAAGAGCAGTTTTTTCATGACTTGTAATCTAAGCTGGCTCAATATTACATTCATAGTAGGCGTCTTTTTATCTTTTTTTTATATAAATTACTTGCTGAAAGGAAAAACACTATAAAGAACAAAGGGAAAATAGTGAATTCTAAAATTATTTTTAAGAAGTGACTTGAAAAGGTTGAATATAACTCACTGATTTTCAACATTAAAGTTTTTGGAAATTATTTTGTTAAAGCTAATTGAAAGTCATTACGTATTGGGAAAGACAAACAAAATGCTTCCAATCAAGCATATCTCTGAGTTGAGGCCGCACAATTTGTGTAATTGACAAGGCCATACTGCCATCACTTAGGAGTCATAAAGTAGTTTTTCAAGAGTAATACTTTAATACACTGATTTTCCATAGCATTCCACCATTCATTTTGTTAAGTGTGATTAGTAGCCACCTGAGAGCTGGCCTTGCACTTAACTAGGTACTACCTGATTGCCTCGTGTAGGTTACCACGTGAGAGAACACAAAGATGAATAGGGCATGGTGTCTGTCCTCACTTTGCCTCCACAAGCTGGTTCCTGTCTGGGCCATGGGTATGCAAATAATTGATGTGTCCTTGGAAGTCAGATGGGGGTGGAAATGGTCACACTTTCGTAGTGATGACATGGCACAGTCTGAGTGGGTCAAGGAACCTCTGACAGCAGAGTTAAAGGTGATCTGGGAGTTCTGTTTGGTGTTAGACCTCTTCACTTGCCTTAAAAGTTTTCCCAGCATCCTCAAAATTGGGGTTAACTTGGTTGAATGCTAAGTTAAACCAGACTTCTTACCCTAGAGCTACATCAGTACTAAAGTAAACTCTAGGGGAATGGAGTGGTGAGAGTGAGATTATTTGCACTGTCGTATTAAGTGCTGTTTCAAGTTATTGGAGTCAGTTTGCTCAGTACTCTTGGGTTCTTACACATGATCCTATGCTGAGGCAAAAGGAATTCCCAGAATGATGGTGGTGGCAAGTCCCAGGACTACTTTTCTGCATGGGTTTGGAGAACAGTAGTCTTGGTTGAAGTGGAGAAAGTACAGTTCAGGCAGGGATGACTCCAAGTCAAAAAACTTACTGTATTTGGACATGTGAGGAAAATTTTGGCTCATTTAGAGTTCAGAGCTGAAATACTCATCAAGTACAGAGAAAATAAATGAAAAAATTAAGGTAAATATTAACTAGAACAAAAACTTGTACTATAATCTGTTTGAGTTGTTATAACAAAAAATACCATAAACAGAATGGCGAGAATTTTATTTCTCACAGTTGTAGAAGCTGGGAAGGCCAAGGTCGAGGCAACTGCAGATTTAGTGTCTGGATTCTGTCTGTCTTGTGTTCACAGGGCAAAAGGGGTGAGGCTTCTCTCTGGGGTTTCCCATTTACAAGGGCACTATTTTAACATGAATTTGGGGGGATCACAAACATTGAGATGATAGCAGGGCTCAACGATTATTAGCCTAGTCATAATGGCAGCACTGAATTATTAATGTAGTAATTATCTAACATGAGAAAGTATGGATAGGCGGGTAATGTGTTTATGAGCAAAACTCTTATAGAAATCAGGTAATTTTTAAAAGTGGCAAATATGAGCATCTTATTCAGAAACAAAGGTAAGGAACAACTAAAAAGACAAAAACAGTAAGTTGGCTTCTGGGGAGGGTAGGGCAGTGAACTCTTTAAAGACTTAGGGTGGTATTTGCTTTGTTAAACCATGTTCTTGCCTTTTTTTTTTTAATTTGAGACAAGGTCTCGCTTTGTCACCGAGGCTGGAATGCAGTGAGGCGTCATCACAGCTCACTGCAACCTTGAACTCCTGGGCTCAAGCAATCTCCTGCCTAAGTCTCCTCAGCAGCTGGAACTATAGGCATGAGCCACCACACTTGGCTAACTTTTTTTCTTTAATTTTTTATAGAGAGATCTTACTATGTTTGCCCAGGCTGGTCTTTAACTCCTTGCATTGTTTTGATAAAATATTTTGTCATGCTAACAGTTCTCCTATCTTAAGCCAGATGATGATGGCTTAATATGAGTGAACCTTCTAGCCTCTCACCATATACAGATCTGACAGGAGTAGGGACTTGCATCACTTCGTGGCAGGTAAGTAGCACCCTTAAGATACAAAGCAGGGACGGTGATGGAAGTGGTTGTGCAAACCTGTAGTCCCAGTTACTTGAGACTGTTGAGATTTCAAACACAAGGTTGGAAACAATACATTAGAGAAGTTTTCAAGAATCTTACCTCAAACCAACCAATACTGTAAACAATCTGTCCTGGGTCCAAATGGCATAAAAGCCCAAACGGCAGAGACAGGATTTCCAGTGTGTACACACATACACTTAGAGTTAGTGAAAACATTAAATCTTTTTCAAGAACCTGAGAAAGGAAGCCTGTGGTGTTAAGGGAGTAGTTAGGTGTTTATCTTAACCTTAAAGTCTTTACCAGTAGAGGGCGGAGCATTGGGGAAGTACTAAAAGGAATGAACAAAGACTTGATCTCCCAGGAGCAGAGGGGCTGTGGAATACATAGGGGTTTGCATTTTACTTTTCACTCTGACAATGGAGATAGGAGAGGGAAATAGAGGTCCCCAAAATTCAGGAAGAGCAGAGAAAGTGGCTCCTGTGTTAATTTAAAAAATCAATTTGCTTACCTGGGACATAGAGAGATGAGTACGCAAGGCTCAGCGATCTTGGTATGACAAAGTTGAGCTTGTTCCAAAGCCAGGGTCAGAACTGAAGTAATCCTAGAGGGTCCGTGGGTGTGGAGGGTGCTGGTTCAGCAGGGTCCGCCGGGTCTGGAATGGGAGTGTGATCTCCCGGTTTAGGAAGCGGGCACTTGCTCTTTCAGTGCCCTTCCTTCGTACAGTTAGGGACAGTCCCAGTGGAGCCCACTTCTTGGGCACTCATTACTCCAGTGACGCAGAGTTGTAGTGGAGGCAGGGCTCAGTTCCTGGAGAAAAGTGTGGTCCTGGTGTCTTCCTGTCTGAGCCCCAGGGTAACTGCCTCTGAAAACTTTTCTCATTGCAGTGGCCACCATTTGAAGAGCTTCCTTCTCTTTTGAGACCCGTTTCTGGTCTCTATTTTTTCCTTCCTTCTCATCTTGTCTCGGTTATTAAAGACCTTGAAGGCCAAGTCTAAAATCTCTGCTTATGGAGTCTAAGGCCCCTTTTCAAGTTTTTGGAGTTTACGCTGAATATCAAGGGCCAACTGGGAGATGAAGCGTATTGCCAAGATAGATTGTTCCTCCCTGGTGTCAGGATCTAAGTAGTAAAGAGGCGAAAGGCTTCAGACAGTCTTGAAAGGAAAAAGGGTTGGATTATCCTGGCTCTGAGTAATTTATAATGTCTTCTGACCCAGCAGCCTCCTGGAGAGAGTTGGTGTACAGACGAGGAGGGAGTTTGGAATAACTGGCCCGAGTGAGCGCAGCCTGGCCAGAGTGGTGGGGACGGAGAGGAGGGGGAGCAGGGGAAGCCGAATGGGAAACTTATCTGGAAAGTGAAGACGGTGAGAGAGCTGTAGGAGTAAGAAGTAACATGTGGCAGGCAGAGTGAAGATCAGAAAGTCTAGCAAGTTTAAGGAAAGCCTGAACAGGGAGGACTTTAGACCCCATGCTGACCATGCCAGCAGCCATAGAAGTTCGGGTGGCGGAATAGCATTATGATTAAGAGATCCGTTCTCAGGCCAAATTTCATTTAATGCAATGTTGCTTATGATGGCAACTAAGAAAAAGAAAAGGACTTTTTAGGGATGGTCATATTTTGAATGAAATTCTGACCAGATATCAGGAGTCCCTGAGGTCTGAGGTGGACTGTGACCTGAAGATCTGGCCGGAAAATGGGCGTCCCTGAGTTCTGACTCAGACTCGGATCTTGTAATCTTCCCCCAAAGCCAGGTGTCCCCAACTCTGAGTGAAGACCGATGGGGGCAGGAGGCATAAAGCCCTCCAAGACACCACCCTCCCCTGCCCCCAAGAGTGGTTAGGAAGTGTCCTGACACCCTCCTGAGTGGTAGACCCAGCGCTGGCTTTTCCCTTTTGACCAAACCAGAAAGCTGCCACTCTCCAGGGCGTGCATGTGACCATTCCCACAGCCCAGGAGACTTAAATTCTGAATGAGGGCACCGAGAATGAAGTCCTGGGAACTGTGTAACAGAGGAGGATAGAGACAAAAGCAGAAAAGTGACTCAGTTTCCCTGTGAGTTGACTTCCCCATGCAGGCCACTAAATGTTAGGGTGGAAACTTACTAGGTATTCATGGCAGGTTAGAGAAGGAATTCTCACACCAGGAGTAGAACAGTTTTAAGAAAGAAAGTTTGTTTTACTTTCTCAAGAAAGGAGGAAAAAAAGAGTGAAATAGAGTGTGGCCACAGTACTGAGGAAAAGGTAGAGGGTGGTGCCAGGTGGCTGAGGAAAGTTGCTCAGAGTTTTAAAGGGTAAAAATGGCCTTTTTTTCTCTCTGCAGAAGTGAAGCAGTTGCAGCTGCTCTTTTTTTTTTTTCTTCTTTTTCTGTGAGGCTGGGTTATCTGAGTACTTGAAATCTGTTTTGTTTTGTTTTGGGTTTTTTTGGCAAGAACTGAGGCAGAGAGCTGGAGCAGGGAGTTCGTATCCCTACTGTCCACTTAAGGCTCTTCAAGACAGAGAAACAACTCTTAGAGATAACAAGTTAGGCAACAGGTGTTTTTTTGGTTTTTGTTTTAAAAGGGGTGGGGGGGTTGTCAGGAGGGTGTTCAGTTCAGTTGCCTTGTTTGTTTTTGTTGAGACAGAGTCTCACCCTGTCCCACTGGGTAGAGTACAGTGGCGTCGTCATAGCTCACTGCAACTTCCAACTCCTGGGCTCCAATGACCCTCCTGCCTCAGCCTCTTGGGCAGTTGGGACTATAGGCATGCGCTGCCACAAGGCCTGGCTAGGTTTTTTTTTTCTTTCTTTCTTTTTAGTAGACAGAGTCTCACTCTTGCTCAGGCTAGTCTTGAACTCCTGAGCTCAAGCAATCCTGCCTCGGCCTCCCAGAGTGCTAGGATTACAGGCGTGCGTCACTGCGCCCAACCAGGCCACAGGTTTTTTAATTAAACAGAACAAAGAGGGTAGCTGTGTTGTTTTTCTTCGAAGGAGCAATTATGTGCTGTGAGTTTATTTCTCTTACTGTTTGATAGTTTATTTTTCCTCTGTTAGATAGGTTGTTAGTAAGGCCACCTTTCACTGAGGTATTCTTTTCCTACAATAAATTACATCAATTTTGAGTACAATTTGATACATTTTGACAAATGTACTTTTGACAAATGACAATCTTGTAACCATCACTGCAATCAAAATACAGAACATTTTTGTCAACCCAGAAGCCTTTGTGCCACTTTGTGGTTAATGCCCTCAGCCCCTTGTCAGTTCTTCATCTTCATCATGATTAACCTACTTATATCTTTGGTATGAACATTTTGACATAGTTGATTACTCTCTGTTCCTTGAAACAATTAATTCCTTCGGCTTCCAGGACACAATGCTCTTGGTTTTCCTCCCTTTTCAATCTCTTGTCAATGTCATTTTTTTTTTCTTTTTCCTGCACTTTCTTGGTGATCCAGTGGATTCAAACGACATCTATATACAGAAATTCCCAATTTACAGCTCCAGCCCAGATCTCTCTCCCAAACTTCAGATTCATGTCCTACTTTGACATTTTTTGCTTGGGTATCTGATATTTCTTTTCTTTTCTTTTTTTTTTTTTTTCTGTTGTTTCTTTCTATTTGGGTATCTGATATTTCAAATCCAACTTGTATAAACTGAACTTCTTATCTTCCCCTACCATGTACTTCTCTTGTCCCCTATCTTTCTCAGTTGTTAGTAACTCCATCCTTCAGTAACTCTGGCCAAAAACTGGGGGTTCACACCCACATTAAGTTCATCAGGAAGTCTTTTTTTTTTTTTTTTTTCCTAAATCAAATTTGGGTTTTCAAGGTGAAAAGAAATACGACAAGCAGCTTTCAGGGTAGTAAAAATAAGGCATTGCTAGGGCTCTGTCCTCTCTTTTTTCCATGTTCTCCGTGTAAGTGGTATCATCAATTCCCTTGGCTTCATGTGCCATCAAGATCTGAAGATTTCCAAGTGTTCATCTCCAGCCTGATCTCAGACTCTGTTCTCCATCAGTGTGTGTGTCTGGCCTAGAGGCCATGGAGGCTCCATACTTGAATCTGCCCCCAGGGTTTCCTCTAATTTAGATAACCCCCAGTTCTCTCCAGGCATAGGGAGTTTCTCTTTGAGGACAGTGATCCTCCGGGAATGTTACTGGTTGTTGAGAGGAATGGATCAGAAGAGAAGAGGAAAACTTGATATAAGAAGTGAATGTGGGAAAGATCTCTTGATGTTGCTATTACATATTGGTTGTGATTTTCCACGTGCTGGAAACTAGAGCTCTGCAGTTTTCTCCTGAAATAACCCACTCCTTTTTCTTTCCTGAGTACCTATTATCTTAGAAAATTTGAACTAGAGAATTTATTTGTTCACTTGAATCCTCCTCCCCACCCCAAAGCCACCTCCCTACCCGCTAAGCCAGATGCTGAGGCTGGAGTGCCGCTCTGTTCCCTTGGCCCTCTTCATTCTCCTACCAGGTCAGCAGTTCTCAACTGCTAGTGACTTCCCTTTTCCAATACCAAACCCTCACTGCGACATCTGGCAATGTCTGAAGTCAGTTCTTTTTTAAATTTTTATTTATTTATTTTTCTTTCAGTCACCACTGTGTTTTTGCAAATGAAGTCATTTTTAATAGTCACAAGTGGGGCGTGCTACTGGCATTTGGTACTGGCAGGGATGCTTCTAAACATCCTCCAATGCACAGGATGGCACCTGCACAGAGAATTACCCAGTTCCAAATATCAGTAGTACCAAGATTGAAGCTTGAGGCGATTTCGATCCCCTTGACTTTGTATGCCACCGGGAGATGTGCTGAGGCCCCCACTCCAGAATCCTTTCTCCTGTCGCCGTCCGCACCCGCTCCTCTGCTCCAGCAAGGCTCTTGGTGTCATCCTTGGTTCTTATCTCTTCTTTCCCCTCAGCTGTTCTTTAGCACATTTTATATCAAATGCTGCTGCATCTCTCTGTGTCTTTGCCACAAAATACAGTTCTCTCCCACCAGGACTGCTAAAGTGGCCTTCTCTGGGTCTTTCCTTTCCCCTGGTGTCCATCAGTAGCCAGAATGATTTTGTCAAATACAAATCAGATGGTCATCAGCTACTTAAAACCTTTCAGCAACTTACCATTGTATTTAAAGTAAAATGTATAATCTTTTTTTTTTTTTTTTTTTTGAGACAGAGTCTTGTGCTGTTGCCCAGGCTAGGAGTGTCGTAGCATCAGCCTAGCTCACAGCAACCTCAAACTCCTGGGCTTAAGCGATCCTCCTGCCTCCGCCTCCCCATAGCTGGGACTATAGGGGTGCATCACCACACCTGGCTAATTTTTTCTATTTTTAGTGGAGACAGGGTCTCGCTCTTGCTCAGTGAGGCTGGTCTCGAACTTCTGACCTCAAGCGATCCTCCCACCTCGGCCTCCCAGAGTGGTAGGAGTATAGGCATGAGCCACCGCACCCAGCTAAAATGCACAGTCTTTTACCTTAGAAATGCCTGGCCTCTATCCCACACTCCATCATCCTAGGCCTTCCCCCTGCCCGCCCCCCCCACACCTTTTTCTAACCACACTGGCCCTTCTTGTACATCAAACTCTTTCCTGCCTTAGGACCTCTTTTTTACCTAGAAGGACCCTCCCCTTGACTACTTTAGGGCTAACTTCTTATCCTTCAGATTGTAGCTTCAGGATCAAGCATCAGAATCTCCTCCCAGACCACCTCTAGCTAAGAGATGCCTCCTCTCATTATCTCATTATTCCCTACCATTGTCCTCAGTTTGTGTGTTTTGTGGTACTTATCCCAATTCCTTTGCTTACTCATTTATTGAACATTTTCCTCACAGAATTGTTACGGAGGACAGGAAGTTACCTGCCTCACCAATATATACCCCAGTGTCTGGAAACAATGCCTGAAACACACAGTGGGCATTTAATGGTAAGTGTGTATATGTAAGCTATTTAATACCATTTGAATGCTGGGCTCCCTTTGAGAATATCCTACTCTCTGCCCACCTCCACCCCCCCAGCCATTCATTACTTTAGCAGCCACCAGTCATTCACGAAGCTGAGTGCCAGCACAGGGCCAGGCTGTGGAATAGGACCAAAGGATTCATGGGTGGCCACTGTTAGGGCTGGAATCGTCCCTGGCCCATAAGAGTTCAGCAGTCTAGAAAGGCAGAGATGGTAGAAATGTCTGAGAACCTAGGATAGCCCTTTAGCTTTGAGATTTGGTGATGCCTAGGGCAGAGCTGGAGTGGTTGTCTGGAGCACCCACTGCCAGGCACCAGCCAGGGCAGGACGGGACCACCGACAGCTCTGCCCCCTCAGCTCTCACTTCAGCCCCACACAGGCCTGACAGGCCCTCTGTCTCCCTGCAGGGAGCACCTTCTTGATAGTTCGTCAGCATGGATGTTGGATGTATTTGTGTGTTTGAGAGTTTACTGCCTCTTCCAAGGTCTAGCACAGTTCGTTTGTAATAGTAATAGCCACATTTATTGAATGCTTTACATTTATTCCTCTGAACAACTCTGGAGAGGAAGGTATATAATTCCTGACACATGAGGAATCAGGCTCAGAGAGGTTAAGTAACATGCCCGAGGCCACAGAAAGGGCTTGGATTTGAGTTCTGGCATTCCTTTCAGGAGCTAGGTGGGCCCAGGGCCCGCAGCCAGGCGAGCTCCATGGTGGGTGGCTCCTAGGCCAGGCACGTCCTGGATTCTGGCGTCCCCACAGGGCTGGATGTTCTCCCAGGTCACCAGCGGGGGAGCGAGGGGGACTGCTGCCAGAATCCGGGGGAAGGGGCTGGTGTGCAAGGAGGGTCAGCCGGCCTGGCCAGCCTGGGAGGGCTCCTCATGGCCCATTCCCCGCCCTGTGAGTGCTCTGGAGCATGGGCCACACACCCAGCTAAACTGATCGTGGGCAGAACAGAGGTGACATACGAGTCAGAAAACACAGCCACTGATGTGTACTGGCCATGTCCCAGTGAGGGGGATACAGTGGTAGTGACAGTGCAGGGAGGAGGCCCTGTCCTAGCCACTCACTTTCCTAATTCTCACAGCAGCATCCTGCTTCTGAGACATCAGAGCTGAGGGCGGGCCAGGGCCATCATCACCTTGCCCTCCACGTGGACAGGCTCTGCCCTTAGGACTGCTGGGCCCTTTGCCAGCTGCTCATCTCCATTGCAGTAGCTTCTTACTACAGCTTCCTGCTGTGCTGAACAAGCACTGGGAGCCAGGGGTCTTTTCCTTTACCACTGTGGGGGGCGGGGAGAAGGGGGAGTCAAATCATTTAAACTTTCTAGACCTCAGTTGCCTTAATTGCTGGGGAGCCAACAATGCTACCTCACTTGGTTCTTGTGGATTAGCAGAGATGATGGATATGTGGTTTCAATTTGGCCTGGATCCTCAAAGACCCTGCAAACCTAAGGCACTTTTGATTGAATTCATCTCACCAGACTCTTCCTAAGTGGGTTCCTGGAGTTGATTCGGTCATTTCTTGTACTTCTAGTGGTATAGCCTACCCCTCATCTCCCTCAAGAAAGCCCAGAGATTGATTCTGACTAACAGTTCTTCCCAGGAATGTATGTTCATTTCTCTCCTCCTTCCTCTTCTCTAATCTCCTAGGGCAGGTGACAGTCTCTGAGGACCAGGTTTGTGAGACAAATCCTGACAAGCCATGAATCCAATCTGGGGCAAGCTGCTACCCTCTTCTGGGCCATCCTGCAGGCAGCCGGTGTTTTTCTGCCCTTAGGATAAGCTCTTTACAGTCCATTGAGTGCCACAAGGACCTGGTATCCTTCTGTGCCATGTAACTTCACTGTGTGGCTGAACATCAGTGGAAGTGGGTAAATCTGAGGCTGCCAGACATGCCTAGAAGGTAGAGTAAGGCTTGGGTTGCAGGAGCTTTTCCCAGACAGGGGCTGCGGTGCAGTAGGTCTGCGGCTCCCCTAGGGTTTATTTTCCCTTGTGCTTCAAGTGCCTCACAAAGTGCCGCTGCTGTGGCTGGGGCTTGCTTGGGCAGGGGCTAGGAACCAATCTCAAACAGCCGGCCGCTCGACAAGTTCATGGAGGCGCAGGGCCTGGGGTAGTCATCTCCCCACCCGCCATGGCCCAGGACGTCCCCTTGGCCTTCATCATCCCTCACAAACATTTCACTGTCTTTGTGGACTGATAAGTATAGTTCTATTTCAAAAGAGAGAAATATTTTTAAGTTTCAATCTTAGGGCGCAAAGAATAAACTATGAAATTTTAGTAGGATTGCATAAATAATTGCCTGTATCTCTGAACTCTAGCAGTGGTTTTACCTTTCTCATAGCCATTACCACTTTATATTGTTTGTTACAATCAATTATGACAGGTCTTAATCTTTGAATGCTAAAAGCGGCAGAGCTGTGATTTTAGATTCTGTGACTTCAGACCTATGTTCCTAACCACTGTACTGTCCTGTCTCTGTAGTCTCTGAAGATCTTTGAAGGCCCCTATCTGATCTCTGCCTTTTAGCACTTGTGCAAATCCTTTAGGCAAGGCCTGGCTCAGAAGACGTGCTCAACAAATCTTAGGGTTTGTAGATAACACCCATCCCTTGATTCATGGCTTAATCAACCTCAGGGATTTAAATCCCATCTCCCCGATTGTCCCCTGAATCCCTTGTCCTTAAGCATGGTCCCTGTCCTATCTACGAAGTATTTTTTCTTTACAACTTCAACTCCATTAACATCAGGGGCGAGATCTCTGTTAAATTTCAGAGAAATCTCTTCTTTGCCCCCCTTCTCTCTCTCCTCCCTTTTCTTTTTAGAGACTGTGTTGCCCGGGCTGGTCTGGAACTCCTGGCCTCAAGAGATCCTCCCTCTTTGGCCTCCCATAGTGCTGGGATTAAATCTCACATTTATAATGCTGTTCACTCTTGTTCCTCTCCAGAGTGATCTTTTAGGAAAAATTAATCTGATCCTGTTATTCTGTAGATTAAAACCAGTAGCTTCCAGTTACTCAAAGGGTAAAAATGAATTCTTCCAGCCTTTACAAGGCTTTCCATAAACTGCGCCCATAACTTACCTCTTCAGATTTCTATTGCACAGCTTTTCTCCTGCCACAGAGCTCCCTTTCTGGTTCCTAGTGGGTGTCATACCCATCCTGATCACGGATGTTCACATGTGTTGCCTCCTCCGCTTGGAATAACCACCTCCCCAGCCCCGTCAATCACTGTTGTATGTTTCACAGCACACTGTACTTGTCAAACTCCACAGTACTTGACACAAATATCATTAAGGTCTGCTTCTCTACTAGGCACCACAGATTTCATGCATCACCATGTCCCCACATCCTGACTCATAGTAGGAAGAGCTGATAAATGAATTCAGGAGCTTTTAGCATGGAGAGGCTTCATGCGACTCTGAAATGGTCTATAATGAGAACATGGTCTTGGTGAATAAAAGGAATTTTGTGCCCACAACATGCAATTGCTCATGTAAGGTGAGGTTTAGAAATAAATACATTTGTGGCCGGGCGCAGTGGCTCACACCTATAATCCTAGCACTCTGGGAGGCCGAGGCGGGTGGATCGCTCAAGGTCAGGAGTTCAAGACCAGCCTGAGCAAGAGTGAGACCCCTGTCTCTACTAAAAATAGAAAGAAATTATATGGACAACTGAAAAAATATATATAGAAAAAATCAGCCAGGTATGGTGCCGCATGCCTGTAGTCCCAGCTACTTGGGAGACTGAGGCAGGAGGATTGCTTGAGCCCAGGAGTCTGAGGTTGCTGTGAGCTAGGCTGACGCCATGGCACTCTAGCCTGGGCAACAGAGCAAGACTGTCTCAAAAAAAAATAAAAATAAAAAAAGAAATAAATACATTTATTTCTACTCAACAGTCCTCTTTCATTGGCTGAAAACTAACCCCCTATCTAGTGTTTATCTACCTCAGAAAAGTGAAAGGATTTTTTATATGATTATGCAAGGCTTTTTCTCCTCATATAAGAAACTTATTTCACTATTAAAACTGTGCTGTCCAATACAGTAGCCACTAGCCAAATGTGGCTAATTAAATTATGATTAAGTTAAAAAAATTTCAGTTTCTCAGATGCATTAGCCATATTCCAAGTACTCGATAGGCACAGGTGGCCAGTAGCTACAAACTGGACAACACAGATAAAGAATACTTCCATCACTGCCAAAAGTTTTATTGGGCAGTGTTGACATAGAACTCTCTTGCAGAATCAATCTAATTTTTTTGTTCTGCCAATGAGATAGAAAATGAGATACATTAAAAACTATGTTAAATTGTTCAAAACCTAGCACAGAGGACCACCAGAGATTCTGGTGAACCAGCAAACCTGCACATATTTATTTCTTGGCTCTGCCCCGTGGCTTGCAAATCAATCACAAGGAAATCCCAGTGGCTTTGCCTTATTTTCCCTTTTGTAAAACAGCGACAGTCCGGCCCCTCTGAGGAATACTGAACCTTGTGTGTTTTACCACTGGTTGGAATGTGTGTGTGGACAGGTTAACCTCTGTAGATTGTCATATCTCATCCCCTCAAAAAATAAGGGAAAATTTTTGCTTCACCTGTCAGGATTAAGCATAAAATATGCGGGGAAAGTACTATATAACTGTAGGTAAAATTTCACATGTAGTCAGAATTTACATGTCAGTGTTTACAATAAAGCTTAAGTAAGCTTGAGTCCATTGTTAAATGTGCTTTGTAAGGATCTAAAAAATGATAACTAAAATGTCCATAAATCTTTTTAAAAATTCTCACACACATACTTTACTGCAAAATGCTGTCACTGCTAATCAGTAATACCTTATCTGCTTTTCTGTTCAAAATACTATGATACTTCCCTTCTTTGAGCCAAAGTCTAATCCTAGCAGAATACTAACACCTTGGGAAGAGAGACCTCTTTCAATAGCTCGTAAGTGAATTTAAATGAATATTTTTTAAAAATCAAAAAAGGAGGCATATTGGGGAAGGGAGCTAATTAAGCAAAAATGTATTCTTTATACTTGCCAAAAAACTATTAAGTCAAATTGAATCAACCTGATAGACCCTTGGAGCTACTGTAGCTCAGCCTTTTCCTGATGTAGGGCTTACTTTTATCACTACTAATCTGGCTTTGCGAGCCTTCAAACTTTTCTCTAAATAACTAGCGGCTCTAATTATTTAAAGAAAACGAGCCTGACTACGAGCGTATTTAGCAGTGTCTCGAGATTCTGGCTAATTTCTCACCACCTATTACTGAAGCCATATCACCTCACTAAATCTTTCCTTCTCCACCTAAATTTCAGACATGCATTCGTTTGAATTTTGTAGCCCGAACACAACTGGGAAAGAATAAGAAGATACCAGTTATCAATAACAGTCACACAAACACAAAAAGATACTTAAATGTTAGAAACGTTTATTTGTCAAAAAAATAAAAAAAAATGGGAGGAGTGGAGTAAAACAAGGCTAAATTTCAGCTAATGCTGTATCACGATCACAGGTCAGACATAAAAGAAAACAAACAAAACAACAAAACCCCCAATGGTCCTAACAATTTCAGAAGATTAGCTTCAATGTTAGAGTCCAGAGCTAACAGAGAGGAGTAAAAGGCTGCTTTCCCACTACATGGTCATTTTAAAGGGAAAGGAGATGCTGCCAGGTAGGCAGGGAGAAGGGTTCAACTCCTAGGGAAAGCGAGATGAGAGGGGTTCCATTGCACAGGAAGGGGATGCCAGCGTAATCCTTACCTAGGGCTGCTCAGAGGCTGAGAATATAAGGAACAGTGAAAAGCTACAAAGACTAGTATCAAGAAGAAAGAAAAGTCAACTCAGAAGAATTAAATTAAGAAAGAAAACATAGTTGGTCACAAACTCCTTTGTTTACTGAAACATGAAGCAATGGAAACATCCCGGCAAAGGGGACCGCGCGGAGCAAGTTCTCATATATGACCGCAGCCCGAGGGTTCAGTCCGCAATTATCCTACCTGAAAGAGAGCACAACACAAGAGGCTTACACAATGCCTGGAGAGCAGCTTGGCTCCGAGTACAGGGGCCCTGGTCTCGTCCTGTATTCCAGGGAGGGGAAAAAAAAAGAACAAAACAACCAAGTCAGACTGGATCAAACTTATATTGCATGTAATTACCCCTAGGAGTCTACCAATAGCTATATACAGGAATCTACTTATAGCTAAATATAGGACAAGATGCAATCTAGTTGGAGGATATTATGTTGGTGATAAATACATCTTTCTCATTTTCTTATCCATGTTTTAGGCCAACAAAGGGCACACATATATTATTAAGAACCACAATTTAGTTTTTGGGTCCAGGAAAGGCAGAAGATGCTGAGATCTCATATATGGCCAACTACGCTATTTTAAATGTATTTCATTTTAATCTTTCATAGTAAACAAGCTTTCAGAAATGAGAGTCACAAAGGGTAGGGTATCAAGGAGGAGTTGGTCATTTACCCATCACTAACACACCTATGTGCCACACTGTCACAGATTTAGAGCCACAGTTCCAGTGATTCCCCTAATTGACCAAATCTCCCTTGCCGAATCAAAAGAAGAAATCACTCCTAGAATTCTCTAATTCTTCTATTGATGGGAACTCCAGACACCAATGGCTGAGGGGAAAAAAAAGTTAACTCACACCAAGTTCCTCTACTTATTATAGACAAAGGGCCAAATCTTGGTCTTGATCTGTGCCAATCGACTTCAAAAGCTGTGACGTTCTTGGATCAGTTCTGCTAAGGTGAGACCCGAATTTGGATCCCCAATAGTTCTGGAGTATTTCATCCTGGCAGCCTCATTAACATCAGGCTCCTGGGACTGCAACCAACTCAGGGTTATTCAGTCCATTTGAGGTTCACACCTGGAAGGTAAGTTTCTTTAAAAGTCATCACTAAAAAGAGGTTAGTTGAAAAACCACTGCTTGTAGTCAAAATTCACTTTAAAATGCCCTAGCAATACCTTTTAAAGACCACAATATACTAATTTAACTTTGAAACATATTTGAGAGAAACAGGTTATCTAACAAATTTATACCAGCTTACTTCAGAGGCATATCCCACCTTATGGCAGATCCAGCTACATTAAAAGTAAAAATTAAGGACAAACTCTACAAGTTGTAAGATTATCCACTACACACACATGAACACAGACTTGCTGCACAATGGTCTCAGGAGACCCCAAGCCTTGCTGACAGGCTCATATACAATATAACTTATCACAGGTTCATGCTATATTTGCTTCTCAGTTCACATAAAAGAGCAAATTCCTATGGCTTTGCTTTCTTCTACATAAATACCAAAGGGATGCGTTAGGAACACTGGACACTCAGTGCAGCTCAGTTTAATCTTGCTATTGGGGCTCCAATTCAGGTGATACTCAATTTCAAGGTACAAGGAAAACCATGAAAATATAAAGTAGTCACAATGCCATTTCCATTCTGATGAAGACATTTATCCATCTCTAGAATACTAATTATTCTTGCCATTCCAACACCTTTGGTACACACTTCCTGAAGTAGGAAACACTAAATTTTCAGAGCCTATGGCACTGGCTTTCACCACCTATGGGATTTTATGCTATGCACGTTAGCAAATTACCAGTTTATCTAATTCCTTAAATGTTCCTCCCTTCAAAAAACAAAACAAAAATTGCTGGAAGAAATGGGAAATGTCAGGCTCTAAATGATAGCATCTCAGGCTATGATGAATAGGGCTTACGTGCCCATAGAGGACAAGATACTCGGGATTACTAGTAAGAAAAGGACTCCATGGGACAGAGCATCAAAACATTCAGCCTTCAGGCAAATAATCTTAGATGAAAACATTTAAAATGTATAGGACTGTATCTGGCATGTAGATGTATTAGAAGGGTTTCCTTTGATAAAGGATAATGACCCAAGAAGTAGTTTTATCAGCAAACTAAAAGCCTAAAGTTATAGTTAAAATCCTGACTGTGTTATTACTAACTCCTGAACCTATACTCTCAGGTTAACACCACTGTACTTTTGTAGTGGCAAGAGCATGGGTTTTGGAGTTAGGTCTGAGTTTGAATTTTGACTCTACCTATCATTTACTAACTGACTTTGGGCAAAGTACTTAACCTCTCTGAGCCTTAGTTCCCTTCTTCATAAAAGAAAATATCTCAAAGGCTTATCGTGTAGATGATATAATATACACAGAGGGCACATAACAAATGTTAATTCTCTTAAATATTCTTCTATAACCCAAATCTGTTCACAACTGATTAAAGAACAATATTCTCACTAACAAATGGAGTTTGTTGTTCTCTCAGAAGGAACAAGTTGGTTACAGTCATACACTAAAACCTCAGAAGGCCAGATGAACCTCTGGCCTAAGCTACAGAAATACTGAAGACACGTAATTTGCATCCTTTAGATACTGTCCCAACAGTAAACAGATAGCTCTTGCCGCCTCTATGAAGCATAGGTCTCTTTCGAGGGAATTTAAACAGAATCTCTTAACCACACCCACCCCACTCTCACCTCCAGTTTTCAAAAGGCTGAGTACCGTGCTCGGTCCACATACTGCTCCCGCTCATACCGGGCCATGTCATACAGAGAATTCCGTGCAGCTGCTGAAGCTTGGGACAACTCACTCTCTGGCCCATAACCGTAGCCCTCTCCAACTGTGGGGAGCACAGCTGCAGCACGACGCAGTGGACTCCTGTCCCTTCCATAATAGGATGAAGTGGTGGCAGCAGCAGCCATAGCAGCTGAGGTGGCAGCGCCAGAGTTCGGCAACAGGTGTCTGTCGTAGGGATCAACAGAAGTGGAGTTGAGGTGGCTGGTCACTGCTGTGCTTTGGACTTGAGGCAGATGGGACATGGTCTGCTCTGCGTAGTTGTATGCGGAAGCTGCTGCCGCTGCTGCCACCGCCTCATAAGAGCGAACCCGGTAACGCTTATAGTAGTCGAATGCTCCATATGCATCGTTGTAATACACGGACTCCCCGTAGCCCATGGTGTAAGGCGTGCGCACTGCTCCATACTGCTCGTTATACTGCTCAGTAAAGTCTGCCACGCGACCTGTACGATCTACTGGGCACTCTTTGGACCAGTGCCCCTCTTTCCCACACCGATAGCAGCCGCTCTGGTCTCCCATCCCAGGGGCAGTCCGAAGCCGACTGGTGGACAACTGCACGTGCATTCTTTTGCCTTGAGGAAATAGATGTAAGAAGATTTATTATAACTCACTGGCATTCTTTACCCTCTTCTAAATGAAAGTAAACTAGTTGGCAGAAGACACATACACACTCCTGTGACCCTATTTCAGCAATCCCCTCAAAAAAGTAGTCGAAATGAAGTTTTAATACAGATGACAGCTAGAAAATTTGAGTCCTCAGAGCCAATCTGGGTTAATATTGTCTACTTAGACCAACAGAACAGACTCCTTCCTGCTTGTATCTCCACACTTCCTTTTCCCCCCAAACACAAAAACTGAAAAAGTTTCCACTTCTCACTAGTAAAAGTGTTACTAATTGTAATGATCCAAAACCTGCCAGTACTTCCAAATCAAATATCCAACAAAACCTCAGTTACACCAGATTTGGAAGGCATCTTACCCACCTCTCACTGATTTACTCAGGGCCATGTAAGGCCTGAGCATTTACCGTAGTTTAAAAACCACAGCAATCTTTCATCCATCTGGTTTCCTCCAGCAGTTTTTGCAGGTGTCATCAGAAGGCTCCCCATGTTGGGTACACAAATCAACCCTGGCTTATCATCCGCTTCATCTCCAGTGCCTCTGGAAGTTATAAGACCCTCCAGATTTCAACCCACCCCCACTGTTTTCCCACAAAGGCGAATTCATGCTTACTGTGGAAAAGAAAACCACTTGTCCAAGGTCTCTCAACAGCAAGTATTAGAAAGATCTGGAAACAGTATGGGTTACTAAAGAACAATGTGTTTCCATGTAATGAAATGATGAGCATTTCATCCTACCAGGTAGCTCAAAATTCTTTATAGGGGATTACCGACTTGCTAGGAAAATGCAGCATTTGCCTAAAGGCCTCTGGGAACCCACACAAACAGGTCGCATCCACACTTCCAGGAAATGAGCAACACTGAAGAACAGCTGAGAGAAGAAACAATCTGTGCCCAGGGCTTGTGTACTACTGAACCCAGGGACCCTTACTGATGAAAACATCTGAAGTCTTTAAAAGCAGTTTAGGAAAAGAAGTAATTGTGGCAGTAATTCAGTCCCAAATTCCTTAAGATTTTTGGAGATCAAGTTAATGCTTTTCAAACTGTAGCCAAAAGACACAGCAGCCAGTACAGACGTGGAGAACAGGAGCTTCTCATCACTCTCAAGGGCTGATCAGAACAATCCCCCTCCACGATTAGCAGTTATTCTCTCTTTAACAGACCTTGTTCTGGATGCAGCTATGCGATAGGCCTCGTGGCTCCACCATCCTGTTGGAAACAGCCAGATTCAGGACGGCAGCCAGAACAGCGCCATGCACTGACCCTGGGAGGGGAGCGGGTTAGTGCAGTAACATCACTTTAGTCAAACTCAGTTCTGCCCAATGTCTAAGATTCCTACCACCCCAGTTTCTGGTATTCGCCACCTCCAACTTAAAACCCATTCTTTAGCATCAACAAAGGAGCTCAGGCTTTATACTCCAGCTGGTAGCAGACAGGCAGCATCCACCATCACCACTGATACAGTCAACAGATACCAAATGGCGCTCATTCTCTGGAAGCTGCATTTAGACATCCCGTTGTTTTCAGAGATTTAAATACTCCCATTCTAATTGTTAGAAGTTATTAAGGGCCACAATGCTAACTACACTTAGAAACAGATTTCCGCTCCAATTTATATCTCAAATGTAGAGTTCCCTATAATTTAGACTAAAGGATTACAAATTACTTGGCTTTCAGACATGCATGGCGACATTAAGCTGTGAGACAAGACACAAACTGCTCCAATTCTAAAGTCAGAGTAACCATGCCAATCTAAAAGGCAGCCAATCCAGAGACCTAGAAGTAACATTTTTAAAGGAAAAAAAAATCAATTAAGGTTGCACTTTTATAGATTTTGGGTCTGTTTTTTTTTGAGAAACAAAACCTAGTAATTTTACCTTGACGTTTCTGTTACTAAATCCAATCTTCATTCCTGATTTTCTTTAGAGGGTGGGAACACAAGTTTATAAACATTTGTAGCAAATCTGTGTAGTTGTGAAAAGGATGCAGATGCAGGTAACAACTTTTTAACCTAGAACTAAAAAATCTATAATAGAAGTGATGTGTTGTTGTTTTTTTAAAACAGTCTTTCCAATGGTTATAACTAGGCTTTTAATTTAAATCCTCTAAACTTCTCATAATAATTGAAAAATACCGTGCTGTTCTACTACCTTACGGAACCAGGGCAAAGAAGATTGAGAGAAGACTAAATTCTTCCACTCTACTACACTTGGACAGACCAAAAGCTTAAAGATTTTCTGAGACCTTCAAAAGTTACTGAAATCTGCTGCCAACATTTTCCAGAAAACCAGCCCAATAAAAGTATTTTCTTTTGAAAGCTGGAAGAGAAAAGAGCATTAAAATGCTGAGGTGAGAAACTTGGGGTCCTAATTTCTGAGCTATCAAGTGCCAAGACTGAGAGAGGGATGGGGATGTAGCTGATATACAGCAGTACTCTCACTTAATACTTGTTTACATATGGGGAAAAAATGAGACACCTGAACTCTCATATATCCTTCCCAATTCCACTGCCTGAGTTGTTACCTGGGAATAGCTTCCTTAGGGTGTTCCAATGCAAACTGTGTGTGTTAAGTAAACAGTGGTTCAGTTCAATGCTGCTTGAACTGGAAGAGTCAGGTAAACTCGGATTCTGCTGCTTCCTTTCAGAAGTCATATGTAAAATGACTTGCACAGAAGTCTAAATGGCAGCTATTAACATAGAGAAATAAAGGTTCAAAAGATGCCTAATGTGGCACTTTTAAGAAGCTACCTTCATTAGTAGATGACAGAAAAGGCTTCATTAGATGACTGAAATTAAAAAATAGCTCCAACTGGTATCTAGACTGTATCTTCTGTAAAGCTGCAATGTTTTCCCCCACATCAGATGGGTAACGTGCCCATGCCATAACAAGGTTTGAGGCACATCTGACACATGCGAATGAACACCCAATCATCACGCTTATGAACTACAAACAGATCTAAAACTACAACTTATCATCCAATACTAAACTTTCCCTTGTCATGTAGGGGAAAGAAAACCAGAGCTAGTTACAAAAATGTCTGTATGTCTAACTCAGAGAAGAGTGCTCTCTCCAGAGGAGCCAAGCTAAAAACATGGAAACCAAATGAAGAATTTTTCTTTCTCAATTCATTTTAGTGTCTGCACTTTCTAAGGAAGTGATGGTTTTAAAAATCTCATGGCCGTCCCACTGAGTTACTCAGATGCCCACTTCCTAAAGTAATCACACCTGCCCTGTTAAGGCGCGCTCATCCTAAGCCACCTCCTCCCCAATTAACATACATTTGCCCCTTTCCTTTTATTCGGCTGTGTATTAAAAAGGCAAGGGCATGCTGTATTCTGTGACTAGAATACCTCTGCAGAATTTGTACCTGACTTTATATTCTTTTACATGTTGCTTGTTACCTGCCAAGAGAAAGCCTTCCTTTCCCAGTCTCCCACCGTGTTTTCCTTCCCATCAAATAAAATAGTTAAGAATACTTTTTCAAGTTGAAATGCAACAGCATTCCAAAATAATTGAAGATAAAATATAAATAAAAAAGTACATAAACAAGGAAAGCTTCACTATCACATTTTAAATAACCAGAAGACAAACACCGTAGTTGCAAACAGCACTCACCTTTCACCACATAGTGCTTTTACTGTCAAAACACGTTCACAGTTATTACCACATGCTAGCCTCACTACCATCCTGTGAGGGAGGTATGGCAGAGATCATTAACTCTATTTTATAAGTGGGGAAAATGAAGCACAGAGAGGTTAAAAGAATTGTCCAAGGTCATACGACTAGTTAATGGAATCAAGTACCTGCAACTTTGGCCCTATGCTTTAAAGGACAGCTAAAGGCCAAGGCTGAAGCCAGAGATGCTTTATGGTGTTCCGCTACCCCTCTCTACTACTTGCAAGCTTTCTTATCCTTTTCTGGTCAAGTTTTCTTCTTCTCCCATTATTTCTTTTCTCATTCTCTTTTCTAAGTTTAGCAAAGGACCCTTAAGTACTTCGTAACAACCGCATTAATGGCACTCAGGAAAAGGGGTGTTGACTTAGGAACCACAAAAGTGACTGTGAACATGTGGTCCACAATGATACCGCTAACAAAAAACTTGTCTAACAACTTTAATCAAAAGGACTCTCTATGATGATGGGAGTGTTTTATATCTGCACTAATATGGTAACCATTAGCCTCATAAGACTACTGAATGCTTGAAATGTTCTGGTACAACTGAAAAACGGATTTTAAAATTTTACTTAATTTTAATTAATTTAAATGTACTAGCTACATGTGGCTACCATATTAGCACAGTTCTAGAGAATCTTCAGGCAACCTCTTTGTGATATTAATGACAATGCATGTAACAATATTACTGGCATAAATAACATGACACGAGCTGTGATGCCCTTACTGGACTCTCTTCAGAAGCAGGACTATCATTCCCATCCAATCTGATACTTTTAGAAATTTCCTTCTTTTTCCATTCAGGTTAAATAATAGTAGGTGGAGCACAATAGTCCATGGCATGTTTTTGTTTTCTTTTTTTTTGACCCTGCTTGTTTAGTCCACAGACTGAACAAATTTCAGCACCCAAAAGAGACTCCCCCAAATCTATATTATAGAGATTTCTCTAAATGTCTTTTTTATTCTTTCCCACCACTACCCATCACCCAAGGCAGTAAAAAATATAAGTGCTAAACGTTGAAAACCTCAAATATAAGGCTTCCTGGTCATAACAAAATAAGCAGGTAAGCCAGACCTTTATCCTCCCATCTCCCATGAGGTACTCATTTGCCCAGGCAGATTAAACTTCTGACAGCATTCAAAAACAAATGAATGAAGCCTGCAGAATAAAGTAACCCACAGTTTGTGATTCTACACAGCTGCTGAGGAACACCTTAGCAAACCTGAAAAGGAGAAGTGTTTGCTTCCCCCAAAGTAAATTATACTTAGGAGTGGTAAATGTAATCTATTATTTCCATCTAAAATAGAAGGGAAGAGACCACCCTGCCAGTCCCATGGTCTTGTATTCTTGCCTCTGTCTTGAGCTAGACCCCACTCAGTTCTGCCACCCAGGCCCCAGACCAGTTCACCTTGAAACTCTGTGTTATCAAGGCCCCTGATGGCCTCCACTGCATCCTCTGCCCGCTCCATGTGTACGAAGGCATAATCTTTCACGATGTCACATTCGATGACTGGACCATACTCCTCAAACTTGGCCCGAAGCTCTTGGTTGGTACAAGTGGGACTGATGTTGCCCACATGTAACTTGGTTGAAGCTTTGCTCTTATTCTTGCTGGCTTCCACGTTGATGTTCACCCCATGAAGCTTGTAGTGGTGCAGGTTGCGTATGGCATCCTCGGCGGCCGTCTTGTCCTCTATGTGCACAAAGCCGTAGTTCTTAATGATGTCACATTCCAGCACCTTCCCATACTGCTCGAAGAGTGAGCGGATCTCTTGCTCTGTGGCCTCCCGAGGCAGGTTTCCGATGAAAAGCTTCACCATCCTGACGAGAGCCTGGAAGAGAAAAACAAGATTTCAAAGTGGGGT
Organism: Lemur catta; assembly: GCF_020740605.2. Taxonomy (NCBI): domain Eukaryota; kingdom Metazoa; phylum Chordata; class Mammalia; order Primates; family Lemuridae; genus Lemur; species Lemur catta. The sequence continues at coordinate 105,408,118 of NC_059134.1, read as the reverse complement.
GGGAAATTTCAGTGCACTGCAGCATTTTAGTTTAATCCTCCAAAGTTCTCGGCACCTTCAAGACCCTCACTCACACTGACGTTCATTATTCTTCCTCAACAGAGGAAGAACGGTTTGTTCTTAAGGGGAAGTGTTAGCTATGTGTGACCTGCAAACAGGAGCTCAGGGGTCAGCATGCATAGCACAGACCATCACCTCCGTGAAACGGAGCGCATTTAAGTAACAGGATTAGCTGTTCCTGTCTTAAAATAGGGAGGAAAGAGAAAAGCCCAAGCAGAAGGCAAGAGGCATCTATCGGAGCGCCCGGTAACAAGATTTTGGAGGGAAATCTGTGTACCTCTCCTCCGAGAGACATCGCCTTTCAAGAGACTAAGAATAAAAAGGTCCCCTTCGCCCCAAACCGGGACCGTCCCCCGCCCAGCGGCGCAACCTCCAGCTCCTTGGCCCCAACAAAGACTCGACCCGACCCCTGCCCCGCCCCCTTCCGGAGACCCGGCCCCGCCTCCTCCCGTTGTCTTCCCCGGACCTCCCGCAGCGAGAGGAGAAACGCAAACCCTCGGCCATCCCAGTCCGCGGGAGGCTCGGCCTGGCCTGCCCCCGGGCTCCCCTGACACACACACAAGACGCCCTCTCACCTCCCGGTGGCGGCGGCTCCCGCGTCAGAGAGAACCCTACAAAATGGCGACGGCCGCTCGAGCCTCGGCGCGACCGGGCCTTCCTCGCGCGCCAGCTCACGCACGCGCGAGTGCGCGCTGCCTCCCTCCCCCCCTCGCGGGAGCCGGGCGACCAATCCCGCGGCCGCAGACAAATGGCGGCCCGGCACGGGGGCGGGGCCAGTGGGGACGGCGCCGCGGAGCGGAGGTCAGCCCGCCCCCAGCCCGGGCTAGCCAATCACCACCCTGCGCGGGGGTGGCCGCCCACGCGTCAGAAGCGCTCTGGTCGTAACCACCGTCCCGGGCAATGGGAAGCCCGGGGTCGCTGGCCGTCACAATGGGACGTGCTGTAGGGCCAACTGGGGGCGGGGGCCGTGGGGGAGCTGGTGACAAAGAGTTTTCTGACTGGGCCCCTAAGAAGGGGCTTTCTCAGCGGGCCGGCCAGCCTCTATGGCAACTTGGGGCTACATTTCAAAAATACAGGCGCGCCACATTTTAAGCAAACCTAATCATTTTTTTGTATCTCTTTAAACATAATTTTTAAAATTTTCATTGCAAACGTGTTATTTATTGGTGAGAAAACTGAGAACCCAGGAGCAGAAAGATGATCTGGCAGAACTGGGACAGGTCTAAGGCATTTCTACCCAGGTCACACTTAGTCATGGTTTGTTTGCTCACGTGTACACGTGGGCCGTTTCCCTCTGGGTAGAATAAAAGCTCTGATTGTGTGTCCATCACAGTTCCTGGTCTGTGGTGAGCACACCAAGGAATACCGAGGAGAGGCCCAGAGAGGTTCCTTGCTTTGCGGGACGTCAGGGTCCCGTCCACACCACGCTGCTCGAGGTCTAGGCAACTGCGAATCTCCCGACGCTTTCTAGCGTTGAAAATTCAACGGTGCTCCAAGGGCACCGCCTCCTGGTGGCAAAAGGGAAGCTATTAGGTGGATCACTCACCGTCACCCCTCCAACATGGACGTTTATGGAGATGGATGGATTGAGTTTATCTCTAGGGTGGTTGTCAATCACCGTTCCTCATTGTGGTGGCTCCCTAGCAGCTTCTCTGATACCATCAGGCACAAATTCCTCAGGCTGCCGTCTTCCACTCCAACTACTCGGGTATGTTTCTTTCACTGAATTCTTTTTGTTTCCCAGGCATTTCAGAAGAGGTAATTTTAATAACCAACATGCATGATTGTCTCCTACCTAATTCTGTCTACCTCTCCCCTGCCCTTCTCCTCTTGGGCATTTTCAGTTTCTTTCTGCTCTCAAGACACATGTAGATACCATCTTGACCATTTCTTTACATTTTTATTTCTTTTTTTCTTTTTGAGACAGAGTCTTGCTCTGTCGCCCAGGCTAGAGTGCTGTGACGTCAGCCTAGCTCACAGCAACCTCAAACTCCTGGGCTCAAGCGATCCTCCTGCCTCGGCCTCCCAAGTAGCTGGGACTACAGGCACGTGCCACCACCATCTTGACAGTTTCTGACATTGTTTTCACTAATCTTACCATTTTGTAACTGGGGTTCCTTCAGTGTTCCAGGAGAGACTTCTCAAACAAAGAGTCTGAATTTATCACCCACCTTCATACCTGGTATTTTGGATTCTATCGTCCTCTCCAATTCCCCAAGTTTTCTGAGGTCTCCAAAATTAATGTCCTCTTAACAGTTTTCATCCTCCTAAAATTTCAGTTCACCAACCTTTCCTCTTCTGTGTTTTATTTTTTTTTCTTTGTCGCCCAGGTTAGAGCACAGCGGTGTGATCATAGCTCATTGCACCCTCAAATTCCGGGGCTCAAGCAATCCTCCCTCCTCAGCCTCCTAAGTAGCTAGGACTACAGGTGCGTGCCACCACGCCTGGCTAATTTTTTTTCTTTTTTTTTGTAGAGATGGGGTCTCACCATGTTGATCAGGCTGGTCTTGAACTCCTGGCCTCAGGTGATCCTCCTATCTTGGCCTCCCAAAGTGCTAGGATTACAGGTTTGAGCACCCAGCCGCCTCTATGTTTTATGCTATTTCTTCTCATAGCCCTGACTGTACCATTCCATCTCCTTTCTCCCATCTATTTACTTATTCCCATTTACCTCCATTCTCCTTCCCCTATTCATAGGCAGCCATTCTAATGAGTTTAGTGTGTATTACTTTGTCTGTGTTATTCCAAACATGTCTTTTAAATGTGAGTTTGTATTCTCCATTCTTAAAAATATTTTATTGTGGAAATTATCAAAAAAGGGACAAATGAAGAGAAAATATGATGGTGAATTCCTATGTACCCTTCACCCAGCTTTGACCTTGTCAACATTTTGCTGGTCTTATTCATCTAGCCCCTCTACTTTTTAAATTTTTTGCTGGAGTATTTTAAAGTCAACCTCAGACAATATCATTTGTGTGTACTTCACTATTTTTAATTTAAAACATCAGCACTATGCTATATTATCATCGTTTATGCTCAAATTTCTCCTAGACTGTCACAAATGTCTTTTCTACATTCGGTTTCTTCTAATCTGGACCTAAACACGGTCCACCCGTTGTACATTTGTATAAATTATGTACATCTGTTTATTGTGTTATATAGCTCATAATTTTTTTACTTTTTTCCACTAAGTGCTGTGTTGCTGTGTGATATCTAACTACTGAGTAATTATGTGTGTGCCCTAATTCTGTCTGAGAATTTAGGGGTATATAAACCAGAAGTGGAATTGCAGGGTTGCTGGGTCATAGAATATATGTAGAACTAACTTGTCTAAGTTGAGCAAAGTTGTTCTCTGGAAAGCCTGTGCCATCATACTCTTCTACCTGCAGCGTATGAGGGCCTTTGTATCTCTATGTATTTGCCAATGTTTGACAGTATCCACTTCTCCAATGCCAGTCTAGTAAGTATAAAGTGATATTTCATTTCCCATTCATGTCTTTGCTCATCTTTCTTTGTAGGTTGCAGTCTTTTTGTTGTGGATTTATAGGACTCCCTTGTGTATTCTAGATATTAATCTCTTATTGGTTTCGAATATATTCTCTCATTCTGCCAATTATTAACTTTGTCATGGTGTCCTTCATTGAACAGAAATCCTTATTCTATATCCAATCAAATTAATCAATTTTTTAATCTTAAAGCTTGTTCTTTTGAAGTTTTGCATAAGATGTTCTTTTCTAGCCCTGAGCCACAAAGATATTCTTTTACATTTTCCTCTACTAACATTGTAGCTCTCACCTTTTACATGTAGGTCTGGGAGCCATTTGGAGCAATGCTGTCCAATAGAAATAAGCTACATAAGTAATTTAATAATTTCCAGAAAACACGTTAAAAAAGTAAAACAAAACAGTTCAAAGCCACTTTAATAACACTTTTGAAACCCAATATAGCTAAGATATTATCAACATGTAATCAATAAAAATATATTAAAAGTTTTTCCCTCTTAAGTACTTGACATCTGACAATTTATTTATATTTTTATTTTTTTGAGGCAAGGTCTCACTCTGTTGCCCGGGCTAGAGTGCCGTGGTGTCAGCCTAGCTCACAGCAACCTCAAACTCCTGGGCTCAAGCAATCCTCCTGCCTCGGCCTCCTGAGTAGCTGGGACTACAGGGCTGCGCCACCATGCCCGGCTAATTTTTTCTATTTTTAGTAGAGACGGGGTCTCGCTCTTGCTCAGGCTGGTCTCAAACTCCTGAGCTCAAGCGATCCTCCCGCCTCGGCCTCCCAGAGTCCTAGGATCACAGGCGTGAGCCACCGCAACCGGCAGACATCCGGTATTTTGTACTTACAGCACATCTGAGTTTGGAAAGCCACATCTCAAGTGCTCAGCAGCCACACGTGGCCAGTGGCTGCCACACTGGATAGCGCAGAGCTAGGGTCAGTCCACTCTTGAAGGTGTTGTTATGTGAGAATGCAAATTGATTTTTCTCTAAATAATTACCCCGCTTTCTCTGTCCGCGTCTCCTGTGGATCGGCGGTGCCTGTGCTTACTGTATCTTTGTGCTCCGACTTGTGCCATACCCCTCACCGCCCATCCCATCTGTTGTCTTTCTGGAACTTTTCCTTTCTGCCCCCCCACATAGGAAGGTGTTTCCCGAGACCTACTTCCTGACCCTGTGCTGTCCTCTTCCATGTCCCATCCTTAAGGAATTGTGCCCTACAGTGGCTTCGGCTGCCACATGTCTGTCTTACCTCTCCAGTCACACCTGTGTTTTGCGGGACCAGGACCGCTCCAACTGGCTGCCTACTCATGCTTACGTTTTACATGAAAATGACCATTTCTTCCCTAACTTCTCTCCTCCATTTACACTTCCTTCTAAAATGTCTAATTATTGATTTCCCACCAACCCCTCTGCTTGCCACCTGGGAGTGCAAATGCCCAGATTCCTTGAGCACCCTACAATGTGTGACTGTCACGCCCTTCAAACAGGGGCGATGTTACAGTTGTACTTGAAGAACAAGAGGTATCCGTGTAGCACTGATGTATTATTCCATTTGGTCACATCACACACTGTGCCGTGTATTCACCTGGATACTGTGGAATACAGGATCAACTTAGCAGAAAGAATCATTCTGTGCGCTGCCTGGTCTACCCGATCTCATGTTTGGAGCCCACTCCGGGCTGCTGCGACTGATGTTAGCCGGTGCAGATCTGCTCAGTCGGGGCCCTTGCCCGATTACGCTACAGATGGGGCTGCTTTCCTGGAAAGATGGCTGTTTGTGTGTGCGTAGAAAACACAGCTTTGCCTGTTGGAGGCCACCAGGGAGTGGTCACTTCCACCAACATCTGGAGCCAGACAGCATTGCCCCGAAACCTCCAGTGAGTTCATCATTAGTACTTTACTAAATCTAGAATATATCCTACTGTGCTTTTGTATGTGTATTTATGTCCTTGGGCCTCCCAGGGTAACACCATTCTGTTGCTCAGTCTGTTGGGAACCTGCCACTTCTCCGACGCCTGTCTGAGCTCCCTGGATTCCACTGGGGAGGAGACAGAGTGTGGGGACACTAATCACCCCCTATGTGCCTGACTCTTCCCCCGGGCTGGGCAGCGGCTGAGACTAGGTGGTGGCTGTGGCAATGCTCCCCAGTCTTCCATTTTTAAAAACGGTTTAGAGAATCGAGTGAAGAATGCTGAGCGCCAGGGAAGGAGTCCCTTGTTGCCTTTGAACACGAACACTGCTTGCTGACATCACCCCAACCCACGGTGGACTTCTTTGGTCTAAAAAGAGGCTTGGCAGTGGTCAGGCCAGCACACCGGAGGCCGTCCTCACGGGCAAGGGAGAGCGCGGGGGGAGGCTCCCAGCAGTGTGGTTCTCGCAGGGCTCGGGGGCTGGGGGCAGAGTGGAGACCTGACGCGCAGGAGAGCGGGACCAAAGGAGAGACACGCTCAGGCAGGGGGCTGCGGTCAGGAAAGCAAACACACCCAGAGGCAGTGAGAGAAGCTGAGCTGTTTAATCACCTCCTTGGCCAGACTCAAGGCTGTGGTTGCCCCTGAACGACTCACACCTGGAAGTCACTGAGGGCAGGTGGAGGTGGAGTGGCCACTCAAGTCAGAGGATGAGGAAGAATGGGAAGGGACAGCTTCGGTGCCTCTGACTCCGGCATCTGGCATTCTCACCCCCAGGTCCTGCGTCAGCTCTGAGAGGTTCCTGGCTAGTCCCAGGGGCAAGGAACCAGCCGGCGGACGGCGTGCCCTAGCTGTGGTGGGAGAAGGACCCTGAGGCGGGCAGCCATTCCCCACATGGCCTGTGTTGAGGGCATGGCACTGTCCACCCTGTGGCGGGGACAGAGGCTAAGGCTGGGGAAGAGGCTGAGGTGGGGGGAGTGGAATTGGGGGTTGCCTGGGTCCCACCACCAGTCTGGAATTAAATAGCAGAAGAGAAGGGTTGCCCATGGGGACACCGACTTGTCCCCAGTGACAGTTTCTGGTGATGGGTTGACCTTGGCAACAGACCCTAGCAGCAGGCAGTTATCCGGACAAGAGGGTGGTCCCTGTCCACAGTCCCTGGCAGTTTCCTGAACAGAGGGAGGAGGGAGATGGCCTCAGAGTCTTGACCCCGACTACTTGTTCTTCTTAAAGAAACTGAAGCGTTTCTCTCGCTCTCGTTCTCGGCCGTCCTTGCTGCGAAGCACGACAGGCGCCTCGGCCCCAGCCGGTGCTACTGGGGGCATGGTCATGGCGCGGGTCATGCCCCGGGGGGCACCGGGTGCTGCTGGCTCCTCTGGCTCTCCAGAGGCGGAGGACGCAGTGGCAATGGCCGCATTCACCACCCGAAGCCATGAGCTCATCTCTGCCTGCAGGACAGAAAGACGCCCGGTCAGCTGCAGGGACACTGTGCTGGGCCAGCGCGGGGGACAGCAGGGAAGTGCAAGAGGAGGAGGCAGAAACACATCTTGACTATGGCCTCTCATCAGAAGAAAAAGGACCCTGTAAGGTAGGGAACATGTCTTGGTGCGGCCTCATAAACACCCAGCTAGCACACTGTGCGTTGTCTTATTACAAAGAATGAGATAAGGAAAAGAGAGGGAAGGAGGTTCTAAGAATGGCCCGGAGAGACGGGAACACGGAGGAGAAGCAGCGGCTCACCTCATCCTTGGCCTGGAATAAATATTCTTTTCCATCCTGTAAGCTGTTGGGAGAGAGAAGCCACAGGCAGAGCCGAGACTCCGCCAGATCAGTGCTGGTGAGAGCTCGATCCCAACCCAGAGTCCAGGCCAGGGGGACGTCCTGGCTGCAGGCCTCGGGCCGGACAAGACACATTCTTCAGATGCCCAGGGCCGTAAAAGCAAACCCTTTCCAACGGACTGGCCGTGGAGGGCCGGGGTGCCTCAGCTGGGTGCTTGCTGGCGGGCAGGGGCAGGCCCGAGGCTGCTGGAGGCAGGGGAGTGCCAGACCCGTCTTCAGACGCCGCCCCCCCCCCCCCCCCCGGAAGTCCTGCAGCTCGACATCAGCTGTCAGGCCTGGGTCTTGGTTCCCCAGCTCCCCTTAGTGTGGAATAAATACAGCCACAATCCTCTGCCTCTGCATCTGTCCCCAAGCAGCTGGTCTGGTCACTTCGTTGAGGTGCCCCTTGCAGGGAACCCCTCTCCCTCTGGGCCCACCCCCTCGCTCACCCACATCACTCCTGACTTCCCTCCCACCCCAAGAGCACCGCGCCCCGTTCCTACCCCAGCTTGAAGACATGTTTGCGCTTTCGATAATCAAAGGCAACGCTGCCCTGGGCCCTGGCCAGGCTGACAGGCACTTCTCCGTGGTATGGCACTCCCATGCTGGCTGCCTTTGCATCCTTGTAAAAGCCCAGGCTCCCACGCCGCAGGACGCAGTATATGTTCTGCCAGGACCTGGGTGGGACACGGTGCAGTCGAGAGGTGAGACAGGGTGCCTGGCTGGCCTCGGTGGGGCCTGTGACCTGGGACTTGCAGCTCCACTCCTGTCCTCAGGCCCGTCATCTTTGCGGCCTCCTGGTCCTCCCCCGAGGCCCTGCTCTGGTCCTGAGTCCTGCCCCGTTCCCAGAGGACGCAGTCTAGTGGGCACCCCTCCCTCCGCCTAGGAAGACGTCCCAGGGAAGCCTCCTCAGAAGGCAGGCACCAGGGAGGCCACGGGCACTGCACGGCCAGAGCCAGTACCTGTTGGCAGCCTTCTTGCCGAAGGCCTCCATCTCCTGCTTGCGGCAGAGCATGCCCTCCATCTGCTCCTGAGCAGAGGGCTCGGGGCCGCGAGGGGGCAGGGTGGCAACATGGGCGGACTCCGACGACCTGCTCTGGGGCATTGCCTGAGAGGCCGGGCCCCGTGTCCGGGTCTGCCTCTCTCCCCGTGGCCCACCGGCCTCTTCCCCTGCACCGGATCCCTGTGGGAAAAACCAGTGTCAGTGGCAGAGGGTGAGATGAGAGACCCCCAAGCTTCCTCGGAGCCTCCGCCCTCTCTTATCCCCAGGATGGCACCCCCGGCTTACACCCCCTTTGGTCCCTTCACCCCCCAGCCATCGACACCCACACATCCAGGGAACTCACAGGCCCTTCTGGGAAGCCGCTCTGCTCGAGTCTCTGCTGTTCTATCAGGGGCTGCAAGGACAGGAAGCCGTAAGAGGGTTTGCAAGAGGGGCTACGATTCTGACGGGGTGCGGGGACCCCCGGGTTACCTGTGAGGCCTCTGCGTCCGTGCAGACTCCATTAATGCTGGGCGCTTGTGTGGACGCTGGCAGCCGTGGCTGGGTTCTGGAACAGCCGAAGGTGACGGGGAATAATTAGTCTTTGGGTTGCCTGGGTTCAGCCTCATCCTCCTGCCCCAGGTGTTCCGGCTCTCACCCATCCCAGGTGGCGTCAGGAGCTGTCTGGCCGGCCGCCAGGCCCCCCTGCGGCAGACTGGCCCTGGGTTCCGGGGCAGGGGGCTGTTTCCTCCGTTCCTCCTCTTCCCTCTTCCTCCTTTGCTCCTTCTCCCGCTCCTCCAGCTGTCAAAAAATGCTGAGGTCAGAGTTAGAAGGTCTCATTTCAAAGGACTGGAGTGTTGGGGAAAGCTGAGATGTCTCAGTTCTAGTCTGCTGAAGTAGGAAGGATGGAGAATAGAATTCAAAGGGGGAGGCGGTGTGTCAGCATCGCCTGGGGAACCGAGGACTCCTGAAGTTGTGATGACAACAGGGCACTCCCAGCTCACCCCTGGGAGATGCCGGTGCAGTGGGAACAGCAGGAGAGAGCACCGGCCGGGGCAGCAGGTTGGGGCAGGCGTCCCTGGGGTCCCGTAGCCCTCACCGCAGTGAGCTTCTCCAGCGCACTGAAACGCTCCTCCCAGGCCACCGCTGACTTCTGGAAGGCTTCGTGCCGCTTGATGAGGCTCTCGACTTCATCCACCGTGCAGCCCAGCTCCGCGCTTCGCACCAGCGGCTCCTGGCTGCACAGCCAGGCCTCGGCCATCCCTGCGTCTCTCCCAAACACGAGCACCTCCAAAACTGCCGGGATCGGGCATCACAGAGGGCAGGTCAGAGTGGGCACTGGCAGGGCACAGTGAGAACAAGGACGCAGAGAAAGCCACTGCCCCAGAGCAGTGCCAGGCAGTCGGGCACCTTGCGTTCCACACCCGGGTTCCTGGACTCACGCACTCGGGAAACACAGAGTGCAGGATGCCCAGCCCCTCCTCCCAGGACCCGCGCTCCCACGGCAGCTCACCGAGTTGGAGCCAATCCATCTTCTCCTGCCACTTGTCAGCTGTCTCCTGGCGCCGTGCTTGCAGCTGAGACAGCTTCTCTGAGATCTGGGGGGCAGAGATGCGAGTTAGCACAAATGGGGGCCTTTCCAGCCCTGACCCCGAATCACCCCAGAGGGCTGGTGATTTCTGACGTCAAGAGGCAGACGGTTCTGGGGGAAAGATGGGATGTGGGAAATCTCTGAACGGTGCTGAGGGCAGAGAGTGGAAGATTTCTTGCAAAGAGAGAATGCGAGGAAGCAGCCAGACTCAGAGGGAAAATCAGCACTGAGCCCGGCGCGTGAGGCCAGCATCGCCCACCTCCTCGGCTGCGTAGTGGCTCCTGGCCAGCAGCTCCTGTCCCATGTCGATGCAGGAGGAGAAGCGGTCCGCCCTGGCCTCTATCTCTGCCTTGATGCCTTGTTGGTTCTTGATGACCAGATCCGCGGAGGACACATCCCTAGTGGGTACAGAAACGGTATCGCCCGCTGCCCACAGCCCGTCACCCCCGTGATGCCAGCCACACCATCCACAGAGGCCTGGGCACAGTGGGCTTACCGGGGCCGCTCCTGGGCGTCCATCTGCAGGTTGACCCCGTCCATCCAGAGCATCAGCTCCCGCACGGCCTTGAAGAAGCGGAACTTGTCCGTGGTGTCCAGCAGCAGCTGGCGGCGGGCGGCAGAGCTTCCTTGAAGCTGGGTCCAGGCCTCGGCCACAGCCTGCATGTGGCGGCCGATCTCCTCGGCCTTGTCTCCAGCATAGGCCTTCTGGAGCCGGTGGCCATCGTCCTGCACCTGCTGGACCTGCGGGGCCCCGGGTCAGGGTCAGGCGGAGCGAGGAGGCTCCGAGGAGCCGCAGCCTGTCTCGGTCCTGGCTGCCGCTGTCTATCTCCTGCCTGTTTCGCCAGCCAGAGAGGCAGGAGAAGGAGCCGGGGTGGGGGTGGGGGGTGGCCAGGAACGATGGAGGCAGGGGCCCTGCCAGACTCTGCCCTGTTGGGTCTCACGTGAGGGCCTGGGCTCACCAGAGGAAAGGAGGCCAGGACGCGAGGGTCCTCGGAGATTGCAAGACTGAAACGTTTAGTCTAAAGAAGGGACACGGGGGCGCTGACTGGGTTTAGATGGTGGAAGGAAGGTCCTGTGCTTATTCTGTGCGGTCTAGAGCTCAAGCCTGGGAGGCACCAGCGGGCCGGTGTTAGTGTGGCATGAAGAGTCCTGTAGCCACTGGGGCCACCTGAAAATGACATGGGCTCTCAAGGAGGCTTGTCATTAAAAATGTGAACACAGTGGCTGTCCCCTGGTCAGAGATGTTCTCCTGGAGCAATTCTAACCTCATCCCTCAATGACCCCCGCGAGGATGCCACACTCCCAGCACTTCCGGGATCTGCCCAGCTCCCAAGAACCCCGCCCCACTGCGCACAGCCTCCTCTAAGCCTCCCCCACCTCCTCAGGCTTGGCTCAGACCTGGGCGCTGAGCGCCTGGATGTCATGCTCGTAGGCACAGTGTCGGCGCTGCAGGGCCTCGGCAGCGTTGAGATCACGGCCGGTCCCGTCTGGAAGTTGCTGCTGCTTGTGCTGCACCCGGGCCAGGGCCTGGCGCGCCCCATGCAGGAAGCGCTGCAGCTCGTAGGCGGCGGCCAGCACCTGACCCCGCGTGTCCAGCAGCTCGAGCAGGTCGGCCCAGGCCTCGTTGAGACTGTCCTTCCACTCAGCCACGGTGGCCCGTGCAGCATGGCCCCCAGCGATGAGCCCATTGGCCAGCGCGTTGGCACCGTCTACACGCTCCTGGCCGATGGTGCTCGTGTCCCGGGAGAACTCTCGGAATTTGTCCCGGAGCATCTGGCGGAGGAAGCAGTTGTGCAGACGACGCTGTGACACTGGTGATGTGGCCCCTGCCTGATGGAGTGAGGCCGCCCTGCCACACTCAGAACCCACTTCTCTCCCCGGGGCCGCTCGGGGCACAGCAGGTTTCATGGCCAGGGCTGAGTTAACAAGCAGATGCAGCCACTGACGCTGCATTCAACCGACTCCCTCCATGGGTGGCCCAAGCACTTGGAGATGATTGGAACCTTCAGACCTCGGACAAGGATACCCTGACTGTGAGGATCCAAAGCCCCGAACTATGGTGGGGAGCCCCACCCCATCTGCTGAGCTACGCTGGAAAGAGTGATTGGATATTTCCTTTTTGCCCTTGCCCAGGCTCAGCCCCGTGTCCCCCTTGCTGCACAATTCCTCGGATTAAACACCTCGAGACCCAGGGGGACGCGCCTGCTTAGCCTGGTCTCAGACCCCACCCCTGCCCCTTGGCCCTCTGCCCAGGATGAGGCTCTGGTCTCCCAGTGGGTCCTTCCGAACTCACAGTCACGTGCTCGTAGTCCTGGCCCAGCTCGTGGGAGGCGGCCACCACCTCGCGCTCCTGGATCCACTGCTCCAGG